>NC_052047.1:104331104-104631104 GCF_903992535.2 Arvicola amphibius
GGCTTGTTACCTACATTACTATTACTTCAGTTTGTTGACCATAGTGTATAAAATGTGTCTGTCACAATGTTGGTCAGAGAGCATATGTTTAGTAGATACTTGTTGAATAAACTAATGAATACACAATAATGAATTAGTCCTTAGAAATTGTAAGAGGGTAGTGAGAGCACCAAGTAAACCAACACTGTTTCCCACAAAGGTTTAGGTAAGAATGCGTTGGGTTTTGAGGTTGAATTTACTTGGTTGGTGTTCTGAAGTTTTGTGGGCATTGTTTTTCTGCCTCGCTGAGTGTTTTATCTTTATTTCTTGAGTGCCTAAAGAAGCTGTGCTTAGTGACAATTTTGGTCACTGTGTGGGGGAACTTTTTGCTAGTGTCTTTGGTTGGCAGTTTTGTTTGAAACAGTCATGGCTACCATGATCAAGTGGCTGCAGTAGGAATGGAGGAAGGCTAGGCCCCAGAAGGACATGATGCCTGTGGACAAGACTTCCTTGGGTTCTGCTGCTCTATCTTTGGTTCTATGGTCTAAATGGGTTTATTTCAGGTCAGGCATGAGACAGCCAGATAAACAGAATGAACTTTTAATTGCTTTTCTTAGCCTGGTTTGTGGAATGAAGGAGAGAACCTTCTTTTATGGTCCCCACTGCTGAGCTGGTTGTGTAGAAGGGAGATGGGAGAGTCCTGGGTTGATTGCTTTTAAAATGTTACCAGTGATGCTGAGAACTCCTTGGACCTTTTCTTCGAAGCATTAAGGAGAGCCTCTCTGGACTGGATAGAAGATTTCAAAAGAAGACAGCCCATTGTGATGTCAGCATGGCCCAACTAGAGCAAACCTGACCCTTTACTCTGTTGCCTATATTTCCAGAGTTCCTGGTTGCCTTGTGTTGAGCTCTGGTCTAGGTAATGACCAGAAATCTTTCTGGCAGGCTGGCAGGCTTCCAAATCTCATGTGTCTCTAATTTTTAAAGTGTGATTCAGTAGTTCTGTACTTGTTTGGCCTCTCTGGGTTATCTCAGGCCTCTCAAGAAGCTCTCAGAACTCTCATCACTACAGTGTGTGTTAAAGCAAATGTGTCCATGTTTGCCAAGTTCTCAGAGCCAGATTCTAAAATATACCAGCCAGGGAAGATGAGTGCCCTTCATGCTTATATCTCCCTAGGTTAGAAATCTGGGCTTTATGTTGTATGTTACTGGAAGGTCAAATTTTCAGTGTCTTGTTTTGAGAAACTTGCTGATAGGGGCAAAGATCACTGGAACTCATACTTCATATCTCTAAAGAGATAAATATGTAATTCACACAACTCTAATAACTTACCTGGGCAGTGGTGGTGCACACCCCTAATCCCAGCACTCGGGAGACAGGCAGGTGGGCCTCTGTGAGTTTGATATCAGCCTGGTCTGAGTTTCAGTTACACAGAGAAACCCTGTCTTGAAAACCAAATGATAAGTATGATGATGATGATAGGTAGGATTTCTGGAGCTTCTGGGTAGATGTTTTGCAACTATACAACAACCCTTACTGGTGTATAGTGTTCACTGTGTTTCTGAGAACCTAAGGTAGTTTTCTCAAGATGACTAAACTGGGATTTGAGTTGAGTTTTATCTGATATCAAGACCAATAGGAATCCTAGTTGTGTTTAAATTCTAGTTTGTTTTCCCTTCTGTGGAGGGATTTAAGAAAAGATAAGCATTTTGACTATAACAGCACCACTGTTAGAAGTGGTAGTGCACGCCACCGTGGGAGTGGCCTGAAAGAAGCTAAAATTAGGGGCTTGGAGGCTGTAGAGAGAAAGATCGACTGTTTTATTTATGAATTTTGAGTGTTACTTGGTGAAGTATTTAGCTGCTGTGAGTATTTTATATTCAGTTTATATCTTCCAAAAACTAGTACTCTGGTTGGGTTGTTCTAGATAGAAGACTTAGGCTAGTGACTGGATCCACTGTACGTCAGTTATGCCCCTTGCGTATGTGTGTGCTTTTGCAGGCGAGCATGTTTGAGTGGGAGTGGTAGCTGGGTGTCAAGTCCCCTGGAATGGGAGTTGAAGGCTGTTGTAGCCACCCAACCGTACTGGCAACTGAACACAGGCCTCTTTGAGAGCAGTATGCAGTCTAACCACCATCTTCCCAGCCCCATATAATATTTTAATTAACTTGACAAATACTGGGCTTATATCCCAGGTTGACTTCAGTGTAGCTGAGGAGTTTCCTGCCTCTACTTGAGTATTGTGATTATAGGCATGTATTACCACACTTAGTTTTGTTTTATCTGTTTTTTTTTCTTTCAGTATTGGGAATTGAACCCAGGACCTTATGTATGCTAGGCGGGCATTCTACCACTACTATATCTCTAGCTCTCCTTTGAGTTTTGAAATTACTTCTATTTTTGAGGACCTCCCCTCTCTCCTTTAAAATATAAGCATTAGGGTCAATGAGATGACTCAGTAGGAAAAGCACTTGCTGTACAAACCTAAGGATCTTAGTTGCCATCCCTGGAACCCATGTAAAAGTGGAAGGAGACAATCAGCTCCCCAAACACACACACACACACACACACACACAATTAAAAAGCAAGTACAGACAGGCATGGTGGTGCACACCTTGAATCCCAGCATCTGGGAGGCAGAAGAAGTGGATCTCTGTAAATTCAAGACCATGAATGGTCTACATAGTGATTTCTAGGATAACCAGGGCTATACAGAGAGACCCTGTCTCAAGCAAATGCAAAAAAGCAAGTATAAGTATTTTTAAAATAGTAAAATCCATAAGCTAATATAAATATTTAAAATAATATAAAAATGCAAGTATTATTTTGATGAGGTTACTCCTGAACTGAGGAATCAAACTTGCCTTTGCTCTCTAGAATTCTAGTATGAATTAGGTTGGGATATAGTTACTGTGAGAATGAGGTACAGTAGGACTCTGGGTTGGGGGAGAGCAGTTATGTTAGCTAAGGTCACCTGTCTATGAAGGATGTCAGAATCTCAGGACATGCTAGACACTGCCTGTCTTGTAGCTCCTGCTCGGCTTTCTTCTGAACTGAACATGTGCCTATACTATACTCTTACATAGAACTGGGAACTTGGTGAGTCCGATTCCCTAAAGAATTCAGTGATGAAAATTAGGACATTTGAATAGATCTAATTGGTTGAACTGTGTGAAGGGCAGAGGCTTTTCCTTGGGGACCCTTTTTTAATCTCCTATGGTTATAGACTTTTAAGGTTGAACTAATTAAAATATGTTGGCAGCTGGACTCAATACTTTTTTCCTTGCACTAGGTTTTGTTTCAGCCTCCTGGAGTTCTAGCAGTTTGCTGAACAGTTGCTGCCTTTCTTGAGGAACAGAGGAGTGGTTTCTATTTCCCCATGTACTAAATATACTATGATGTAACGTCTGTCCAGTATAGGCTGCCGGACATCTCGTGGTGGAATGAAATGTGTTTTGAGACCTGGATATGTCCTGGATTTGCTAGTCTAAGATGCCCCTGAGGTTGATTTCTTATTTTGCTGTGTCTCCCCCAAATGCCGATGGGTTTATTCTGTTAGCTGGCAAGTAATTTCTCTTTCCTTGGTGTGTGTTCCTGCTCTAACCAGAAAAATGGATAAGGAAAGGATATTTATTTAGCCCCACCATGTGTCAGGTCAGGCTAGTCATGTTTACACAACTATTTTTTTTTTTTGAGGTATGCTTCACAATGCCTATGTTATAGATGAGTAAATGGATTCAGAGAAGGAAAGGAACATGCCTGATGGTCATTACAGCTTGTTACCAATCAAATCAGAATTCAGATATCTCTTAAGCTTCTGGTTACTTTCCCCAAGGTAGTGTAAGTGACTTCATGCCTTTGTTGGTTTCCAGTCAATTGTTCAGACTGATCACGGACTTCTAGGCACAATGACCTTCTGTGTCAGCCTCCCAAGTAGCTAGGATGGTGTACTTACCCCTGTGCTTGTCCTCAAATCCCTTTATCCTTCTAAACTGAGCTAATTTCTCAATTTCAGGAAGTCATCTCTGATTTCTAACATCAAACACTGATTCCTCTGCTTGCCTTATCTGACCGCTCCTATTCTTTCAAGGAGAACTGAATGAAGTTGTAAGGTTGGGATCTCAGCTGTTATGACAGACTGATGAAAGTCTTGGGCAGAATCTTGACTAGCTCTTTGAGTAAAGCCCAGCCTGTGGTTTGTTAGTGTGCTGTTTTATTCCGGATGCAGTGGATCTCTGTCCAAGGGCATTCCGGTTCTCCAGAGGTAGGTATCACTTCCTTTGGGTTATTTTTCTTGGTGTTTGTCTTTAAAGTTGTCCTTGCAGATAGTAGAGCTAGGCTCAGTGGTATCTGGGTAGAGAAGTATAATGAAGTTTAGTTGCTGGATTATGCCTACTGACTGTGTTTGCTGTTTTTATTTACTTATTTATTTTTTGCAAAGACTATTATATTAACCCAGCTTTTGGGATGATACTTCTGTAACGTTTACACTCTGAAATGCATCACTTCACAGAATAAATGGGCTTTCCTGGAAGAGGTAAGTATGTGTAAAGCCATTTTTAAAATAAGCTGAATTTTCTTTCTCAGTGACTAGAAAATAATTATAAAAGTATTTTTTAAACCGGACAGTGGTGGTGCACACTTTTAATCTCAACACTCGGGAGGCAGAGGCAAGTGGATCTCTGTGAGTTCAAGGCCAGCCTGGTCTACAAAGCAAGTTCTAGGACTGCCAGAGGTACACAGAGAAAACCTGTCTAGAAAAACAAAAACAAAACAAAAAGGAATTTTTTTTTTTTTGGCTGGGCGGTGGTGGAGCATGCTTTTAGTATCAACACTTGGGAGGCAGAGGCAGGCAGAGGCGAATCTCTGAGTTTGAGGCCAGCCTGGTTTTCAAGCTAGTTCCAGGACAGCTAGGGCTGTTACACAGAGAAACCGTGTCTCGGGAAAAAAAAAGGTCTTTTTAAATTTTTTTTTATTGTGTGTAGGTTGTGTGTATCTGTGTGTGGGTATGTACATGTGAGTGCATATGTCCTTGGAGGCAGTGGTGTCAAATCCTTTGGAGCTGGAGTTGCAGACGATTGTGAGCTGCCTGAAAGTGGGTGCTGGGAACTGAACCCTGGTCCTTTGGAAGAGCAACAGTGCTCTAAATTGCTGAGCTATTTCTCCAGCCCATTCCCACCCCCAGTTTTGAGGCAGGGTCTCTTTATTCCCTGGCTGGACTGGAAGTCACAACATAGTCCAAGCTTGCCTTAAACTCAGAGATCTGCCTGGCCCTGTCAAGTGCTGAGACTAACCCCCAAATAGATGCTTTATTTTTTTTTAAATTTATTTATTTATTATGTATACAGTATTCTCAGTATTCTGTCTGCATGTCTGCCTGCAGGTCAGAAGAGAGCACCAGATTTTATTACAGATGGTTGTGAGCCACCGTGTGGTTGGCTGGGAACTGAACTCAGGACATTCCGAAGGGCAGGCAATGCTCTTAACCACTGAGCCATCTCTCCAGCCCTAGATGCTTTATTTTTACCATGAAAAAAGTTTGCTCTTTTGGGAACAAATTGCAAATTGGACCATAATTAAATATAGTAAAACATATTTTATAGGAAAAGTGGTAAAATTTAATATTAATAAATTAAATCCTTCAATTGGATGATACATAGCAGATTTTTTTCTTTTGTAAAGATAGGGTTTTGCTATGAGCCTTGGTTGACCTAGAACTGGCTCTGTAGACCACAGTGGACTCAAACTCAAAGAGATCTGCCTATCTCTGCCTTAAAGTCATAAGCCCCCATTGCCTAGCCACACAGCAGATTAAAAACAAAACAAAACAATGCCAGCCTGGTCTACAAAGTGAGTTCTAGGACTGCCAGGGCTGTAAAACAACAATATCAAAAAACAAAACAAAACAGAAAAACAAACAAACAAACAAACAAACAAACAAAAAACCCCCAAATTGAGACAGTTTCTTTTTTTCTTTTTTTTTATTTTAAAATATTTATTTATTTATTTATTTATTTATTTATTTATTTTCTCTCATGGTTTATTTTTTTATATTTAAAAATTTCCATCTCCTTCCCTCCTCCTCCCCCCTCCCTCCCCTCCTCCTCCCCCTTCCCTCCCCTCCTTCTCCCCCTTCCCTCCCCTCCCCTCCACCCATACCTCCCCTCCCTCCCTCTCAAGGCCAAGGAGCCATCAGGGTTCCCTACTCTATGCTAAGACCAAGGTCCTCCCAACTCCCCCCAGGTCCAGGAAGGTGATCGACCAAGCTGAGAAGGCTCCCACAGAGCCCGTCCATGCAGAAGAATCAGAGCCCAGCGCCATTGTCCTTTGCTTCTCAGTCAGCCCCCGCTGTTGGCCACATTCAGAGAGACGGGTTTGGTCGCATGATCCATCAGTCCCATTCCAACTGGAGTTGGTGATCTCCCATTAGTTCTGTCCCACCGTCTCCATGAGTGAACGCACCCCTCACGTTCCTGACTTTCTCCCTCATGTTCTCACTCCTTCTGCTCCTCATCAGGACCCTGGGAGCTCAGTCCAGTGCTCCAATGTGGGGCTCAGTCATTTTCCCCATCTATCGCCAGCTGGAGGTTCCCTCACGGTTCTTTCTTTCTTTCTCATGTTCTCTCTCCTTCTGCTCCTCATCAGGACCTTGGGAGCTCAGTCCGGTGCTCCAATGTGGGGCTCTGTCGGGGTTCCCAGGTTTCCAGGGAGACGCCCCCAGTTAGTTCCTCGGGCAGCTGAGGAGAGAGAGCCTGAAAAGGCCAGTTCCTATAGCCATACTGATGAATTTCTTGCATATCACCATAGAACCTCCACCTGACGATAGATGACAGTTTCTTATGTAGTTCTAGTTTGTCTTGAAGCTTTCTGTGTAGCTGAAGCTAGACTTGTAATTCTTTCTACCTTCACCTCCCCAGTGCTGGGATTATAGATGTATGCCACTGTGGTCTGGCCTTAGCAAGAAGGTTTTTGTTACTATTTATTTATTTTGATATAAAGGGACATCTGAACTAGCTTGGTGACACAATACCCTTCTGGTTTGTCTGCCCTGAAGAATATGAAGCAGTCTTAGAAGGGGAGAGGAATGTATTCTGAGATTAGAGAGCCGTGTGGTAGCTGAGCTCCTCTCCTAAGCGCATCGAGGCTAGTAATTAAGCGTTCTAGATATCAGTTTTCCTGTTAAATGATAATAATACCTATCTTGTTTAATTTTAGGAGACTAAATAAAATTATTTATGGGAAGGTGTTTTGAAACCTTGAAGTACTTTTATTTTCATACTTACTAGGTAGCTAGAATAGATTTGCTAACATTTCAAGGAAGCTTTTGACTTAAGATATGGCTTGAAGTAGGTGGGAGGAAAGATAGAGAATTAATGGATACACAGTTGAATGTTGTTTGGGCAGCAGCTCTGGTGAGAGAAAGGCATGCATTCATGCCTGTAGTTTGTATCTATTTTATTCTGCCAAGTGAAAGAGAAAGAAACTGGTAAAATATAGAAGTTTCTTGATTTAGAATGAAAACTCCATAAAGAGGGATTCTTGTCTGACTCAGATGTTGCTGTATATTCACCCAGGAGTGGTGCCTAGTATGTAATAAACTGTCAGTAAATATTTGCTTTAAAAAAGAGTTAAGTTTTGGAGTCAGAAAGCCTGGGTTAGTATTTGGGTTCTGTACTTTACTAGCTCATTTTTCTGGGAAGGTCACTCAGATTTTTCCCACCCTCCCTCCCTCCCTCCCTCCCTCCCTCCCTCCCTCCCTCCCTCCCTCCTTCATTTCTTTTTGGTTTTTCCAGACAGGGTTTCTCTGTGTAACAGTCCTAGCTGTCTTGGAACTAGTTCTTGTAGACCAGGCTGGCCTTGAACTCACAGGGATTCACCTGTCTCTGCTGGAATTCAAGGTGTGTGCCACCACCGCCCAGCCCATATTTTTCATTTATAAAACGAGACTAGGATGGAGCTGGAGAGATGGCAGAGCAGTTAAGAGCATTGACTGTTCTTCCAGAGAACCCAGGTTCAATTCCCAGCACCCACATGGCAGCTCACAACTGTCTGTAACTCCAGTTCCAGGCGATTTGACACCTTCACACCAATGTACATAAATTTAAAGAAATTATTTTAAAAATGAGACTAGGATTAGCTGTCATACAAGGTCATTAGGAGGCTCAACCAAGAAACCAAACATTTAAGAACCTTTCTCTAGAGTCTGGAGAGATGTAAGTTCAGTTGTAAGGGCTCTTACCCCATCTTTAGCCTCGGAGAGTACGAGGTACTTAAGTGCACAGACATGTATGCAGGTAAAACACCCATACATATAAAACGTAAAAAAGAAATCTTCGTATAAAGATTTGTATAAAGCCTAGCATGTAGTTCTTAATAGTTCTTTTAATCTTCCCTTTCTGGTTCATAAAGTGTAGTAGATGGACCAAGGAAGAAGCAGAACCACTTGTGAAGTTAACAGTTAGCCTTACAGGTTTGGTCTAACAATGTCTTTCTAATGTATGAACTTAGAACTCATACATTATGATGTTATTTACAGGGAACTGCCTGGGATTAAACAGGGTCGTAGAATTAATATCCTCTGCTTTTATGGATCTCCCAGGATCTTGGTAAGAGGGTTTGACTCTTGTGCTTTCAAAGGTCCCATTACACTGTAGTTTTTTAAAAAGTTGTTTGAGAAAAAGCAACTTCCACTGAAGACTAGACTTAGTTGATTTGGTTTAGGCTCTTGTAGCTAGCTGTCAGCTTCTCCACCCATTAGACCCACCAGTAATTAACTGACTTTGAGAACATGTATTAAACTTGACTTCTGTTCCAGATCAGTTGTAAATTCTCTGAGGGGTTGGAGCAGAGCATGTTCACTTGGTTTAATCATGTATTTATGAGTTGACCTTTCCTGTTGAAAACCTCATTTTGCTCTCATGCCTGAGTAACTCTAGCAAGCTTAACCTAGTGTTCCTGAAACTTCTGGAAGTTGTGATAGGTTTGCCTGCCCTTTTCAAATATACACAAAGGCAGTGAGATTTATCTGCTACTCAGAGAGGAGCCAGAACCTTTTTCTTTTGTCCTGCCTGTGGCTCTAAAGCACTGGGATAGCCATTCTCCTCTTTCTGGTAAGCATTTTAGATCTTGGAACTTTTTCTTCTAGTTTGTTTCTTGGGAAGACAAATAAGCAGAGAAAAATTATTTGGCCATTAAGCAGAAGGGCTTCTAATTATTTATTTTTAAAGATTTATTTATTTAGTTATGTTTTGTGTATATGAGCCTTTTGTATGTATTTAAGTGCACTGTGTATATGCCTGGTACTTATATAAGCAGGAAGAAGGCACTGGATTCTCTAGCACTGGCATTGCGGATGATTGTTAGCCTCCATGTGGTTTCTGGGAACTAAACCTGGGTCCTCTGCAAGAGCATGCAGGTGCTCAAGGAAGCCAGAGGGTGCCACCCCAGCCCCAGGGCTTCTTTAAAAATATTTATCTTATTATTATTTTAAAAATTTTGTGTATGGCAGTTAAAGCAGTTAGAGACTATTGATTGCTACAACTCTTTGAAACTCCAGTTCCATCAGGGAATTTGTCATCCTTTTCTAGCTGCTGTGAGCACCAGGCATGTGTGTGGTGCACATACAGACAGGTAGGCAAAGCATCCATATACATACGACTAAAAATTATGTGTGTTAATGGCCGTGGAGATCAGAGGTGTTAAATCCCTTGGGAGCTGGAGTTAAAGGTGTTTGTGAGCTGTCTGATATGGGTTCTGGGAACTGAACTCAGGTCCTCTGAAAGAGCAGTGTTTGCACTTAGCCACTAAGCCATCGCCTCAGCTCCAGAAAGGGCTTCTTACTGGCGAATTGAAGACTCTTGGCAAGAAGAATGAAGAGACTGTCTTTCTGGATGGCAGAATCAAGCTTTGGGTAAGTCAGTGTTAGTCTGAATGTGAAGTGGGCTTTCTGAGAGAGTTCTGAGAGTGTCTTCTGGGAATTAGCATTGCCACAGGGGAGATGCAGTGTGGGTCAAGAAGAAGGGGAAGTAGGGTTGAGGAGATAGGAGATGAGGGGAAGAAAATGTCCTGACCTTTTCTTCTGCTGGGTGTTTTTCCTCAGTTCTCCTCTAAGCTTGAGGAGGCAGTCATTAGTCCTGTTTTAAAGAGAGCTAAACAACTTTCCCAAGCTCACAAATTTAGTGAGTGATAATAGTAGTAAATGTTATTTATGGGAGCTTGAATGGTACAGATTTGTTTTTTAAAAAACAATTTGTCGGGCTGGAGAGATGGCTCAGAGGTTAAGAACATGGATTGCTTTTCCGGAGGTCCTGAGTTCAATTCCCAGCAACCACATGGTGGCTCACAACCATCTGTAATGAGATCTGGTGCCCTCTTCTGGCCTGCAGGCATGGAGGCTGAACACTGTACGTAATAAATAAATAAATGTTTTAAAAAAAACAATCCTAGAGAAGCTAAATAAGAAGGTGAACCCAAAGAAAAACAATTTGTCATTTTAATTAATGTATATGTGTGTGAGTTTTATGTGCACCACATGCATGCATGTGCCTGAGGGAGCCAGAGGGTGTCAGAACCTCTGAAACTGGATTTTCTGGTGCTTGTGTGTCACCAGATATAGGTGCTGGGAACTGAACCTAGGTCCTCTGCAAGAGCAGAGAGCATTCTTAACCACTGAGCTATCTCCCTAGTACCCAAGTTTCTGTTTTAATCTTATGAAGGATTAGTATTATTTTAGCACTGGAATTAGAAAGCTTTGGCTAGGTCACTCATCTTACAGTGGTGGTGTAGGGATTAAAACAAGGTCTATCTGATTACAAAGCTTGTCTAGAGTCGTACCACCCTAGATGTACTTGTTCTTGTCTGATTACAAAGCTTGTTCTCCTAATGTCTGCATTAGTTACTTTTCTCATTGCTGTGACAAATAAACATTTTAAAGAAGGAAAGACTTATTTTGGTTCACAGTTTGACAGGAAATAGCCCATCATGGCAGGGAAGGTGTAGTAGTGGGAAGATGCAATGGCTGGCAGCTTGCTCACAACTTGGTGGACCAGGAGGCAGAGAGATTGGTATAGAAGTGGAGTTGTGTTACATGAAGCCTGCCTCATAATTACCTGCTTCCTCTAGCTAAGTTCTACCTCTCGAAGGTTCCAGGATCCCTTGAGACAGTACCATCAGCTGAGGACCAAGACTTTAATAACATGAGCTGTGGGGCCATTTTATGTTTGGTGTCCATGTTATTGTTCAAGAGGAGGAGCTGAGAGTCATGAGAGTCAGGCACATGTCTTACCCCATACTGTATGATAGTGTCTACTATATTATTAGTAGCCAATAAATAGTTCCAATGAGACCTGGCTCTGATGTCCACTCATAGCTCATGTTTTCTGCTTTGACTCCCTGTTTTCATTTACATCCTATTACAGGTTTTATTTCATGGATATGAGTGTTTTGCCTGCCTGTATATATGTGCAGCATGTGTACCTTGTGCTCTTTACCACTGAGTCATCTTTCTAGCACTTGTTATTGGCATCTTGTGTCAGTTTCTGAGCTGTCTATCTGCCTTTCACCTTGGCTCTACCCTACTCATCAGTTTAGTTACTTTTCCATTGCCATGAAGAGACACTATGACCAAAGCAACTTATAAAAGAAAATATTTATTGGGTGGGGGACTTGCTTACAGTTTCAGAGAGTGAGTCTGTGACCATCATGGTAAGGAGAATAGTGGCAGGTAGGCGCAGTGCTGTAACAATAGCTGAGAGTTTATATTTGATCCATCAAACAGGAGGCAGAGAGGGTGTGGGAAGGGAGAAGGAGGGAGAGAGAAATGGGCCTGACATGGGCTTCTGAAACATCAAAGTCCACTCGTAGTGACCTGTCTCTTTCAACAAGGACACACCTTTTACTCCTTTTCAAACAGTTCCACCAACTGGGGACCAAGCATTCAAATATACATGAGCCTGTGAGGGCCTTTCTCATTCAGACCACACCATCTTTTGTGACTTCCCTGATCCTCAACACATAGCATCTGTGCGGCACTGTTGTCCTCTTGCATCTTCATCCTTCTTACCTCTGTTCCCTTTGCTTCTGCTGCTGTTCTCTGTCACCCTCCAGTAGTAGTTATTTTGTTTTCTGTAGTTTTCCTGATCAATCCCAGATACTTCTCTTTGCACACTATAATTTGTACTTTCTTATATAATATTTTATTTTATTTTTTAAATTTATTTTGATTATTGTATATATATTGGTGTTTTGCCTGCATGTATGTCTATGCAACGTATGCATGCCTGGTGCCTGCAGAGGGCAGAAGAGGGTGTCATATTCCTAGAATGAGTTACAGCAGTTGTCAACCAACATGTGGGTGCTGAGAAATGAACCCGGTTTCTCTGGAAGAACAGTCAGTACTTTTAAGGCTAAGGTGTCTCTCCAGCCCCTACATCTGGTTCCCTCCCTCCCTCCCTCCCTCCCTCCCTCCCTCTTCCTTTTCCCTCCTTTCTTTTTCTTTCTCCCACTCCTTTCTCTTATTTTCTTAATTTTTCTGATACAGGGTTTCTGCTGTCCTGGAACTTGATTTGTAAACCAGGCTGGCCTCAAATTCAGAAATCTGCCTGCTTCTGCCTCCCAAGTGCTGGAATTAAGGTGTGAGCCATTTCATTTTCTGTTGGTAACGGGGACATTAATCTTCTCTCGGCCAGCCACTGGTGGCTGTGTCATCATAATGTCCCTTCAGACTGATTTGTACTCTGCATTTTACAAAGCACTCTTCTACTCCAGACATGTCTTTCTGCTCAGCACACTCAGAGAAACTGAGGCATGACAACAAAGGATTACTATCTCTGTATAAAACAAACATATTTAATTAGGACAAAACTGAGCTAAAATTTAGATCTACTGATTTCTGGTTTAGTGTTTGCAGCCCCCTCCACAGCTGTGCTTTTTCTTGCCTTTTCACCTGTTGCCATCCAAGGTAGAACACCAATCTTCTGGTTTTCAGCAGACTTGGTTGCTGGGTATGTCAGTGTAACCTCGAGAGCAATTCCAGATATATCTTGATGGCATCCATCTGTGTTCTGTGTTGCTGCTAGCTGAGAGTTCTGACCATGTGGTTGTGGCCACTAGAATTAAGAAGCATTGGATTACTCTCAGAGTAGTCTATCACAAAGATCCAGGAAACAGAACGTGATGTGTGATTCTGGGCAGTTATACAATAATGGAAGCAGTCAGATCAGAGTTTGAAATCTGGCTTTTCTGTTACTAGTTTTGTGACCCTGGGTTAATCATTAATCTCATCAGGACTATTGTGAAAATTTATTCAAGGGCCACAGATTGGTCCTGAAAAGCGTTTGTTGATAGGGCTGGAGAGGTGGCTCAGTGGTTGAAATCTCTTGTTTCTCTCCCAGAGGATCTGGGTTTGATTCCCAACTGGGTTTGATTCATGGTATTTCACAACTGTCTGTAGTTCCAGTTCCAGGGGGATCCAATGCTCTTTTCTGGCTTCTGTGGATGCCAGGCATGCACGTGGTATATAGACATACTTGTAGGCAAAATACTTAAACACATAAAAACAAAACAAATCCAAAAGAATTTGTTGATGTTTTTTATTTTCAGTATTATTTGAAGTATAGCTTTCCTGCAGGCACAAGGAACCAGTTGTGTTTCTTACTTTGATGGGTTATTCCTGGAGTCAGTGTTAGTAGCAACATGTAACCTTGAAGCCTGTTGACTACTTACTGTAGTACTCAGACACTCACATCTCCTTCTCCAGCCTCTTGAGGGCAAGGAGAACAACTTACAGACAGTGGGGTATAGTTTCAGTGTCCATTATTGGCAGTAAAATTTTTGTTTTTGTGAAGGAGTTTGGCATTAGAATTGTTGTTTCTGTAAAGTCAAGAACTTAATTGTTACCGAGAAATTTTAGTTATTTCTGAAACTAGATATGGTTCTTAAGCTATTTGTTAAGCACTTCTATATTCTTCCTGAATTCTCACCTTTCTCCTTGAAGGAAAATTAGGTCCAGCTCATTGTGCAATGGTGGTGTCTTTTACTCTAGACAGCTGTTTTAGGAGAAGTCAGCCAGGGTGTGTTTCCTACTCTTCAGGCATGTCCTGCTCTATGATGTGGGGAAACAGGGTGAGACACATGGACATCTTGGATTTTATTTAAAAAGGAGCTTCCTTTTTCTTTGGAGCTTTTAAAATGCCTAACATACAGGAAATGACTAGAAAATATGACCAAGGTAACATTGCTCATTGCTAAGATGCCAGGTTTGGATGATTGAAGGATACCGAGAAGGCTGGTGTCCTGAAGAGACATAAAGGCATAGTTAGATGGGGAAATGTTTGTAACTTGAGTTTTTTATTTTATTAGAGCATGGTACCATTGGGTGTTTTTTTCTTTTTAATTGAGTTGACAGTTACATGACAACCAGAGTAATCTAGCACTTGGGGGGCAGAGGCAGTATTGCTGCAAGGTCAAAGCTAACTTGGTCTACAAAGTGAGTTCTAGGCTAACCAGAGCTCTATAGAGAGACCCTGTCTCCAAAACCAATCAAATACTATATAATTAACCTCCTTAAAGTAAACAGTTCAGTGGCATGTAGTACATTCAATATGTTGGGCAGCTACCATCTCTAACTAGTTCAAAACAGTTTTCACTGTCTCAGAAGAAACCCATAGCCACTCAACAGTTGCTTTTTTTTTTTAAATGTTTATTTATTACATATACAGTGTTCTGCTTACATGTATACTTGCAGGCCAGAAGAGGGCACCAGATCTCATTGCAGATGGTTGTGAGCCACCATGTGGTTGCTGGGAATTGAATTCAGGACCTTTGGAAGAGCAGGCAATGCTCTTAACCACTGAGCCATCTCTCCAGCCCAACAGTTGCTTTTCATTTGGCCTTTTCCTTTCTTCAGCCACCAGTGCACCACTATACAGTCTCTCTATCGAGTTATCTGTTCTAGATATCCTCATTCTCTCTCCCCGTTTCCCTCTAATGACTGAACCCAGGGCTGTATGCATGCTGGGTAAGCACTTACAATTGAGCTTCAGCCCCAGCCGTAGATGTTTCACATAAATGAAATTTTATAATATGTAACCATTTGTGCTTGACTTCTTTCACTTAGCATACAGTTTTGAAGGTTGATCTGAATTATAGCCTCTATCAGTATGCCATACCCATACTCTCTGTGTGTGTGTGTGTGTGTGTGTGTGAGCGCGCGCGCACGCTGTGTAGGTGTCCACCTATGTATGTACATATGGCGGCTAGAGGAGGACTTTGGGTATCCTGTTCTATCATTTTCTACCTTATTTCCATGAGACAGGTCTTTCACTGAATCTGGGGCAAAGCTAGCATCTATCAAGTCCTGGTGATCTTCTTGTCTTCACTGTATCCCCCAACTTCCATCATTGCCTTTTTACATGGGTGCTAGAGATTCAAACTCAGGTCCTCATGTTTGTACAGCAAGTGATCTTACCCACTGAGCTATCTCCTTAGTTCCTTTCTTTTTAAGGTGGTCAGAATTGAACCTATAGCTTCCCGAATGCCAGGTAAGTACTTTACCACAAACTACATCCTCAGTGGCGGTAATTTATTTTTTAATTGACATAATGTATTATTACAGGTATGTATTATATAATGTTCAAGTCAGAGTAACCTATCTCTCAAGTATTTATTGCTTCCTTATAATGAAACATTAAAAAAATCCTTTCTTCTAGTCTTTTGAAATATACAGTACATTATTGTTGTTGTTACTATGTAATAAAATACTGGAATTTATTTTTCCTGACTACTGGTAATCTAATTGTCTAACCTTTTTCATTCTCTCCCTGTTTTCAGTAATGACTGTCTTAACCTACATCCTATCAACAGCATATGAGACTTCCCTTTCCATACATCTTCTCATTAATGGTTACCTTTTTTTTTTTTTTGGCTGTCCAGTAATAACCATTCCTGCTGGAAAATAGGTGATAGTATTTGTAGTTTCAATTTGCATTTTCTTAATGATTAATTACAATTTTCATATACTTGTTGGCCATTTGTATTTCTTGTGAAAGCTTTCTGTTTACAGCATCTGTTGAATTTTAATGTTACATTTATTACTGTGTTTGTGTGTATGTGTGTGTGTAGTTGGTTCTTGCCTGCCATCTGGGTCCTGGCGATTGAACTCAGATTCTTAAGCTTCGCAGAAAAGACCCTTCTCTGCCTTCCCTGCTGAGCTGTCTCACTGGCTCTAGCTTTTTTTTTTTTGGACAGGGCCTTGTTAAGTAGCCTGATCTGGGATTGATTATGTAGCTTAAGCTGGCCTTGAACTCGTGATCTTTCAAACATCAGCCTTCAGTCTCCAGTAGTGGGACTACAAATATGTCTTGCCGTGCTTTTGTTGTACATTATTAATTGTATTATTTTTGGGTTTTGCCATTGGTTTGAAATCCTTATTGTGTTTATTAATTCCTTATCGGATACTTTTCTTCCATATTTTGAGTTATAGCTTCAGTTTGCTAGGTAGAAGCTTTTTTAGTTTTATATAATCCCATTTTCCCATTTTTGTTTTTGTTTCCTGTGGGTTTTAGGGTCTCACTGTAGTTTTGATATACGATTCCCTGATGACTAATAATGCTATCATCTTTTCATATGCTTGTTGCCCACTTATGTATCCTCTTTGGAGAAATGTCTGTTCAAGTTTTTGGTCATTTTTTTTTAAACTGACTTGTTTGTCTTTATTGTTGAATTATAAGAGTTCTTTATATATTCTAGACAATAGACATTCATGCCTTAAAAATTGTTTATTGCTGGGCAGTGATGGCACATGCCTTTAATCCCAGCATTCGGGAGGTAGAGGCAGGCAGATCTCTGTGAGTTTGAGGCCAGCCTGGTCTACAAAATGAGTTCCAGTATAGCCAAAACTGTTTCACAGAGAAACCCTGTCTTGAAAAACCACCCCATCTTTATTTATTTATGTATTTATTTATTTATTCATTTATATTTTTTGTGTGTGTTTGCCTGCATGTATCGTATATATGTGCACCAAATGTGTACTTGGTGTTGTGGAAGTCAGAAGAGAGCATTGAATTTTCTGGAACTAGAATTACAGGTGGTTATGAGATGCCTTTGAGGGTGGTAGGATCTGAATGTAGGTCCTTTATGAGAACAGTAAGTGCTCTTTACTGCCCAGTCATCTCTTTAGCCCAACATTTATGTATTTTAAAAAGATTTATTATTATTTTGTGTGAGTGTGTGAGTATGTGAGCATGAATGCAGTTGCTGGTGGAGTCTAAGAGTCAGATACCTAATGTGGATGCTGTCAACCAAACTCAGGTCCTCTGGAAAAGCAGCAAGTGTATTTAACCACTGAGCCATCTCTCCAGCCCCAATATTCATGTTTTTTGTTTTTTTTTAAAACATAGTTTTGGAGCCAAACTTTCTTAACTCAAACATCATTTACTAGTTAAGTATGGTGGGACATTTCTGTAAATCCCATGTTGGCCAGAGGCCAGAAGCTCAAGGGTTTAAGGCTAGGCTTGGCTACATGAAGTCCTGTCTCAGAACAACAAAACAAAATTACTCACTAATCTAAATATACTGAATACTTTCATGTCTTTTAATCTGTGTCTTTCCTCTTTTCTGTGGTGCTGAAATTATAATTGTTCTTCCAGGTTCCTGTCAAATGTAACCCCCTCTTGGAAATTTTTTTTTTTTTTGAGATAGGGTTTCTCTGTAGCTTTGGAACCTATCCTGGAGCTTGCTCTGTAGACTCGAACTCAAAGAGAAAGAGAGAGAGAGAGATCCACCTGTCTCTGCCTTCCAAGTGCAGGGATTAAAGACGAGTGCCACCACTGCCTGATTTTGGAAACTCTTAATCACTTTCTGTTTCTTCTTCCACTGGTTCTGTATGTTCTTCTATAAACATTTTTATAATGGAGCACTTTCTTATTGTCTTCTTCAAACTTCTAGATTATGTTTCTAATGTCATGTATTACATTGGATTTGTCTCTGTTCTTAGCAACTAGTTCCTGATTTAGCTTATAGTGGATGTTAGTTAATACTTAATGAAACTTAAACATAGATTAGAATTTTGAGTAGACACAGCGGCTTACTTGCCAGTAATAGTGTAAAAGGCTCAGTGGGAGCTGTACTAAATTTATTCATACAGTAGATTTGAGTATGAGTATGTATGCCAAGAATCCTGCTCAGTATGCAAGAGGAATAATGCTTCCTATTTTCCTGTATTTAAATTCGATAGAAAATAAATAATGATGCAGTATAATGACATATTGAGAAAACAAGGTAAAGAGTTAGAGTAATGGAAAGAGATGGGACTATAGCTCAGATGGTAAAGCGCTTGTTTAGCATGTATGAAACATTGAATTAATAAAACTGGATTTATTGATACATGCCTGTAATCTCAATACTTGGGAGGCAGAGACAGAGGATCAGAAGTTCAAGGTTATTATTGGGTAATATGTTCTAGACCTGCCTGGATTGCATGAGATCTTGTCTTAAAAAAAAAAAAGAAAGAAAAGGAAGAAAGAAAGAAAAAGGTGGGGCAGAGGAGGAGGCAAAAGATGAGAGGGGAGGCGGGAGAAAGAGAGAGATGCCAACACAAGCTTAGGCAGAGTAGTTGGAGTGGGCCTCTTGTTGGATGACCCTTAAAGTCAGCTCATAGGGATTCTGACCAATAATGACACCAGGAAGTGTAATGGAGCTAAGTACACTATGTGAAGCTATGAAGGTGAAGCCTGGATTGTGTTGGAGACCCCAAGATATAGAAATGCCAGAGTTGTGGGATGCCACCAAAGAAAGCTGCAGACGGGGTTTGGAACCTGTCAAAGAGGGAGAAGTATGTTGCAGTCAGCAAACTGAAAGCAGTTGGAGATCTGAAGAGCACTTTGACATCAGGCATGGAGATGGAGAATTTGGAGTTTTCCCTGCTGGTTTTCTGTCTTGCTTTGTTCCAGAATTTTCTTATTATGCTCCCTTTCCTCCCTTTGGAATGGTGATATATATTCTATGTCATTGTATGTTGGAAACGTGATCTACTTTTTGATTGTGATTTTATAGGGGTTTGCTGTGAAGAGATTACTGAGTCTCAGAAGTAATCAGAAGTAATCCAGTTGAACTTTTGACTTTTAGACAGTGTTGAAACTGAGATAGACTGTGGGGGATTTTGAAGTTGAACTAAATACATTTTTTTGTTATGATATGACTGTAAGCCTGTGAGGGCCAGGGAGCAGTATGTGGTAGTTTGAATAAGAATGGCTCATATATTTGAAAGTTTGGTTACCAGGGAGTGGCACTATTTGAAAGATTAGAAGGATTGGAGGTGTGGCCTTGTTGGAGGATGTGTGTCACTGTGGGTGGGCTTTGAGCATGAAAAGTCCACTGGAGATAGCAATATCTCAGCCTGCTGATTAGGATGTAGCTCTCAGCTATTATTCCAGCACCATGTGTGCTGCCATGCTCTCCACCGTGATGACAATGGACTAAACATCTAAAATTGTAACAAGCCCCCAGGTAGATGTATTTCTTTATAAGAGTTGCCGTGGTCATGGTGTCTCTTCACAGCAGTAGAAGAGTGACTAGGACAGGAGCATTCCCTGGGAACCAGCTGGAACCTTGGAGAAACTGAAGCCTGTAGGAGCAACTTTTGCTCCTGTCTTGTTACTGTATCTTCTAAGTTTTACTCTGTAACAGATCAATCCTTAAGCTTCTTTTCCGAGCAGGCCCTGTCCCTGTAGAACTGTAAACATGCACTGTGTAATGGATACAAGTGACAGGCTTTTCTGTTTTTAGACAGGGTTTTCTTATGTTTCAGTGAACTCCGGTGGTCCTTGTGCTTCAGCCCATGAGTAGTAACTAGGACCACTGGTGTTATACTTCATTACACCTGGCTGACAGGAATTTTTCATCTCACAGTAAGAAATTATGATGTTTGGGGAAATTGCATTTTCCCCCTAGCCTGTAAAAAAGATACTGATGTACTTCCTTATGGTTGTGTTTTCTGTCATATACAGAGAGATAGCTATATAATCAAGAAATCTCCAAACACACCTACAGGATGAAGCAATCACTTAGGATGTCAGGTTTCTGATTATCCAGTCAGAGGAGGGAGAGATGTCTATGTATTGGTAATAAGAAAAGAATCCTGGGAAATCCATCCTCAGTCCAAGGCTAAACTGGGTGAAGGGCTCCTGGGGAGAAGGCAGGAAACACTCTTGAACTTTTGCTCCTGTCTTCTTGTATCTTCTAAGTTTTACTTTGTAACAGATCAATCCTTGAGCATCGTTTCTGAGCCCGGCCCTGCCCCTGTAGAACTGTAAACATGCATTATGAAATGTAGAACCTATTTCTCTAAGTGCTTACTATAATCCAGGAGGTCTAGAAAGAGTTGACTGTCAAACATGGCTTAAGGCATGTCACAAACAAGAGATGGACTTGGTATGTGAGATTGCAGACTGACTCCACCTTGAAATTAGGTAAACCTACTCTAGAATATGTATTAGGAAAGGATCTAAATGAGGAACCTGTTAAAGTCATCGTGAGATGCAACAGAGGTACTCTTGGGGTATGGACTGTCCTTTAGCCTTTCATTCCACCTTCAGATTTAATGGCCTGTGTCCAGGAATATTTTCCTTCCTGTTACCTCTCCAAGAAGTGCTAGAGTGACTGGATAAGGTATCCTATTGCTGTTTTGGAAAGACTAATCCTACATGGTGCCAGAGCTATACTAGTTGCTATGGGACTGGAAACAGGTGAGACTTAACTCTGCTTAAAGTTGCTGAGCTAGGTGTTTGTCCTCTTTGGCAAGCTTAAGGCTTGCCTTTGCTGTGAAGCTGAACGTAGTCAGTATAGCTTGTTTTTTATTTGGTTCTGATATCCGTCTTGAAACCCTGAAAGGTATAATGAGAGAGATGCTTTTGTGGGATTCAAGCTTTTGCTAGATCCCTTTGTCAGGATATGTTCCTAGCCATTTCCCAGGAGATCAGCTTTTTCAAACAAACAGTACTAAAAGGAAGGAACACTTCCCTTCCTAGTGTGTAGCGTAGGAAATGTAAGTGTGGCTGTTCAGTTTAAGGTTATCACTTATGTCTTAAATAGAGATGTTGTATAGTTAGAAAGTTTTCCATATGGTTCTTTTTTGTTTGTTTGTTTTGTTTTTCGAGACAGTTTTTTTTTTTCTGTGTAACAGTCCTGACTGTCCTGGAACTCACACTGTAGACCAGTCTGGCCTCTAACTTCAAAATCCGCCTACTTCTACCTTCCAAATCCTGGGATTAAAGTTGTGTGCCAACATACCTGGCCCATATTGTCCTTAACGCAGCTTTGAGGAATTACCTGGATCCTTGTCATCTCAATGGCCAGGCTTTACTGTGAGAGATGAGAAGCTCTGTAAATGTATAGACTTGTTGCTGGCTAGGGACTTGGTTGCTTGCTATACACGTTCATTTCTAGGGCTCACAAAGCAGATGGAGCATTCATGCAATACTAGGAAGTAACCCATCAGTGGTCCATGTTCAGGATTTGTCCTGGACTTCTCTATTTAGCAAGTAGTTACTGTGCACTAGGTAGCTATGGGCTATGGAGGGTATCGTTTAAGATTATTGTCATACCTGTGAAACTCCACACAGTAATAATTTTTTTGTGGCTTAGTAATTACCAAGGGGCTGGAGAGATGGTCCAGCAATTAAGAGCACAGGCTGCTCTTCCAGAGTACCTGGGTTTGTTTCCTAGCACCCATTTGGTGGCTCACAACTGTAACTCTAGCCCCTGGGGATCTAATGGCCTCTTCTGGCCTCTGTGGGCACTGCATGCACACAGTGCACAGATATAAATGCGGGCAGAACACCAATACACATAAAAATAAATAAAATTTAAAAAGTAAGTATTGGTAGTAGGAAAAAGGTACACATGTTGAGATCAGAGAACAGCTTTTGGGAGTCAGTTCTTTCCTTCCTATGGCTTCCAGGTATTAAGCGTAGGTTTTCAGGCTTATATGGCAAGCACTGTTAGTTACTGAGCATCTTGCTGGCATAAAAACCTGTTCCCCTTCTTTAAAACAGGAATTAAGAAAAGGATTGTGAGAAGGGAACCTGCATTGTAACATACCTACTATGTGCCAAGTAATGTGTTTACTGATTTCACATATCTTTTTTCCCCCTTTTTAAGACAGGAAGGGCATCATGTCATATAGTCCAGGCTGCCCTCAAATTTGTTATGTACCTGAGACTGGCCCTTAAAGTCCTGATCCTCCTGCTCCTACCTTCTCAGTGCTGGGATTAGAGACATGTACTGCTACATTTGGCTTTTCACAAATACTTGCTTTTTGTGTGTATGTTTTTTTTTCTTTCTTTGAGACAGGGTCTCACAATGTAGGGCCTCAATACTCCCTTGTAGTCCAGGCTGACCACAACTAATCGTGTATTGGCCTCAAACTTGCATGTTTCCTTCAGCCTCATCCTTTCGAGTGCTCAGATTACAGGTGTGCACCACCATACCCACTTAACATTTAATTTTAATTCAGTGTTCTGAGAAGATTATGGATGGGAAAAATAAGATACTAAATTAATTGATGAAAAAGTAACTTCACTGAGGCTTTCTCTTGAGGATCTGCCATATGTCCTGACAGACACATGCCTTACTTTTAGTACTGTGGTCGTTAATAGGCTAGTCTAAGTCATTTCAAAGTCACAGGCGTTTCTCAGCCGAGTGTTGATAATATAGAGAAGGTAATATAAGACACATAACTGAAGAGCTGCTGTGTGGAGAGACATACCTAGGCTCTACTGGCAGTAGGGGCTAAAGGAGGTATGAATGCGGGGGGCCTTTAATCTGTGAGAGCTGTGTTGCCTAGGGAATGTTATGTATAGCTCTTGTTCTTCCCTTCTTTACCTGTACACCATATATGTGTATGCAGTGCCCATTGAAGCCAGAAAAGGGTGATAGATTCCCTGGAGTTACATACAATTTTGAGCTGTTGCATGTGTGCTGAGAATCAAACCAAGGTCCTCTGGAAGAGCAACCAGCGCTCTTAACCATTGAGCTATCTCTCCATTGTATGTATGTATGCACACACACACACACACACACACACACACACACACACTCACACATATTTTTCTACACTCTTATAGATACCTGGGCTGTAGTCATTTTTGGATATCAGCTATATCATTTATAAACTGAAGCTAATAATAGGTATTTACATTTTGGAAGCAGTCAGTCTAGGACGTGATCTCTAGAGGACTTTCAGTTTTTCCAAAATCTTTTATTTCTGTGATCATCCTCTTCTGCTTCTAGTATAGGGAAGGACATCCAGAAGCTTTATGTTTGTCATGGAGATCACTGAGAGTATCTTATGGACCCCGATGTTTAGAGATTTCTCTGTCACTCTGTTGGATTATATGCTCAGCATCCCTGGTAGAGGACAGAGGACAATCTCAGATGTTATTTCTCAGGCACTATTTGTTTTCTTCAGTCAAGGCCTGAAACTTGCCAAGTAGGATAGGATAGCTAGCCAGGGAGCACCAGTGGTGCACCTTTGGCAGCCTTCCCAGAACTGGAATAATAAGTACATCCCTTATTATTAATAATAATAATTATTATTTAATATGGATTCTGGGTATCCAGCTAGTTCTGTACTTGAAAGGCAAGCATACTATCTCCTCAGCCCTTTGAGTTTCTCTTGAAGGTGAGGATTGTGGACTAAATCAATCTTCCCAGACTGATAGTAAGGGGAATTTAACTGAAGAATTGTTTTTGTTCGCTTTTGCTTTTATTTTTGAGTAAAGGCTACAAACAAAGTCCAATATAACCATGACTTCTCTATGTTGCTAAAGATGACATTGAACTCTGTATCCTTCTTTCTTCCACCTCCCAAGTGCTGGGAATTACAGGTAGGCATTACTATGCCTGGCAAAGGTGTTGATGAATTTTAACAAGTGGGTGTTCTTATCCACCTGTCTAGCTCAAGTACAGATACAGGACTTGGAGTGTCGCTTAGTGGTAATTGCTTACATAATGTATACAAGGCCCTGGGTTAGACTTCCTGCCCCCCGGAAATCCAACAAATATCCAAACAAATATCTGACAGTATTCATGTAGAGGTCAATGGGAAGGTAAGTATACAACTTGGTTATTGGGCCTTCACTTCCAACTTCTCTGTGAAAGGTTTGTTTGCTTCTGTACATTCCCGACTAACTGCCTTGTGATACTCTGGTGAATGTTCTGACTCCCTTTCATGTTTCAGCACAGGAGAGCTGGGATTACAGAGATGCTCCTCTTATTTACTGTATTAGCTGATTGCTAGATTCTGAATTTATGTCTTCACACTTTCTATGCCGAATCATTGTCCAGTAACACTGTAATTTTTCATTGCAGTGATTCCTGCAAGTCCTTTCCTTTTTTCCTATTTATTTATTTAATTAATTTACATCCTAAACATAGTGTCCCCTTTCTCCTCTTTTCCTAGTCCATCAGCCACTTCACCTTCTCTCACTCCCCATCCACTTCTCAGTTTTATTTTTTACAGGTACACTCACAGTAATGCAAATATGCATACACACAAATACATAAATATGTATATACATACATAAATACATAAACACATGATTAAATATTACAGTGGTAGATGCAATTAGTGAGAAATTAAGGTCTGATTTCAAGTTGGTAATCTCTTTATGTTGAGTAATTTGATATTAATAATGTCCAGTGGTTCTAATTTAGAACAAAGTTAGAAAAACTTTCAAAATATCATTTTTCTTGGATTAATGGCATTCTAATTGATGGGCATTTCTAATTCTAGAATCTTCATACTACTGTTTTTAAAACTCTCCAGATAATGATAGGATATGTATAATCTTAGCCACTGACTAAAATCATATCACAACCTGTTCTGAGCACCTGTTGAATAAAAAAAAATCATGATGATACCTGGCTAAAAAACAAAAAAACAGACAAAAAAACCACCAAATACCTAAACAAGCAAGCAAACAAACAAAGCCAAGACATGGATACATTTCTGTAACTGTAGAGTCTAGCAGAGAGGTGAGCAACCATTTCCTGTGAAGGGCCAGATAGTAAGTAGCTCAGACTTCATGGAGCCACACAGCAAGTTGTTGGAGGGAAGCAGCTGCAGACGGTAAGTGAGGAGTGCACATGGGTATGTCCTAAGACAGTGTACTTACAGAAGAGGTGTGGGGCAGGATTTGGCTGAGTGCTACAGTTTACTTATTCTCTGTCAAGTCAATATGCAAAGAGAAAATAGAAATTCAGTAAATGTTGAATTGTGCACAAAGACTTAGATACAGAACCTCCCCTCACCCTCCAGAGTTTCTCTGTGTGGCTATGGCTGTCCTGGAACTCATTCTGTAGACCAGGCTGTTCTTGAACTCAGAGATCTGCCTGCTTCTTCCTCCCAAGTGCTGGGATTATAGCACATATTACCTCACCAGGCAAGAAATTTTTTTGATTTATTTATTAAGCATACAATGTACTGCTGGAAAGGAAGGCACCAGATCTCATTACAGATGGTTGTGAGCCACCATGTGGTTGCTGGGAATTGAACTTGGGACCTCTGGAAGAGCAGCCAGTGCTCTTACCCTCTGAGCCATCTCTCCAGCCCAAGAAATTTTTAAAAAGTTCAACAGATGTAGCTTGTATCCTAGGGTAGCTTTGTGCTTTGTGGATTGCATTCTAGAGCTGGATACCTTTCAACAAAATTACTGTGTTCATAAAGGAATAAGAATGTCTTATCTTCTACAGAGTGAGTTCCAGGATAGCCAAGGCTACACATAGAGAATCGCTGTCTCAAACAACCAAAATAAAAAAAAAGTTACACCTTGTAAAATTCTTGTAATTTTGGTGGCCTATGGTCTTTGGAACCTTAGGATTCCATGAAAACAGTAAAAGTGATGTGTTTGTTTGGAAAACAGAAGGCCATAGACTGTGTCTTGCTCATTTTGCCACTAGTGCCTAGCTAGAATGGATGGATAGGGATGCTTAGTAAATATTTGTTGTTCAATGAATAAATAAATTTAAATTGCTTTTAATATCTTAATAAGTATAGTAGAAATTGTATATTTATATATAAGTAGTCTTTGTTTTTTGACTTAACTTATGCCAATTCTGAGAGTACAATAGTTTGCTTATGCTGATAGGTTCCTTGGTAATTGATAGGACATTAACTTGTCCAGGAAGAGATTACCATGGTCATAAGAATAGGACCTTGAGTTCTTTATATATTTTGGAAATCAGTCCTTTGTCTGATGTGTGGTTGGTGAAGATCTTTTCCCATTATGTAGGCTGCTTTTTTGTCTCATTGACTGTGTCCTTTGCTTTGGAGAAGCTTCTCAGTTTCAGGAGGCCCCATTTATTTATTGTTACTCTCAGTGTCTGTGCTACTGGTGTTATATTTAGGAAGTAGTCTCTTGTGCCCATGCACTGAAGGCTTCTTCGTCTTCTATCAGGTTCAGTGTGGTCAGATTTATATTGAGGTCTTTAATCCATTTGCACTTGAGTTTTGTGCATGGGGATAGATATGGATCTATTTTCATCCTTCTACATGTTGACATCCAGTTATGCCAGCACCATTTGTTGAAGATGCTTTCTTTTTTCCATTGTATAATTTTAGCTTCTTTGTAAAAAATCAGGTGTTCATAGGTTTGTGGATTAATATCCGGGTCTTTGATTTGATTCCATTGGTCAACCTGTCTGTTTTTATGCCAATACCAAGCTGTTGTCATTACTTTGTTATTTTTATTTATTTATTTATTTATTTATTTGTTTGTTTGTTTGTATGTTTGTTTTTTCGAGACAGGGTTTCTCTGTAGCTTTGGAGCCTGTCCTGGAACTAGCTCTTGTAGACCAGGCTGGCCTCGAACTCACAGAGATCCCTTTGCCTGTCCCTCCCGAGTGCTGGGATTAAAGGCTTGCACCACCACTGCCTGGCTCTTCATTACTTTATAATAAAGCTTGCTGTCAGGGATGGTAATTGTAATGGTCTGTTCTGTCCCTTTAAGAGACAAGCCATGCCCCCCTTCCTTTTCCTATTTTGTGTGTGTGTGTGTGTGTGTGTGTGTGTGTGTCTGTCTGTCTGTCTCTCTCTCTCTCTCTCTCTCTCTCTCTCTCTCTGCTCTCCTCCCTTTTTCCTTTCACCTACATAACCCACTAATAAATATCCAACCTCACTCTTCATAGTGTGCCTATCCATGTCTCTGTCTCTGGCCTGCAGCTGGTTGCCATGTGGTTCCTTGCCCGAGACCAGCTGCCTTCAGAGACCTGCAGCGTGGTCTTGTGGCATGTCTATTCATCCTAGTCTCTCACCCACCACGAGGTTCCCTGCCTGGGACCTGGCTGCCTTCATGACCTGCTGTGGTTTCAGGACCCACTGCTTGCTGGCTGCTGCTCAGGGACCTGCGGTGTGGTCTCATGAGGGCATCACTCGGGGACCTACAGCATTTTTACTTAAACCATAACTGTAATGCCTCCAGTTCCTTTATTGTACAGGATTGTTTTGGCTTTTCTGGTTTTTTTTCTGGTTTATGAAGTTGATTATTGTTTTTTCAAGGTCTGTGAAGATATTTTAATTGAGGGAGCCATTATGGGGCTAGAAAGAAACCTGGCACTAGAGACATTCCCAGGAATCCACAAGGATGACCCCATAAGACCCTAAGCAACTAAGCAGTAGAGGAGAGGGTGCCCAAACTGGCCTTACCATGTAGTCAGACTGATGAATATCTTTTTTTATTGGTTTTTATTGAGCTTTACATTTTTCTCTGCTCCTCACCCTTCCTCTTCCCCTCCCCCCTTCATGCTCCCATGCTCCATGCTCCCAATTTACTTAGGAGATCCTGTCTTTTTCTACTTTATACTTCCCATGTAGATTAGATCTATGTAAGTCTCTCTTAGTGTTCTCATTGTTCAGACTGATGAATATCTTAAATATCACCATAGAACCTTCATCCAGCAACTGATGGAAACAGAGGCAGAGACCCATAGTGGAGCACTGGGCTGAGCTCCCAAAGTCCAGTTGAAGAGTGGGAGGAGTGAGAATATGAGCAAAGAGGTCAAGACCTTGATGGAGACACCCACTGAAACAGTTTACCTGAGCTAATGGGAGCTCACCAGCTCCATCCAGAGAGGGAAGGAACCAACAAACTAGTCTCCCTGAATGTGGTTGACAGTTGTATGGCTGGGGCAGACTGCTGTGTGTGTATGGAAGGTGGAGGGAATGGGAGGAGGGGAGGGAGTGGGAACTGAGATTGGTATGTAAAATGAAAAAAAAAATAGTTTGTTTTCCTTAAAAAAAAAAAGAGCCTAAAGAGGCAATTGTCAGCAGGGGCTAGTGCTTGAATACTCATTCATTTACCTTATTTTCTTGCTCATTAGAAATACTAGTTCAAAACAATATTGTTAGGAAGCTTTGTTTTGTTTTTTTGTTTTGTTTTGAGACAGTGTCTCTCTATGCAGCCCTGGCTGGCCTGGAACTCATTATGTAGAATGGGCTGGCCTGGAATTTACAGAGATCTGTCTGCCTCTGCCTTCTAAGTACTAGGTTTAAAGGTGTGCACCACCACACCCAGCATGAAGTTTGATAATTATATGTAGTTTGTTAAAATTTAGATTAATATTTTTGACAAGAGAAAGTAGTGATAACACAGCTGGAAAAATTGAATTCTTTTTCAATAAGTGTTCTTTGTATATAGACAAAAATACCTCAAATCATGAGGTTCTGTGAAGGAAGATAATGTTAAGTGTTGCTCAAAAGTAAATTTCAGTACTCTGTAATTAGTAATAATCAGTTAAACTATCACTAATGCAAAGTATTTCTTTCCAATGGTTGACTTTTATCTGTGTGTGCATACTACATGTGTGCCAGTGCCCATTGAGGCCAGAGAATGCATCATATCCCGGATCTGGAGTTATCAGCAGCTTTGAGTTACCTCCCATGGGTGCTAGAACTGAATTTGGGTCTTCAGGAAGACCAGTAACCACTCTTAACTGTTGAGCCATCTCTCCCCAGCAATCTCCCACGTCGTCATGGTGGTCCTCCACAGTTGTCAGCCTGGCATACTGGCAAATGTTTGTAATCTAGCACTTGGGAAAGAGCGACAGAAGCAGCAGGAGTTAAAAAGCCAGCCTGGGCTCTGTAAGATTGTCTCAAAAGAAACAGGCAGCAAACAACAACAACAAAAACTGTTCAGGTGTGATTTATGCCAATGTAATTCTAGCACTCAGGAGGCTGAGACAGAAAGATGCTAAGTCTGAAGCCAGTTGGGCTATGTAGTGATTCTTTGTCTCAAAAAACAACTTCCAAGAAATCTATGGAAAAATTTTAACATTTGAAACTAGGAAGGTATAATATATTATACAGTGTGTATGGTGGGCTCCACATGCCAGGGACTCATCTCTACAGGTGTGCATTTAGGATTAAGTTTTTCAAGTTTTCTTCATTTTTACCCTCCTACTTCTTGAGAATTTAAAAATTTTTATTATTTTTGTGTGTGCAAGGTGTGTGTGTGTGTGTGTGTGTGTGTGTGTGTAAGTCAGAGGACAACTTTTGGGAGTCAGTTTTCTCTTTCCTTTTTGGGTTCTGAGTATCAGACTTAGGTCATCATCCTTGCCTGGTAGTGCTCGAACTGCGGAGGGAGTCTTTTTAGAGAAATGTAGTGTAGGTCCATATAGGCCTTCCCTTGCCTTGGCCTCGTGTATGCTGGGATTAGAAGCATGTACTTCTGTACGTGGGTTCTTTCTATTTTGTTTTGTTTTGCTTTTAGACAGAGTCTTACTATATAGCTATGGCTGTCCTGTAACTCAGTGTATAAATCAGGCTGGTCTTGAACTCACAGAGATCTGCCCACTTCTGCTTCCCAGTTTTGGGATTTAAGGTGTGAGTCACTGCATCCAGCTTGTACCTGGCTTCTTACAAGCTTTTTTCCTAATAATAGGTAATATTTATTACCTGTACCTGTTATTTCATTAGAGACTAAGTTAGACACTGAGGCACCTTGTTGATTTAACTGAGCTGTATTTGAAAAAAGACTCTATTGTTTAAAAAGTAAGTTTTGAAAACTATTGAATTGTAGCTGTGTGACAGGAACCAGGGGCTATAATGGGGACAGTGAATGTAACTAACTTGTCAGACTTCTTAAACATATTTTAAAAACTTCCTCATGTTTGTTGTTTTTGGCCTGCACTCTTTTCTAACCCAACAGTTAAATCCTTGCAACAGAAAGGACCATATATTTTAACTTTTGAAAGGGTAGGTGGATGAACTGTTTTTCCCTGGAGTGAGTCATAAGAAAGGGAGCCCTAAGGGTGGCAGTTCTGCTTTAATGAGCAAAGGAAGTGGTTAAGTCCCTGGGGCCTCTGTAGCCTGAAGAAGAAACTAAAATATGGCCCCAGGAGCATCTAGGATTAAATACCGTTAGCTGGGTTGGGTGCCTAGTGAGTATGGACCAGTCCCTTTTCTTTGTCCCATATTTCACACCCTCACAGGGCTCCCTCTTGTCTAAATGGCCTGGATGGTCTGGTCTCAGTTGTGTCATATTTGATATGTTCCAGACCCAGATTCTTGGGATCTGTGTTTAGGGTGGATTCCCAGGAATCCTGATCTAATAATTTCAGAAGGAGAGAGAGCTCCTAGTTTTCACTAAGTTCTAAGGAAAACCAAGTGCAGGAACCTCTTAGCAGTAGCTTTGGCTGATCTGCGCTCAGCAATACCTTACTTATGTCACTCTTGCCAAGGAAAGAGCTGCTGTGGAGAACTTGGTGTTCTCCAGCCTTTTCAGAGGTCACAGGCAGACAGGGCAAAGGGGCAGGACCTTAATTAGCTAGAGACTTCTGGAGGAAAGCCACTTGGCAGTGGGACAGACACTGTCTCCTAGTGACAGTGCAAATCCTCCCTCCCTTTATAGCTTTTAGGCCCTGAGAGGGTAGGTAGTGTTCTTGATCAGCAAGACACTTTTGTGCAGTGTAGTCCAGGGATGATTTTATAAGCTCAAGAGGTAATATGACAGCAGTTTATTTAGACACTCAAGCATGCTTTATTTCATTTCTCTGAACCAAGCATTCTGAGTTGTAGACGAAGAAGAGGTCAAAGCCCCAAAGAAGCACTTAGCTAATTAGTTATAGCTAATTAGACTGGCTTTCCAGACTAATGCTTTCTGTCCATGTAGGAGAGTGAAGCTGAATAGTTCCATAAAGTTGAATAATTTTTATGCACCAAGTACTGTATTAAGTGTTTAGCTTAGTTTGATTAAAAAACTTTATATGGACTGGAGAGATGGCTCATCGGTTGAGAGCACATGCTGCTTTTGCAGAGGACTTGACTTTAGTTCCTAGCACCCATGTAAAGCAGCTCACAATTACCTGTAACTTCAGTTCAGAGGATCCAAAGCATTTCTCTGGACTTTGAGGGCAATTGAATTTTCACATGCATATGCATAATTGAAAATAAATATTTTAAGGAAAGTTTATTATTTTTATTTTATGTTTGTGAGTGTTTTATCTGCATATATGTATGTGTACTGCATGCATGCATATCTCAGAGAGGCCAGAAGAGGATACTGTTTCTCCTGCGGCCGGAATTGCAATGTTAGTGCTGTAAACTGAACCCTGGTCCTATGCAAGAGCAACAAGTGTGCTTAATTGTAGAGTCATCTCTCCAGCTCCTAATAAAATAAATCTTAAATGAATATATATGATCAAGATGGAGGGAGGGGGTATGGGTGGAGGGGAGGGGAGGGAAGGGGAAGGAGGAGGGGAGGAGATGGAAATTTTTAAATATTAAAAAAAACCATATAAAAACAAGAATTTCATCTTGGGTACAGAGATGGCCCATTGATAAAGCTCTTGCTGCTAAGCCTGAGAACGCAAACTTCATCCTCAGAACCCACGTGTAGAAGGAGAGAACTCTTGATTGCACATGTACCACAGATACACAGAGACACGCACAGCCACATAGGCATACACAATGAATACATAAGATGCAAAAGATTAAATTCTCTTTTAATGATACGGAAACTTAGCCTTCAGTGGTTAAATGCCTTTTTTGAGCAGAGCTATTTGTTTAGATCTAAGTCCAGTTGATTTTAAAGACTTCTCCTTCTGCTTTTTCCTCCTCTTCCTCCTCCTCCTCCTTCTCCTCCTCCTCCTTCTCTTCTTCTTCCTCCTCTTCCTCTTCTTCTTTTTCTTTTTAAAGACAAGATCTCACTATGTAGCCCTAACTGGCCTGGAGATCTATGTTGACCAGGCTTGCCTTCAACTCACCAGCTTACCAACTGTCAAATGAGTGCTAAGAGTAAAGGTATAAACTACCAAATCTGACTAGACTATATTCCTTAATATTTGTTTATTCTAAAGGTCTTGATGAACTCAGGATCTACTTGGGTTACATAGCAAGTTCCTGGCCAGCAAAAACTACATAGTGAGACACAGTCTTTTAGTTTTTTTTTTATTGACTTTTATTGAGCTCTACATTTTTCCCTGCTTCCCTCCCTGCCTCTCCCCTCCCCTTCAACCCTCTCCCAAGGTCCCCATGCTCCCAATTTACTCAAGATATCTTGTCTTTTTCTACTTCCCATGTAGATTAGATCCATGTATGTCTCTCTTAGATTCCTCATTGTTGTCTAGGTTCTCTGGGATTTTGATTTGTGGGCTGGTTTTCTTTACTTTATGTCGAAAAACTACTTATGAGTGACTATATGTAATAACTGTCTTTCTGGTCTGGGTTACCTCACTCAAAATGTTTTCTAGCTCCATCCATTTTCTTGCAAAATTCAAGCTGTCGTTATTTTTTTTTCTGCTGTGTAGTACCCCATCGTGTAAAATGTACCACATTTTCCTTATCCATGTTTTGGTAGAGGGGCATTTAGGTTGTTTCCATGTTCTGGCTATGACAATGCTGCTATGAATATAGTTGAGCACATGTCCTTGTGGCACGGTTGAGCATCCTTTGGATATATACCCAAAAGTGGTATTGTTGGTTCTTGAGGAAGGCTGTTTCCTAATTTTCTGAGAAATCACCACACTGACATCCAAAGGGGTTGTACCAGCTTGCATTCCCACACAAGCAATGCAGAAGTGTTCCCTTTACTCCATAACCTTTCCAGCATAAGTTGTCATCAGTGTTTTTGATCTTGGGCATTCTTACAGGTGTAGGATGGAATCTCAGAGTTGTTTTGATTTGCATTTCTCTGATGACTAAGGATGTTGAGCATTTCCTTAAGTGTCTTTCAGCCATTTTAGATTCCTCTGTTGAGAGTTCTCTGTTTAGGTCTGTACTCCATTTTTTTATTGAATTATTTGTTCTTTTGGTGTCCAGTTTTTTGAGTTCTTTGTATATTTTAGAAATCAGCCCTCTGTCTGATGTGGGGTTGGTGAAGATCTTTTTTGACTCTGTAGGCTGTCGTTTTGTCTTGTTGACCGGAGACACAATCTTTAAAGTATAAATTACTAAATCTTATACTGTGTCCTTGTACCTAGTGCTGCATTTGTGGCTTAATTAAGACCTGTTAGAATGTAGTCTGAAATAAAGCAGGCTCAGGGTTAAAGATGCTAAGAGGGTAAGCAAGATGGTTCAGTGGGTAATGTCACTTGCCACCAAGTCTATTTAATATTTACTATTTAATTATTAAATATTATTTTATTAACCTTTATGCCAACCTGTGAGGTAGGTATTTTTATTTTATTGTTTTATAGACAAGGTCCTATCAATTTAAATGCAACTCAGATGGCTCATAAGTGGTGGGGTTGGGATTTAAGCTCAGGTGATATGCTTTCAGAATCTTTGCCCTTAGCCACTGTGCTGTATAGTTTTAGGCACTGAGAAGCCATCATAGAGTTCTATTTAGTATGTCAACTTTCTGTAAATAGTATGGTTCAGGCAAGTTTCCCAAGGCAAGAAGATTAGCCACAGGCTGTTGTAGTAACCAACCTAGTTGCTTCTGAAGGTGTATAAAGGTCATTAGTTACTTCATAAATTCCTTCCTGAGATGGGCTTGGCAGCTGCCGTTCTTCCCTGTGGTCTTAGCTCTTTTTGGAAATCATTTTCCAAAGAACATTCTTGAAAAAATTTTTATTATATTTATGTATTTCTATGCACATGTGCCCTCCTTTGGCCATGTGGAGGTCAAAGGACAACTTGCTGGAGTTGGTTCTATCTTTCTTATACCATGTCGGTCAGGAGTGGTAGCAAGTGCCCTATTCTGCCGAGCCATTTCTCTGGCCCCTCTTTTTTTCTATTTTCTTCCCTTCCCTTCTCTTTTTCCTTTGTTCCTTCATTTTTTTTTGAAGCAGGATTTTACTGTAGCTTAGGCTGGCTTTCTACCCAAGCCTCTAAGTGGTAAGTTACCAGCCCAACACTTATTTTGATCCTCTTCTCTCTACTGCATAGGTTGTTTCAGGCAGAGGGAAAGCTGGAGTCAAGTTAGGAATAGCTCCTTTAGGGTCAGAGTCTAAGCAGCATCTGGAAACATTTGCAAGAGGGGAAGTTGAACCTATTAAGACTTCCTGTTGCCTAGAGTTTGGGGTCCTGTTCGAGTGGAGGGTTTCTTTAGGATTGTTAGTTGGCCTGCTCTTCTTCAGATTCTCATTGAGAGGCCAGGGTACAGAACTGAGAATGATCTACTCCCTCTCTGTGATCAAGCACAGATTGCTCAAGAAGTAAGCAGGTAAGCTTATGTGGTCACTCAGTGCTGTAATTGAGGAACATAGAAAATGCACCGGGAGAGAAAGAAAGGAAAAAGGGTCTAAATGCTCATAGCAGGAGAGATTCATTCAGAAAGGGAATGAAAGCTGTTGAAGCTGGATCTTCAAAGACAAGAAGTATGTTAGCAGAGAGGTACTAGAAAGGCATTCTGAACAGAGTCAGCCTAGAAAAGCAGGGAATCTTCAGGAACAATGGGTTGTTCTTTGAGCTAGAGAGTTGGGGTGTTAGAGGGAAGTATCAGTAGATGAAGCTGGATGTATGGGGAGGCCCAGGTCCTGAATACCTTGTATTTCATGACAAAGCTTAAATACCATTGGAGTTGAACTTTACTGTGGATATCTAAGATAGAGTGACATCAGAAGCTCAGCATGGAAATATTAGAGGCTGGAGCAGAGTTTGGACACTCACACCCATAATTCCTGTACTTGGGAGGTGGAAGCACAAAGATCAGGATTTCAAGGCCAGTTTTGGCTGCATATTTCCAGGTCAGTCCTGGCTACATTAGATTACCTCTTTAAAAAAAAAAAATCCCTAGTACAGGGGAGCTAGCCAGTAGACAGTCTTGATGGTTAACTTCAGTTGTGTGTGATAAAAGGGTAACACACGTGATGTTGGGTGACTGGATATTGTTATGTTTTCAATACATGAAATGAGAAGGAGGGAGGGAGCAGTGTTTATCTATGGGGGAACAACAACTGCTACTTTAGGGAGATGAGTTTTGAAGTGAGAGAGAGAGAGAGAGAGAGAGAGAGAGAGAGAGAGAGAGAGAGAGAGAGAGAGGGATGAGAATGATGACATATAAGTGATAGTGGAAACCATAAAAGGAGAATGAGATCTACTGAGTACAGTTCATAAAATAGGGGCAGAGTTGAGGATAGAGCCCTAGGAACTCTGATGCATACAGACAGAAGTTAGGCAGCCTGAGGAGGAGCAGTCATAGAGATAAAATTCATTCTGGAAAGCCAGGAATGTAGAGTTTCTAACACAGGGGAAGAAAGTGTCAGTTGTGGCAGAGAACAAGTAGGGTGAGCCCTGAAATGAAGCTACTGAGTCATCGGTGACCTCAGTGATAACAGCTTCCGCGGAGGGGTGGGGACGGAAGCTAGACTGCTGTGACTTGAGGACATAGAGGCAACAAAAGACTTCTCCTTTGAGAAATACAGTGGTATGGGAAGGGGAGGAACAGCGTAATGTTTTTAAGAGGGTGCAGGATTTAATGATTTATTTCTTCAACGTTGGAGGGAGTGTAGAGAACTGAGCTGACGAAAGGTTGAAGAGTAGAGAAATAGTAATTGTAGCCAGTGAAAGTGCTGCAGTTCTTCGAATGAGCCATTTGTTGTGGAAGCTCTGGTCTTTCCTGCCTGGAAACCTGCAGCCATTAGGAGTGGAGTAGACAGGCAGAACTTGTCTTTAACAATAAGTATGTATAACACCATTTATTGAGTAACTCTGCATGACAGATATTTTTTGTAGGTTCTAATGTTCTCCACAGCTCCCCAAAGTAAGTATTTTTTACTGTTCGTGAGATAGAGAAATAGGTTTAAAAAGCACACTAGTTAATAGTGGAGCCAAACTTTCACCTGGGTCTTTGGATCTTCAAGATGGGCTCCTGCTTCACACTGTTATCTTTTCCATTAGAGGCTTAGAGTTTTAACTCTAGAGTACCCTTGCAGGGGGCAGAGATGGATGGTCCAGAGGGACAAAGATAGAATTTGGAACTGGTACTTGCTTAGAGGGGATATGACCTCATTTGTTGCATTAAGAAGGAAGGTATTCATCTGCTTTTTTTTTTCTTTTTTAAAATTTAGCTGGTAGTCCTGGTGGCTGTAGGCTTTAATATGCATTTGCGTCTATATATGGGGTATGTTCAAATGAGTGCAGTTGTCTGAAGAGACGAGAAGAATGTATTGGATTCCTTGGAGCTGGGGTATGAGCTGCTTGACATAGGTGCTGGGAAACTGAATGTGGATCCTCTACAAAAGCATACAAGTTCCTAACCACGGAGCCATCTCTCTAGCCGCTTTCCTTTTACCAGGGCCTTAGAGGTACTGAAAGTTCCATTTTATAGATTGTTTACAGAGAAAAAACAAGATAAATCACTCCTTAGTGGGAGTGGTTCACTGTATTGTTGTATTGTTGTATGATGTTGGAGAGTTTCTGTAGTGGGGCTTAATCTTTTGACAAACTACTTGTGAAGAGTTACCAAACTGTAGAATGATATTCTCTTGGCACAGGGCGTAAGGTAAGTGCACTGATAGGTATTTTTATGTGAATTGGTCAATTAGGTAAGTAGAAAGGACAAAGCACTAAGAATTGGAAGGCAGTTCTATTCAATCCACGTGATAGCTAGCTCAGCTTAGGGAAGTCCTTCTGCAGTTATTCTCTGTTAGTCACCAAGTGCTAAAACACCATGACCTATAGAAGCTTAGAGAAAAGTTTATTTTGGTTTACAGTTCCAGAGGGCTAGGTGTCTGTAATGATGGGGAAAGGATGGTGACAAGAGCAGGAAGCTTAGAGATCACATGTTGACCACACAGGAAGCAGAGAATATAACCAGGAAGTAGGTGAGGAACAGTGCGTCTTAAATATACACCTACCACACTATGTAGTTCTAAAATATTTCCTTTGGGCTGAGGGTGTAGTTCAGTGCTGGAGCGCTTGCTTAGCACGTGCAAGGCTGTGTCTTCAATCCAGCACTGGAAAGAAAAGCAAAAAACAAAATCAAATAATAACAAAACCCAATAAAATTAAAGTACTTCCATTTATCCAAAGAAATACCTTTTTATTTTTTAAGCAGTTTTTCCCATTTTCCCCTCCCTGTGATAACTATCAGTATCTATTGGGAATGTTTCAAAGTAGTGGGATTTTACGGTCTATAACTCATTGTGACTACCTTCTTTACTTTAGTAGAATAATTTGGAAGTTTATTGTCTTGGTTAGTTTTTATTGTCAACTTGATATTGCCTGAGTCACCTAGGAATAGGGAACCTCAGTTGAAGAATTTCCTCCATCAGATTAGCCTGTGGGGGCATTTTCTCCATTGCTAATTGTTATAGGAAGGTCCAGTCTACTGTGGGCAGTACCCTACCTAGGCTGTCTTAAAAAACTAGCTGAGCATACAACAGGGAACGAGCCAGTACTGGGATTAAAGGCATGCACCATCATTTGATTGCACACTTGTAAATGATTCAAGTGGCAAACTTCCTTTTAACACACACCCTTTAAAAAAAAGTACGAAAGTGGATGTGGACGTGGATGTCCTGCAGCACCATGTGGAGTTGGTTTGTGCCTTCTACCTGTTGAGGCTGCTGTGCTTTGTATTCTAGGCTCGTTGGTCCATGAACTTGAGGCCACTATCCATGTTTACCCAGGAATGTTGGGAGACCTGGTGAGCTGGAGCTGCACAGTCTGTCCAGCTTTTATAGAGGTTCTGAGGATCAGTTTTCATTTGTCAGGTTTATTAGCAAGTAATTTTACTATTGTTTTAAAGACAGGATCTCATGTAGAACAGACTGGCCTCAGATGCTCAACCTTCCCCCCTCCCCCCAACGCTACAGGGCTTCTCTGTAGCTTTGGAGTCTGTCCTGGAACTAGCTCTGGTAGACCAGGCTGGCCTTGAACTCACAAAGATCCGCTTGCCTCTGCCTCCCGATTGTGCCACCACTGCCTGGCTGGCCTCAGATTTTATGTAACAAAAAAAAGTCACTTTGAACTCTTAATTCTCCTTTCTTTATCTCTCAAGTCTGGGATCACAGATATGTATACCATGTTTACATTGATACATTTTAAAAAGTTGTGTTTAAATTTTGTTATGTTGCTAATTTTGGTAAAATACGTAAAACATAAAGTTTGCCACCTTAATAATTTGTAATTGTACAGTCAAACCAGGTATGGTGGCATACCTCTTTAATCCCAGTATTTGGTGAAGTAGAGGAAGAACTAGCAGTTCAAAACAAAACTGCGTGGTAGTTCATGCCTGTAATCTTTGTACTCAGGAGGCAGAAGCAAGAAGATTGCCACAAATGTGAGGTCAGTCTTGTCTATGTAGTTAGTTCTAGGCCAGCCTAAGTTGGGAGACCTGTATCAAAACCAAACCAAACCAGACCAACAAATAAAAAGAGAATACAATTCATTGGTAATACTTAGCACATTTGTAATCTAGTACTAATCCTAACCAGTGCTGCAGTGGACCTACTGTCACATATCCTTGTTGGAATATCTGTTTTCAAGTGGGAGTGGGAGTAGAACTGGGAGGTAATGTGATAATTCTATAATGTTTTTGAGGAACTAACTTTTTTTTCCTAATGATGGGTATTGCGCTCAAAGCCTTGTACATGCTAGACAAGTGCTGTATGAACCAAGTGACATATTTAGGCCCCAAACTGGTTTCCCCATGGTGGTTGCACCACCTGCTTCCTCATAATCAGTATATAAGGGTTCCAGATTTTTTGAGAACATTACAAATTCTTTGCCAAACTTGTTTTTATTTCTGTTTGCTTTTAATTGCTTTTAATTTCTGTTTTGTTTTTAATTAGTAGGTACTCTTGTGTGTATGGAGTGGTATCTCAGTGTGACTTGATTTGTACTTCCCTAGTTGCTGTCGAAGCTGTTGATCTTCCCACATGTTTATTGGCCACTTTTATGTCTCCTTTGAGGAAATGTATTGAAGTTATTTATTTAAAATTAGGTTATTTGTATTTTTGTTGAGTTTATAAATTTCTTTACATTGGATACTAGACTATTATAATTGTGGTTTACAATCATAATACTCTTTCCAAAAGACAGACGTTTTGTATTCTTCATAAAGTCCTTTGGTGCACGGTGCTTTCAGTTTACTTATTTGTTTGTTTATTTCAGTGCTGGAGATTGAACTGAAGGCCTTGCACATATTAGGCAAGGGCACTACCACTGAGCCATATCCCACACCGTAGATTTTATGGATTCTAAGTTATTCTACTGCTAATGGCTTTTGGTTTCTTAAGAATGTCAAATCCAGCTGGGCGGTGGTGGCGCACGCCTTTAATCCCAGCACTCGGGAGGCAGAGGCAGGCGGATCTTTGAGTTCGAGGCCAGCCTGGTCTACAAGAGCTAGTTCCAGGACAGGCTCCAAAAACTACAGGGAAACCCTGTCTCGAAAAACCAAAAAAAAAAAAGAATGTCAAAGCCAATGTCATAAATATATATTGTTTTAGCTTTTATATTTAGGTTATTGATCCATTTTGAGTTATTAATTTTTTTTGTTTTTTTTTTTGAGATAGGGTCTCATTATGTAGTTTTGGTGGGTCTAGAACTAGGTATGTAGATCAGGCTCATCTGGAACTCACAAAATCTGTCTGCTTCCACCTTCTCTGAGTGCTGGAATTAAAGGCATGCACCACTATGTCTGGCTTTGAATTAAATTTTGAAAATAGCGTTGAGCCTTGTATACCTTTAAATTTAAACCCTTGAAAGTTTGCTGTTGAGGTTTCTGCAGTTGCTAATGGTTATGAGATTTAAGATCTCAGCAGATATCAAAGGGTGGTTTGGTTGCTTTTGGCTGCTGTGCAGCTCTTTACCATCATATGCTTCTCAGAAGACATTTTTGCTTCCTTAGATCTTGCCCGCTGATGTGTACTTGATATGTTTGGGGCTACTGTGAGAATAAGGTCACGATTGAGAGCTGCCAGTCAGCTGAATGATGACACATCTTCTGTATATGTAGTGGGAGGCTGTGTCATAGGCTTGTCAGCCTCTCAGCCTGTGAAGAAAAGGAGCAGGATGAGGCCTAATTGAAATAAGGTAGAGCTTCAAGGGCTCAGGGGAACAGGGTGGTAAGGTAGCAAGTCTGTGCTGAGCCCAGCCAGTTCCCAGTTCTGCATTTGGTTTGTTGAGAACTGTGCAAAGTAGTAGTAAGTGTGAAAGGGTAGAGTTTATAGACTGGATCTGAATGTCCGCATGTACAAAACATCACAGCTGAGCTGGGCATGGTGGCTTACACATGCGAACCCAGCACTCAGGAAGCTGAAGCAGGAGGTCAGCTTGGGGTATACAGTCAGACATTGACTCAAAAATAAAAGAAATGCTGACCCCAAAGAATTGTTGTGTTTCTGAAGATCATGTGGTGTTGTCAAGGGGAAACAATAAAATATATACACCGCTGAACCATCTCTCCAATCCAGGACTCTTTATTTGTTGTAGCTCTAGTAGGTTGCTCTAAAGTGGTTACAACTAAGTAGTTGCTCCATAAAATCTTACTTTTTATTATTTAAAAATAAAGTCTCATTTTAATGAAAGAAGCCTTATTTCATAGAGTGTTTTATTATTTTCTTTTTTGTTTGTTATTATAAAGGGGATTTCTTTTCGCTCTTTCTTCTCCCTCTTCTCCCCCTTCCTCCATTCCTCCCTTCCTCCCTTTCTTCCTCTTTTTCCGTCTTTCTCTCTTTTGAGATAGGCTGACCTTGATTTAGCTGCAGTCCTCTTGCATTTCTGCCTGAGTGCTGGATGGCAGCTGTATGCTGAGCCTGTAGAATAGGGTGTTTCTTCCCTGTTTTTCACTTAGGAATCTTTAAAAGGCAAAAAGGCAGTTCATTTTACTAGTGCAATGTAGTGAATGACCTTAAGAAGAAAAAAAAAACCCAACAGGTTTTTTTTTTTTTTTTTTTTTTTGACAGGATCTCACTGTGTAGCCTTGGCTGGCCTGGGACTTATTATGTAAAAAAGTTTGGCCTCAGACTAGCAAGGACCTTCCTGTCTCTGCTGGGGGTGCTATCACTCCTGGCAGAAAAGAAATCCTTGTAGAAAATCTTTTATGCTTCATAATTTCTAATAATTTTTTTCAAATGATATTATTTATATCTTAACAATAGTTGTTCATGATTATAATTTTTGTAAGAATTGTTTTTCATGTACTGTTCGAATCCCCTTTTAAGCTGTGACAAGAAAGAGTTGTCACACCAGTGGTAATTGTCTTTGTTTTTTACTGTTAAGCAAGAAATATGTCATTTTTAAGGCTGTTTGGAATAATTCTAGACTTTAGACATCACAGAAAAATTAGAAATTTTTATGTTCACATATAATTTTTATTTGTTCATTTTTTTGAGATAAGTTATCGTTATGTATTCCAGGCTGGCCTTGAACTCATAGTCTTCCTGCCTTAGCCTCCCAAATGGGTTACAGATGTGTGTCGCTACTCTTGATTTATTTTTATGCATGAGTTTTAGGTTTTAACACTTTATTTTTATTTAGGGCACTGAAGAGATAGGTCAGTGGTTAAGAACACTTATTTCCCTTCTAGAGGACCTGAATTCAGTTCCCAGAACCCACGTCAGGTAGCGCTCTGTCTCTCTGTCTCTGTCTCTGTGTCTCTGTCTCTCTTTCTTTCTCTCTCTCTCTCTCTCTCTCTCTCTCTCACACACACACACACACACACACTAAAATATTTTTAAAATTTATTTTTATTCCCAATATGGGGTTTGATTGTTTTGTCTAGTCTGGCTGTGAATTTCCTTCCTCAGCCTCTCCAGTAGCCTGGGCTACAATTGTACTACAGACTACCAATACTGCTATTGCTAGCCTGGCTTTTAGTTATGTTTTTAATCATGATGGATTCATTCCACCATTATGTAATACAAGGATCAACAAGTTACACCTTTTTTAGACAAGCTTGTATTAGAACACAGTGACACTCATTTGTTTACATATTCTCTGTGGCTACTTTTGAAGTATAGGAGTAATTAATTACAGCAGAGACTTTATAATATACAAGCCTTTTTTATTTTTGCTTTATTTTTGTTTTCTGAAACAGGGTTTCTTTGTGTAGCCCTGGATATTCTAGAACTAGCTCTATAGACCTGGCTGGTCTCCAATTTGCATATATCCACCTGTCTCTCCTTCCTAAGGGCGGGATTAAAGGTGTGCAACACTACAGAGCAGCACAAGCTTAAAATATTAACTATCTGACCCTTTATACAAAATATTTACTGACTCCTGATTTAATATGTCTAAGCATAGTAAAGATTTTATTCATAATTAAGTAATCTTTTGATGAATTTGATTTTTCTTTTTGTTCAACTTACTGTTTGGAACAATTAGATTGCTTTTACCCTGTAATATCGCTTAAATTAGGAATAAAAGTATCACCTCTGTCATTTTCTTGTTTATTTTTGTTTTTAGTTTTAATATTGTCTTTAATTCTTGTTGGACTGTCTCTTTTACTTTTTTGTGAGTATTCTCTAGTAGCATTTATAATAAGGATAAGTTTAGTTGAGTAAGAATAGAAACAGTAGTTCCTAATTCTTCAGTCAGGTGTGTATTGCTCACAGTATGCTTTAGTATCCGGAAAGCAATGAGTAACTGCAGACATTGGTATTTACTTCTTTCTTCCGCACTGTGGAGCTCTCATTCTAATCGGACTTGTTGGTACAGTGTGGAAATGTCGTACAGACCCATAGAGAATAGCACTGTCAGCTTGTACATAATGTAATGTTGGCATCACATCATTTTCCAACTTTAAGATTTTAAAAAAGACATAAAATAAGAGTTAATTTTCGCCGTGTGGTACTGGTGCACACCTTTAATCCCAGCACTCAGGAGGCAGAGGCAGACAGATCTCTGTGAGTTTGAGGCCAGCCTGGTCTACAAGAGCTAGTTCCAGGACAGGCTCTAAAGCTACAATGAAACCCTGTCTCGAAAAAAACAAAAAACAAACAAACAAAAAAACCCAAAAAAGTTAATTTTCCCCCTTAATAGTGAGGCATTGTGGGGAATCATGGTGCTTGGGAGGTTGGGCAAAAGGATTATGAATTTCAGGCCAGCCTGTTTTACATGGTGAGACCTATCTATTTCTCCAAAGCAAAAGAAAACCACATTTTTTTTCCTATCGTTTATTAGGAAGTCTTGTGGAGTCTTAATGGAGGATCAGAGGCAAAGAAAGTGATGTTCTTAACTGGCTAAGAATAGTGGAGGTTGAGAGTGGAAACACAGGTGCCCTGATCACACTAGTGTTACCAGGTTTTAGGCGTTGTTCTTGGCATCTGTCTTTCATTTTCCATTTCTTCAAGTGAATCTGAAACTCTTTTTGAGGAGCATTTATTTATTTATTTATTTATTTATTTATTTATTTATTTTGCTTAAACTAGTCAGAATCGGCTTGTATGCAGAACTTGCAAGCCAAGTTGTTCATGTAAGAACCTTGCTGATAGAGCATCCTGATGCATTTGTCTCAAAGAAGGAATGGTCTTGAGGATGCAACTGGAATGTTTGAACTTTGTTGACTACTCCCCTCCCCCTTTTATCCTTTTCATTTCTTTCTGATTCTTAAAGACAGGGTCTCAGTAGCCCATGTTTACCTGAAAGTCAGTATGATCTTGAATCAGTATCATCCTGCCTCAGCCTCCTAAGAACTGGGATTACAGGCATGCATCACCATACCTGTCTCCATATCTCCAAGATTTCTATATTTCTAGTGGTTACAGTTATGCCTGGCCTATAATTAATATTCAGTAAATATTTATTAGAATCAATAAATCATGGGTACTATTAATAAATGTCTGGTTCTGCTTTTTGTCAGCTTTATATTAACCAATCTCCCAATGGATACTGTTTAGCATTAGATATGTTAATATGTACATAATCCATTTAACAGTCAAGTTTTTCCTTTTTTTTTTTTTTTTTTTTGGTTTTTTGAGACAGGGTTTCTCTGCAGCTTTTTTAGAGCCTGTCCTGGAACTAGCTCTTGCAGACCAGGCTGGCCTCGAACTCACAGAGATCCGCCTGCCTCTGCCTCCCGAGTGCTGGGATTAAAGGCGTGCGCCACCACCGCCCGGCTAACAGTCAAGTTTTAATGGCTCAGAAGTCAAGTTTTAATGGCTCAGAAGATTGACAAACCCTTAGCCAAACTAATCAAACGGCAGAGGGAGAACACGCAAATTAATAAGATCAGAAATGAAAAGGGGGACATAACCACAGACACAGAGGAAATTCAGAAAATTATTAGATCTTACTACAAAAGCCTGTATGCCACAAAATTGGAAAATGTAAAAGAAATGGACAGTTTTTTAGATAAATACCATATACCAAAGTTAAACCAGGACCAGGTAAATGCTCTAAATCGTCCTGTTAGTCGCGAAGAATTAGAAACTGTTATCAGAAACCTACCTACCAAAAAGAGCCCAGGACCAGATGGTTTCAATGCGGAATTCTACCAGAACTTCCAAGAAGACCTAATACCTATACTCCTTAAGGTATTTCATAATATAGAAACACAAGAGTCACTGCCAAATTCCTTCTATGAAGCTACAGTTACCCTGATACCTAAACCACACAAAGACTCAACCAAGAAAGAGAATTACAGGCCAATCTCACTCATGAACATTGACGCAAAAATTCTCAATAAAATACTGGCAAACCGAATCCAAGAACACATTAGAAAAATTATAGATTACGATCAAGTAGGCTTCATCCCAGAGATGCAGGGCTGGTTCAACATACGAAAATCTATCAATGTAATCCATCATATAAACAAACTGAAGGAAAAAAACCATATGGTCATCTCATTAGATGCTGAAAAAGCATTTGACAAAGTTCTTTCTTTTTTAAAAAATATTTATTTATTTATTCATTCATTTATTTATTTATTTATTTATTTATTTATTTATTTATTTATTATGTATATAATATTCTGTCTGTGTGTATGCCTGAAGGCCAGAAGAGGGCACCAGACCTCATTACAGATGGTTGTGAGCTACCATGTGGTTGCTGGGAATTGAACTCAGGACCTTTGGAAGAGCAGGCAATGTTCTTAACTGCTGAGCCATCTCTCCAGCCCTCAGAAGTTATTTCTTTAAAACACTCTTGGCTTGAGGCCAGCCTGGTCTACAAGAGCTAGTTCCAGGACAGGCTCTAGAAACTACAGGGAAACCCTGTCTCGGGAAAAAAAAAAAAAAACAAAAAAAAAACACTCTTGGCTTATCTATACTCTATGGATATTTTAGTTTAGTTCTGAGATGAATGAATATATATATATATATATATATATACACATATATATACATACATATATATATACATATATAATTATACACACACACACACTTAACAGAGTCTCAAAGGGCTAACAAGAATCTGGATCTCTTGTTTCTGTATTAATACAGTTTTTAGCATCATTCCTGACATTTTGGAAGTAGTCACTCTTAGCTTTTCCTTAGAGCTTGTTGCTAGAGTGTAGAAAAGACTATACACTCACAGAAAATTGCATGTGTGTGTGCATACACATGCTCACAGAACTATAATCAAATTTCTTAACACATGACTTTATAATTCTTGGAGCATTTCCTATGGTTGTCTTGCTTTGTCTTTCCTTATAGCTGTATTAAGATTGGGAATGGCAGGAAACAGTACATTTCCCCTCCTCCTATCTGTTTTCATTTTAAGGCAGTCAGACTTCTTCAAGGAACTGTATGGAGAGCTTGCAGTTAGCACCCAGCATTCTGATCTTATGAAATCACTTGCTTGCATTTCCAAGCCTTTGCTGGGTGCTGTGAGATAAAAGTATTTTGAGGCTGGAGTGGTAGGGATTTGGAGAGGGTGAGAAAACTTGTTCTCAGTTTGTTACCTGCTTCCCTCCCTCTTGTCTATCTTTTTAGGGGTAGGCTCTCACTGTGAGGCCTAGGCCCACCTAAAACTCTTGATCCTGCCACCACAGCCTCCTAAATCCTGAAAGTTATAGTTAGAGACCAGCAGTCTGCTCCTCATATCTTCTTGAAGGAATGAATTTAGACTGGTAGCAGAGGGTAAATGCCTGACATTCTTGTCTCATTGTCTTTAGACCTTGACTTCTCTCATAGTTAGGACTGAAATTTTGAGATAGAGGCCTATGAGTAACTCGATCAAAATGTAGAGGTCGCCCAAGGTGGGATGCATGAATCCCCCTGGGAAGGGGAAATAGAAGAGATCTCCTGGGTGGACTGAGGGTTAGTGGGGATGGGAACTTGAGACATCAGGTTGGGGAGTGGATGGAAAGGGGGAGTACTGAAAAAGATGACTGAAAAGGGGGGGCAATTTCGGGGCCAGGTAGAAACTTGATACAAGAGAAACTCCCATGAATCTTCAAGGATGATCCTAGCTAATATTCCTAGCAATAATGGATACACCTGAACTGGCCACCTCCTGTGATCAGATTGGTGACTGTCCCAATTGTCATCAGAGAGCCTTCATCCAATAATTGATGGAAACAGATGCAGAGACCCACACCCAAACATTAGGCTGAGCTCAGGTAATCCTGCAGAAGAGGGGGAGGAAGGATTGTAAGAGCCAGAGGGGTCAAGAACATTACAAGAAAACCCACAGAATCAACTAATGTGGGCTCACAGTCTGAACTAACCAGCAATCAGGGAGCCTACATGGAACTTATCTAAGCCCTCAACATATATGTGACAGTTGTGTAGCTTGGTCTACTTGTGGGACTTGTAACAGTAGGAGCAGGGTCTGTCCCTAACACTTTGTCTGGCTTTTGAGAACCTATTCCTTGTACTGGCTTGCCCTGCCTAGCCATACAAGGGAAGGAGCTTAGTCCTACTGCAACTTGTTATGCCATGCTTTGTTGATACCCATGGGAGGCCTGCCTCTTTCTGAAGGAAAACAGTAGAGTTGATTGAATGGGGGGGGGGATAGAGGAGAGGAGGGAGGGGAAACTGTGGTTGGGATTCAAAATAAATAAATAAAATGCATAGATGATTTGGCCTAGCTTTTTAGTTTCAGATGTGAAAACAAGCCAGAGAATAGTGAATTATCTAATACCTCCATGTTTAGTCATGAGTAGAATGGATACCTGAAGTTATTTCTTTGTTTATTTGTATGTTGTATGTGACTATGTACCTTGACCTTGGATGTCTTCCACTATTGATCCCCACCTCATTTTTTTAAAAAAATTATTTTCATTTTATTACATGTATGTGTGTGTTGGGTTCCCTGTAACTAGATTGCAGACAGTTTTGAGCTGCCATGTAGGTGCTGGAAACTGAACCTGGGTCTTCTGGAAGACCAGCCAGTGCTCTTAACTGCTGAACCATCTCTCTAACCCATTTTTTTTCTCTTTTTTCTTTTGTGACGGTTCTCTGTACAACCACTCTGGCTGCCCTGGAAGTCATGTTGTAGGCCAGACTGGCCTTGAACTTACAGAGATCTGCCTACTTCTGCCTCCTGAGTGCTAGGATTAAAGATGTTTTCCACTACTACCCAGCTATTTTTATTATTTTTAATTATGTGTTTGCATTTGTGTCAGGTATGCACTCCAGTTTCTGATAAGGGTAGAGTTGTGGAATCCCCCTGGAGCTGGAGTTACAAGCAGTTGTGAGCTGAATTCAGAATTCAGGTCTTCTGCAAGAGTGTTACCTGCTCTTAACTGCTGAGCTGTGTTTCAGGCCTACATCCACTCTCTTTGTTTGTTTGTTTCTTTTAGATAGAATCTCTCACTAGACCTCGAGCTCACCCATCAGCAATACTAGCTGGCCAGTGAACTTCAGGGAACGTCTCCCCCACCCCCCAGTCATTCCTTCTTCATTCTGGTTTACAGGCATTCAGCAATATACCTGGGTTTTTATGTAGGGCCTAGGGATGTGAACTCAGGTCCTCATGCTTGTGCTGCAGGTACTTCACTCACTGAACCCCTGAAGGTATTTATGAGGGCACAGTAAAATATCTTAAATGGTAAGGCCTACCTTAGCCTTATTGTATCTTAAAGCTAGCAAGATGGGGAAGGGTGCGGGATTTATTATTTTGTTTTCTCCTTCAACTGTTGAGAAGAAGCAACACCTAGATACTTGTTTTTTAAACCTCTTGTTACTTTGACACATTTCATTATTCAGGTGGACACTGGTCTGCACTTTTGTTCTGAAACACAGCCTTACTTGCTTGTCATGAGCTATATGTTACCAAGTTTACAGATAGTAGTAGTCCCATGTCTCTCAGGACAGGTAACCAACCAGGCTATTAATAGATCTGAAGTTCTGAGAGAGCCTCAGGCTTCCTGCCCTTGCTTGTAATTTCTGAAGTACTCAGACAGCTAGATGGAGAGTGGAAACAGGGCAGCCTGCCCATCCTCTCCTAGGAGGCAGTTCAGTCTCAAGTATATGTGGCCTCTTGGGTGTCTACATTGCTTTAGGTCAAGTGAAAGTACTTAGTATTTAGGAGGAAATCATACCCTTATGTAGGAATGATTTCTTTTTTTCTTTAAAGTAGATGTGTTGGTCCTCGCTTACATGTAATGTGCTTTGTTAGGTGCTTTGCGTGTGTTACCACAGTCTTTCCTACAACCTTTCAGGAAAGGTTGTATAAGTTTTCAGAAATGAAAAAAGATTGACTAGGTAACTAAAGTCATATAACCATCAAGACTTTATCCAAACCTTTTGATTTTATTCTTCTTCACTTAAGAAAGCTTTCATGTTTATAATTGTGTAGTAAAATTGGGCTGACATCGTTTGGACAAATATCCTTAGGGAGAATTGTATTGAATTATCTGTTTCACTCTAGAAAATGAAATCTTTGGGCTACAAAAGTTGCTCACTGAAGGGATGTAATAGGATGATACCTACAGTAGTGATGTAAGACCTTAATGAATTCAAGTTAAATAGTGTCCTATCTTGTAGGTTAATAGAGTATGTTTTGGGTTAGGGGTGAATTTAGTTGGTACAGTGCTTACCTAAAATGTAGGAAGCCCTGGGTTTGATCTCTGCCACTGCATAAACTGGGCATAGTGCTGTGCACTGGTAATCTCAGCACTGTAGGATGTTCAGAAGTTCAGGGTCATCCTCAGCTATATATGGAGTTCACAATCTGGGCCTCCTGAGACCTTCTCTCTGAATAGGTAAATGAATGGATAGGTGGGCAGATATGTAAATGAATAAACCAATCATATTCTTTACCATGGCATATATAGCACTCAGAAGTGAGTGCTTGTTTTGTAAAACCTATTTTATTTCTCTTCCCTGTCAAAGTGTACTATCCACTAACCATACTGTTATCTTTCATGCATGTGCATTTATAGATTCTTGAGATTGTTGGCAAATAAGCTATTTCTAGCTTAGAACTCACTTGACAATCCTGAATTTCAGATTATTCCAGAATCATTTTGGATTGAAGCTTGCTCATTTATTCACTTGTTCATACTGGATATGAACTACTGTCCACTACTGTCTTAGGTCTTGGCAATCTGTATGATAAATACAACAAACAGATATGGTTCCTGCTCTCCTGGAGCTTACAGTGTTGTAGAAAAGCCAGAGAAGAAAACTTTTCACAAAAGATGAGTGTTATTCAATGGAAATAAAGGATTCGACGGGGAGAGCAGGAAACTTACTTTGTTGTTAGGGTGACACACCTGAGGAGGGGCACTTAAAACTTGGCAAGACTTATTTATGTAAATGGAATTAAGAAAGATAACTCTAGATGATAGGAAGAGTATATTCAAAGGCCTAAAGAGTAGGTCTTAAGGGCTAGACATGCCCATGCCAGTCTTTGTTTGTGTGTGTCTATGTTTACAAACCATAAAAATCTGTTTACAGCTGCTTTATATCAGATTCTGGGATCATAGAAAACAAAACAATCAGATGTGGTTCCCTACCTGTCCTGGAGGAGAAACTCTGTTAGGAGTAATGATGTCATTTCTTGGTAGCCATGGTGCTAAGGTCACCCTAGATCTTGGGCTCAGATTCCTGGGTCCCATGTGACTGGACTTAACACCCTTAGAGAAACTGCCTACCCTTGACTGTTTACCCTACCTGTCAGTCACAGAGGACATGTGTCTCCGCTGAAAACTTGCAGCATTTGTCTTTATCCTTGAATTAATTGCCACCAGATTTTTGATTGCTAGGACTCTGCTAGAAAATGCTTAGGAGCTTGCCCTTGCTCCAGTTTAGTATTTTGAAATCTCAACCCTAGTATAAGTGGTGGGGCCTTTGGCAGATGATTACATTGTGAGGCTTGATCACTTACAAAAGTGATTATTGCACTTTTTTTTTTGAGACATGGTTTCTCTGTAGCTTTGGAGCCTGTCCTGGAACTAGCTCTTGTAGACCAGGCTGGCCTCGAACTCACAGAGATCCGCCTGCCTCTGCCTCCCAAGTGCTGGGATTAAAGTGCCACCAATGCCTGGCGATTATTGAACTTATAAATGAGACCTCAGAGAGCACCCTTGTGCCCTTGCTGTGGGAGGGTACAGTGAAGAAGACAGCCTTCTCCTAACCTGGAAGTGGACCCCACTGGAGACATGCCAGTTCCTTGGGTTTAGACTTCTGGCTTCTATAACTATGAGGTCAGTATTTTTTTTTAAACCACGGAGTCTATAGTATTATAGATTATATGGCAATGTAAATAAGACTAAGACAAATTGTAACCAAGAAGTAGGTAATAAATACCTAAAAATGTGAAAGTGACTTTGTAAACTGGTCAATGATGATAGCTTGGGATAATTTAGAGGTATATGCCAGAAAACTTTATTTTCATTAATAGACATTTAAGGTCTTCCTGATGAGAATTTAAGGGGGGAAAAGCTGTAGAGAAAGTCTCTGTCTTAGAGGATTTCAAAACAGTCCTCAACAGGATGCTAGTAGAAGTCTGGTTGGTCAGGATGATTTTGATGAGGTCTTAGAAAATCAGAAAAGTGTTGAAAACTGGAGGAAAGGTGATCCTTCTAAAGTAGTAAAGAACTTGGTTCAATGGTGTTCATGGTGTACTGATCTGTGCAAAGTAGAACTTGCATGTAAAAAAATGGAACATTTAGCTAATTTCTTAACAATTTTTAATTACCAGTATTGGTTGATTGCTGTGTGTATGTTCATGTGTGCACCCACATCCTGGTAAGTATATGGAGATGAGAGGATAACTTCTGAGAGTTGGTTCTCTCCTTCCAATATATAAGTCCTGGGGATTGAATTTAGGGTATTAGACTTGGCAGCAAGTAGTTTTCACTACTGAACCATTTCACTAGCTTTAACTAAGCAAAGTTATTGAAGGTGTAGCTTGATTCCTTCTTCCTGATTATAGTAAAATGTAGAGGAAAGAAATGACTTAAGGAATTTTTTTTTAAGCAAACAGACAATGACAAAAAAACCCAATAAACTTACAACTTAAAGATTTGAAAAACTCTTAGGATATCCATATAGAGATAGTGTTAGAGATAGGTAGGTAGGTAGGTAAAGTGCTTGTTTGGAAGAGAATCCTAAGGGTGTGTTCTAGTGATGATAAGGAGGTTACTATGGGTGAGTCACAACCTTATTCAGCTATTTCAGCAGAAGCCAGGCACTGAACTTGAAGACAAGAAAAGAAAGATTCTGAAGGTGATTTATAGATCATTAGGGCTGGCTCCTTGTTTTTAAAAGGGAGGATAATTATTTTGCTTTCAGCAGCCATAAGACATCTGTCTAAAGCAATAGGGACAGTGTCATCTAATTCTAAGAGGCAAGTCTTAGGTGTGCTTTTACGTAGACTGTTGTAATTGAGGTCATCCTTCCTTAGGATATTTTGCTATTGTCTATTTCTTTTAAAGATTTTTAAAAAATTTATTATGTATACAGTGTTCTGCCTGCATGTATGCCTGTAGGTCAGAAGAGGACTCCAGATCTCACTATTGATGGTTGTGAGCCACCGTGTGATTGCTTGGACTGGGAAGAGCTCTTAACCTCTGAGCCATCTCTCCTGCCTGCTATTGCCTTTTTTTAAGTTTAGTTTTATGATGCTAAGTATTGTGCTTGGGATCCTGAATATGTTACATAAGTGTTCTACTACCAAGCCAGACTTCTAGTCCCCATCATTATATTTTTCTTTAAGATTTATTATTTTTAATTATGTGTATATGTATGAATGTGTGTCTGGGGGGTGGGTATGTGCCTGTGAGGCATTATATCCTCTAGAACTTGAGTTACAGGTGGCTGTGAGACACCCTATATAGGTTCTCTGCAAGAGCAGCACATTCTTTTCAGATTTTGTTTTTTTTTTTTTCAGAGAGGGTCTCACTGTGTGTAGTGATGAGCTGCGGGCGGCTTCCCACCGCCCTGCTCTCGGCCACCGGCTAGCTTATGCCCCCAAATAACAACAACACACAAATTGTATTCTTTAAACACTGCGTGGCCCATTAATTCCAGCCTCTTACTCACAACTTGACTAACCCATATCTAATAATCTGTGTAACACCACGAGTGGTGTCTTACTGGGAAAGATGCAGCATGTCTGACCTGGAGGCTGGCTTCATCGCATCTGTCTCCCTGAGGAGAGGCTCGGCAGTCTATCTCACTTAGGAGAGGCGTGGCATCTGACTGAGCCATCTACCTCACTTCCTTCTTCCTGTTCTGTCTACTCCACCCACCTAAGGGCTGGCCAAGGCAGTTTGTTTATTAGCCAATGAGAATCCTCCATCAACTGTGTAACATTGGCTGCTTATAACTCATTTTGTAGACCAGGCGGATCTTGATCTCAGAAATCTGCCAATTCTTCCTCCCCAGTTCTAGGATTAAAGGCATAACAACATCATGCCTGGCCCAGTATACACTTTTAACTGACATTTTTTACAGCCCTGCCCCCAGTGTATTTTGAAACTCATGATTTGTTTAGTTTCCCAGGTTCACAGCTGAAAAACATATTGCCTCAGGATGAATTGCAATTTGAGTCTAATCTAAATTTGATGGTCAAGATTTAGTTTTAAGACAAAAAATTGGTGGAACAAGTTAATATAAGAAATGAATATAAAAACTTTGCTTCTTTTGGGATGTTATGAATTTATTTTACATCCAGGAAATACATGATTTGAATGGGGGGGGGATAGAGGCAGAATATGACTGAATGTTTGTGTCCCACCCAAGCATGTTGAAATCCTAACTCCCCATGTGATAGTGCTAGAGGTGTATCGCTTTTAGGTCATAAGCCCTGGGTCCTTATAGATGGAATTAGTGTCTTTAAAAAAAAAAAAACTTCATTGAGCTTACCCCTTCTGCCAGGGGAGGACACAGTGAGAAGAATCTCTGAACTAGGAAGTGAGACAAGATGCCAACTCTGCTGGTGCCTTGAACTAGCCACTACAACTATGAGAAATGAATAGTTATGTTTAAATCATTCTACCTATGGTATTTTTGTTACAATAGACTGAATGGACAAAGAGGTCTCATCTAGCTACAGATTTGAGCTTGACAAAGATCCAGAGATAGATTGGACTCAGGTGGTCAGGCTAGTAGGGCACGTACTTTACTATTGAGTCATCTCCATGGCCCAGTAGAAGCTTTTGCTCTAGTTTCAGGAGCTCAGTATCTTGTATTTATTTGTTAGTGGAGCTGAGTCTTGGACCTATTTCTTGTCTCAAGGAGTGCATCTCCAGTTTTGTTTAGGTCTTTTAAAAGGTTTCGGAAACTTTTTAGATAGGGTCTCATGTAATAGGGACTGGCCTTAAACTGAAGTTGAGGATGTCCTTTAACTTTTTGTTCTCCTGCCTCTATCTCATGTGTGTTGGGGTTACACGTATGTGTGCTGCCACTCCCAGCCAGTCAAAATTTAGTTTGTGTGTATGTGTGTACTTGTGTGTGTGTATTCATGTGTGTATGTGTGTACATGAGCCTGGAGGTTAGAGGTTGATGACTGACATCTTTCTTAATTTCTCTTCACCTTATTTTTTGAGACAGTTTCACTGAGCCTAAAACTCACTGATTTGGCTAGACAGGCTGGCTCTTGAGCCCTACAGATCCTCCTGTCCCTCTGACACCAGCACTGGGATTATAGGTGCAACTGCTCTGCCTTGCTTTTTAATGTAGGTTTTGGGGGTCGAACTTCAGTCCTTATACTTACATGGCAAGCACTTTACCATGTGAGCCAGCTTCCCAACTCTGCCTAGTTTTATGCAGTGCTGAGCGTCAAACTCTGTGTAAGCTAGACAAGCACTTTACCAACTGAGCTACATCCCTGGCTCCTTTAAGTCTTTTTCCCCCCTGAATTCTGATATAGTTTTTGAGTTGTGCTTATAGATAGAATTCTCAATGCCTTACTCTCCTAGACTGTGGTGTCTTGGTGTGCTGTTCATAATAGTCTGTGTTGTTGTGATTGGGGCCACCCTTCCATAATTATGCAAAAGTACAACATTGTGATTCTGAGAAGGAGTTTTTTTGAAAAATATTTATTTACTTATTATGTATACAATAATATTCTGTCTGTGTATATGCCTGCAGGCCAGAAGAGGGCACCACACCTCATTACAGATGGTTGTGAGCCACCATGTGGTTGCTGGGAATTGAACTCAGGACCTTTGGAAGAGCAGGCAATGCTCTTAACCACTCAGCCATCTCTCCAGCCCAAGGAGAAGTTTTTTAAATACTGTATCTAATAGACTAAGTGGGTTTTTTTTTTTTGCTGCTTGTTTTGTTTTGCTTGTTTGTTTTTGGAGATAGGGAATCTCCATGTAGCCTTGGCTGTCCTGGAACTTGCTATGTAGACCAGACTTGTCTAGAACTCACAGAGATCCTCCTGCTTCTGCCTCCTGAGTGCTGGAATTAAAGATGTGTGCCATCATACCCAGCGGTTTATGTTCTTTGCTCAATATTTTTTGTAGCATTTTAAAGTAAATAGTATTTATTATTTACAAGAAAGGAAACAAAGTTCAATGAACTAAGTCCACCCTGAGCGGTTTGAGATGAGAGCTCAGAGCTCACTCTTCTGATATCATGCTTTTCTCCACCCACAACTGTTCCCTAGTGTAGATACAGATTCAGGTTTTCTGTCTCATTGGGTTTCCATAGCTTCTCTGAGTGAGTAATCCAAAGATTCTCATCATGGCCGATGCTTAGGAATGTGTCCTGCTTGAAGAAAATCCTCACATCTAAAATTTGTTTATTTAAAATAATTAAAATGTTTTTTGTTTTATGTGTATAAGTGTATGTGCATTATGTGTGTGTGGTGCCTGTGGAAGTCAGAAGAGGGCTTCAGAAACCCTAGAACTGGAGTTAGAGATAGCTGTGAGCTGCCACGTGGGTGCTGGAAATTGAACCTAGGTCTTCTAGAAGAGCAGCCATTGTGTTTAGCTGCTGAGCCATCTCTCCAGTCTCCTATTTTTTTTTTTTTTTGGTGTATGGATACTGGCTAGAAATGAGTGAGTGAAGAAGGCATTTGAACTGAGTGTCAGTGGTAAGAAGAGATCATTTAGCCTTTATAATCTGTATAGCGCGCTGGCTGGTTGGCTGTTTGTTAACTAGTACTTAACGTTTCTATTTTAGAGACTTAAGGTTCTTTCTCTTTCAGTAGAGTACTGGCCTGTTCATCTAGTAGTTCTGAAAGCTGCTGACATTGTAATGGAGAAGAATTTTGTCTCCCAGAGTTGTTACAGCTATGGGAGACACATGTATATGTAAGGCTGGGTTAAAGAAAGGTAAGAAGGGTGTTGTGGAATATTGGTTGAAGATGTGTTACATTCGTTTATGCTGTGGAATATTTGTTTAATGATGCAAAGATGTGTTGCATTCTTTTATGTTACATTTGTTTAACTGTGTGAAGCTGTGTTCCTTTGCCTGCCTAAAACACCTGATTGGTTTAGTAAATAGCTGAATGGTCAATAGCTAGGCAGGAGAGAGAAATAGGCGGGGTTGCCAGGCAGAGAGAATAAATAGTAGGAGAAAAAAGAGAAGGAGTAGTGAGAAAAGGAGATGGAGAACGAGGTTACTTAGGTTAAATAACACAGAGCTGCTACACTTAACATTCTTTGTTCTAGTTTTACCAGGCTGCTTACTGTTCTCAGAGCAGGTGTGTGTGTGTGTGTGTATGTGTGTGTGTGTGTGTGTGTGTGTGTGTGGTGTTTGTGCATGTGTTTGCTTGCACATGTGGAGGCCAGAGGAAGGTGTACAGTGTCTTCCTTTCCCACTCTCTCCTTATTTCTTTGAGCCAAAGTCTCTCCCTAAGCATAGAGCTCTTAGCTAGGCTGGCAGCCAGTAAGTACCAATAATCCATCTGTCTCTCCCCTCCTAGTGGTGGGCTTATAGATTTATGTGAGACACTCCTGATTTTTTACATGGGTACTGATACTGAATTCAGGTCCTCAAAGTTACACAAGTGTTCTTTAACCACTGAGCCAACTCTCTCTTTTTATTAATTTATTATATTATTACTTAAAAATTACCAATCCAAATTCTCTCTTCCTCCCTTCCTCTCACTCCCCTCCCTCTCCCTCCACAACCCTCTCACCCCACCCCCTCTAGTCCTAAGAGAGGGCAATGCACCCCGCCCTGTGGAAAGTCCAAGGCCCTCCCTACTACATCTAGGTTGAGCAAGGTTTAATCCAAAGGGAATAGGATCCTAAGAAGCTGGTACATGCAGTAGAGACAAATCCCAGTGTCACTATCAGTGGCCCCACAGTCTGCCCCAGCTGTCAATCCCCTTCAAAGCTTGCTTGTTCCCATGCTCTTTCACTCCCAGTCCAACTTTCTGACTCATAGGACTTCTTATATCTCGAATCTTTGTACTTTCTATTCCCTCTGACAGTGATGTCTTTCTCTCTTTTTTTTCCTGACCTATATGTTCATAATCTTCTTTCAAGACTAAGTTGCACGTTACCTTTTAGTGTTACTACCTTGGGTCTCCTTTTAAAATAGAGGCAGTTACATTTATTTTCGTGCTTTCATATCACTTTATATGGCCCTTAGTTATACTCTGATTATTTATGTAGCTGTGTGTCTTTCTCCCCACATCTTGTACATCTTTTTTTTTTTTTTAAATTTTTAATTGGCAGTATCACTATGTAACTCAAGATGGCCTCATTCTTGGGGGTTCTCTCAGCCTCTTAAATTCTGGTGTATGATTAGTCAGGGTTCTGTAGAGAAACAGAACTGATAGAATGTGTGTGCATGTGTTGTGTAAATATGGATTTATTATAGTAGCTTATGGACTATGTTCCAATTAGTTCAACAATGTCTGTCTCCTGACAGAAAGTTCAAGAATCTGATAGTTGTTTAATCCACGAGGCTGGATATCTCAGCTGGTTTTCAATGTTCATTGAAATCCTGAAGAAGTAGCTTCTAATACCAGTGAAGGAATGCCTCAGCTGTATGCCAATGAGAATGAAGGCAAGCAGGCAAAATCTTCTACATCCTTTATACAGGCTGCCACAGAAGGTGTGGCCCAGATATAGAATAGATCTTCTGACCCCAAATGATCCAGTCAAGAAAAATTTCTCACTAGTGTGCCCATCTGCTTAGGTTTTAGTTCATTCCAGATATAGTAAAGTTGACAGCCAAGGATAGCCATTACATCTGGGATTACACTTGTGCACCATGCCCATCCATTTTGAACTTCTTAAGATCAAGAAGCTGAAATTTCTCTGTTTTGTACAAGCTGAGGGTTTGAGGGAGGCTGCTATTGGATAATTAAATTCACTACACATCAAAGTAATGATGTCCAAACTAGAAGTAGACTGTTACATGTAATTATTTTATGTAGTTCCATAAGCTGACAGATTTCTTTTCTGTAATTCATTGTAGTATTTATCACCAAGGCCTCACAGTTCTTCCACACACTTTGTAGTTTCTGATGTCCAGAAAGAGCAGATGTCATTTTTGTCAGCTTTGCTTTACCTTGTCCTTCACCCTGTGCTGTTCTTCTAAGCTCTTGGGACTGACCCAGGGAATGTGTTGGGAGGAAATACCAGGGATGAGCCTGTCTTGGCAACTGGATCTTTTGGTTCACAGGTTTGGCCCTTGGGGACTGTGCAAGGTGAGAAAATGGAAAGGAACAAATTCCCTGTAATAGCTAGATGGGAACTCCTCCAGAGCATTGCTGCTGTCATGTTTGCAGCCGCCACGATGAGACACTCTTCCACCTGGTGCGCTGGGATTTCTCAGAGGACTGACAGTCTGGTCAGAGAGTCTGATACCTTTGGCATTGTTTTGTTTTTGAAACAAGGTCTCACTCTGGCCAAGGCTAACTTGGAACTTGGAGTCCTCCTGCCTCTCCTTCCCAGAGTGCTGGGATTAGAGACATGTGTCAAAACACCAACTTAACACTTGTTTTTCTAGTATCTCTAGTATTTATTATTTCACATAATAAACTATGAGATTGTCTTCATTCTGTAGATGGGGATACAGGTTCACAGTGGGCAGGAAACTAGCTCATGGTCATTTGATTTGTGAAATGAGGATAGACACTGGTCTTCTAGCTTTCTGCAAACTGTTCTGAACACTTGACTTTGTTGTCTCTGAAACTAGTTTTTCTTTTTTGGTTATAATTTCTCTGTATGGTATGGTTGGGCTAGAAAGGGCTTTATCAGGCCATCTGAGAGATGATGTTATGTTGGAGGAGGCTGCTTGTTGGTTCCCGGCTGCCTGGCTAGCTTAGACCCAAAAATAATCACACAGAAACTGTATTATTTAAATCACTGCCTGGCCCATTAGCTCTAGTTTCATATTGGCTAACTCTTACATCTTAATTTAATCTCTATTAATCTGTGTATCACCACGAGGTCGTGGCCTACCAGCAAAGTTTCAGCACGTTTATCTCCAGCAGTGGCTCCATGGTGGCTCTCTGCTTCCACCTTCCTCCTCCTATGCTATAGGTCAAGCCAGTTCTTTATTCATTAACCAATAAAAGCAACACATAGACAGAAGGACCTTCCACACCAATGTTAATGAATTTAACTGTTCAAATTACACATTAGATTGGTTGATATCATTAGTGCTACCAGTAGTTACTAAATAAATGAATGACACAAAATCAGAGCCTAGATTCTGTTTCCTTGTTCAGATTATGCAAAGACCCCTATAGTTTTTCTTTGATTACCATTGTGATCAGCTTGTCTTTGTTGAACTTTTCTGTGGGATTCTTAATCCTGTAGCTGATGGTGAAGAAGACCATCATTTTCCTGAGTGGGCAGGGAAAAAACACTCCACATACTGAGGTTCTTTTTGGTTACTTGTTTTCTGGAATCTTCTTATCATTGTTGACAAGGGTGACTCATAGATTTTACTATGTGATTTTTCCTCATTAAGAGAGCCTTTTCCTTAGTCCTAAAATAAATTAGTGGTTATATATGGTTAAGACACAGCTGCTAACAGCTTTATCCAGAAAAAAACAATTCTTTCTTCTTGGTGAGTTCAGCCCCATCAATTTGGGGTTGGTGAATCTCTTTAGTCACTGTTCCGTGCTTTAGAAAAGCCGTTCAGGTAAGAGTAGAGGTGACTAGAGTTCAGGTGGGAGAGATCACACACACACACACACATACACACACACACACACACGGAATTTGAGGCAATTTTTAAAATAAAATGCAAATTTAAATTGTGCAATATAGGTATTTGCATGTATAGAATAGGTAATTAGGGACTTAAAAGGTGAAATGGGACAAACATGTTCTTTAGTATTGTGTGCCATTGACAAACTAATAGTATAACTTAATTTTTTCTTTTAAAAACTTTTATTTATTATATTGTACATGAATATACGTGTATATGAAAGCATGCCTGTGAAAGTCAGAGAACCGCTTTTGGCAATCAGTTCTCTCCTTCCACCTCTCCTTATAGAGGCAGGTTTTCTTCTGTTGTTTCTACTGTGCTGTAGTGTGTATTCCAGGCTGACTGGCCTGCTAGCTTCTGGGAAATTCTCTTGTCTCTGCTGCCTTTCTCGCCGTGTCAGTGCTGGAATTGCAGATGTTTCGCACCATCCAGCTTTATTCTTTTTTCTTAGCTCTCTGAGAGTTTTATATAACTTGTTTTGCTCATATTTACCTCCTCTCTCCCAACTCTTCCAAGATCCACTGCTGTTTTCTACCCACCCAACTTTGTGCCTATTTAAAAAACCCCTTCAAGACCAAGATTAAATATTCTTGGATGTGTGGTCTTCCAATTGACTGTGGTTGACTTATCAGGGGCTACACTAGTAGACAAAATGGTTTCTCCATTTCCCAGTTGTTCACAATTGCCAGACGGTTCATGAATAGGAGGAGGATTGTCCATGCTGGGCTTTAGTAGGGCTTGGGCTTTCACAGGTTTTGTGTATCCTGTCACAACTGTTGTGAGTTCATAAGAGCAGCTGTTCTGCTGTGTCCAGAAGACACTCTTTCTTTGTAGTCACCCACTGTCTCTGACTCTTACGTTCTTTTTACTCCTCTTCTGCAGCGATCCCCAAACCTTTGTAAGAGGGGTACAGAATACACATTCTATTGAGGGCTGACCATTCTGAAGTCTCTTACTTTTGTATTAACTTTGGCTAGTTGTAGGCCTCTGTGTTCGTCACCATCTACTGCAAATGGAAGTTTCTCAGATGAGGGCTAAGCGGTGCGTTCATCTATGGGTGTAATGTGGGTTCTGAGGATTGAACTCAGGATACTAGGCTTTCATAACAAGCATTTTTACTCAGGGATCTGTCTTACTGTCCACCTCCTGCTTTTTTCTTTGTTGTAAAAATAGGGACAATAATAGTAATATCATAAGGCTGTGAAGATTAAATGAGATTATGTACAAAAGGTACAGATATAGTGACTGATGTGTGGTTGGCAGAAAACTATTGGAAGATCTGTTTATCTCACTCCTTTTTCAAGGAAGACCTGCACTGAAAGGTGTACTGTTTTAGGGAGAAAAGAAAGAAAACAGCAATCTATGAATCAAAGTCAGGTCTTACATGGGGTCAACCTGCATACACACAAACACACACATGCAACCCTGTACATTCATGAAGAAGCCAAAGGAGGATCACTGATATCTTCCTCTTTTGTTCTCTACCTTATTTTTGAAAACAGGGTGTTTCCCTTAACCTAACGCTTGCTGTTTCAGCTTAGGCTGTCTAGTCGGGAGCTCTCGGGACATACTTCTTCACTTCAGTGCAGAGGGGTTCTGGCACATTCATCCATGCCCACCTTTTACATGGATGCTAGGTATTCAAACAAGATCCTCTTGTTTAGCAAGTGTTCTCACCCACTGGGTCATCTCCTTAGTGTTTCCTTCCTCTCTTACATACATTAACAATGTACTTAATTCTGTTCAAGTCTGGCTGTCCTGGGGCATGAACAAGTCTTCTAGGGATAGAATTTGATTATGGCTAGAAAAACCCTTATAAAATAATACCTATGCCAGCCTAGGCTCACGGGGCCTTAAGTCATTCAAGATTTTCCCAGTAGTAATCCGGTTTACCCTGGACTTTGCCGAACCAGAAAGTCTTAAATGTTAAAGAACAGTCAGAGGCAGTCTTACTCTAGAGTTCATTTCATAATGAACTACACTGCACTATACTAAAAACTACCAGAAGAGCTTTTATATACATTTAACTGTGTATGCATGAGTTTGAAACAGTTGTCATAACTGAGCACAGAAGGATATACTTGTCGTCTCAGCTACACTGGAGACTAGGCCATAGAACTACTTGAGTCCAGAGGTTTAAGACTACCCTGGACAACATAGTGAGACCTACTGTACACACATACTAGGAGTAAAACCCTGGACCCTGTGCATGCTAGGGAAGTATTGTTCTACAGTAATCCTTGGGTTTTGGAGACAGGATTTCCCATGTAGTTCAAACTGGTCTTAAATTTATGATGAACCCCAGGCTTTCCCTGAACTTCCTCCTAATTTCTGGGATCATAGTTTTTTTGAGACAGGATTTAATTTATTTAATGTAGTCTAGGCTTTCTTCTAACTCTTGGTCTTTCTACCTCAACTTCTCATGTGCTAGGATCAAAGGTATGTGCCATCATAACCAGTTTTTGTCTTTTGTTTTTTACACTATTGGGAATCTGAACTCAAGCCATCAGGCATGTGAGGCAAATATTCTAACACTGACCTGCATCATCAGCCTTGAGAATTCACCTTTTAATAAGTAAAAAGAAAGAAAGAAAGGAAGAAAGAAGGAAAAAGGAATCCTTGTCCAAGCCAGACAGTAGTGATGCACACCTTTAACCCCAGAACTCAGGTGGCAGAAGCAGGCAGATCTCTTGAGTTTGAGGCCAGCCTGGTCAACAGAGCAAGTTCCTGGACAACCAGGGCTACACAGAGAAATCCTTGGGAGAGAAAAGGAAGGAAGGAAGGAAGGAAGGAAGGAAGGAAGGAAGGAAGGAAGGAAGGAAGGAAGGAAGGGAAGGAAACAAAAGAAACAGTTGCCCCAAAACACTTTTTTAAAATACAGTCCAGACTTCTATCTCTTTAGCTTCATTTCCATCACATATTTCATGTATGTACCTACACAGATATTGATGGACAGATGGATGGGCACAGGCATGGATGTTTATTGCAAAAATAAGAAAAGGAAGAAAGGAAGACAGAGTCAGGAATGATGTTGAATATTTTGACATTATATTCTCCTTGGGACCCAACCCACTAAATTATTGACAACACAAATGTTGGGAGCAGGGATGGAACTGGGATACAGGGGCTCGTTATGTAACACTTGATATCCTAGAACTCACTATGTAGACCAGGCTGGTCTTGAACTCACTGAGATCTGTCCATCTCTGTCCTTCAAGTGCTGGCATTGAAAGTTCTGTGTCTTCAGAGTCTCAACAAGTATGATTGTGTACTGTGTCTAACTGGTTCCAGGGTTCTGTGACCACAGCTCTCCGTGTTAATTCTTCTCTGTTCCATCTAGGTCTTAGAAAGCTGTTTGGTAGTGGCAGCACCTGCCGATGCTTTTTTCTTCTTTTTATTTGAATAGAGTCTGAGTATGTAGTGCTGCTCAGCCTGGAACTTCTTATATAGATCATACTGCCTCTGCTTCCTGAGTGCTGGGGCTAGAGCTGGGGATGGTTCGGTTTGTTTTCTTCCGTTTACATTGTCCAATACACAGAATACAAATGGAGCCTCCACAATCCTTTCCAAGATGGAGAAGGGAAGAAGCAGGCTAAACAGAGGGTTGTTCCAAGAGGATAAAACGACAAGTTTTCTTGCCTTCCAATATCAGGGCCAAAAAAATTATTCTAGTTAAACTTTGCCTTTGCAGATGAGGAAGTTGAAGTGTGTCAGAGGAGATCACACAGTTGAAACTGAAACCCTTCCTCTGGAGTCCTAAATTGGTACTAGTTTTGTTCTACCTTGTACCAAGTTGTGGCGACGGCAGTGAAGTATGACCGGCCAGCCCTGTCACTAAGTATAAAACCCAAAGGCTGTAAACACAGGAAATGAGCTGGGATGAAGTTCAGAGGGAACAACAAACTTTGCCAAGTTTGAAGTGTTCAAGGGTTTCCTGTCCATGCTCCTAACTGTCAGAAATCTCCAGAAAGGGGTTTAAAAAAAAACACCTAAGAGTGAGAGTGTAGTCAGGCTGGATTTGACATCTGCAGCGTAGACCAACCTAATTGTTTTACTTATGAGAAAACCAAGAGTCCCCCAAAAAGAAGTAATTTGCCTAACTCAGATTTCAAAGACACCTGGAAACCTCTGATTTGGTTAAAATCCTTCATTTTAAAGATGAGAAACCTAAAACTCAGAGGGTAAGCATCTTACCCAGGGGCACATATCAGACAGAGGCAGAGGCAACACTGGAACTCAAGTCTTCACTTCACAGGAAGGTGCGTCCCATTGCTCAGAGAAAAAATAACTTGGAATAATAAAACAAATGCTGTTTTAGTCCTGGAAAAAGTATATCAGGCCAGGAAACTGAGGTCCAAGCAGGATATGTTAACAGCTAATGAAGAAAACCAAAGGAGTCAAATGAAAGTGTTCTTTCTTAAGACACTTGGAAAAGTAAGAAGCAATAAATAAATAATCAAAGAAATAAAAATTGTGGCTATTTTAGGAACTCAGAATCCAAGCAAGAACAAGCAAGGCAGGCAGATAGAAAAGGCTAACATGTTGCCAGGCATTTGTAGTGCAGGCCTGTAATCCCAGTATTTGGGAGTGGAGGGAGGAGGTCAAGACCATACTGAGATCTGTAGTGGGGAGCTGCGGGCCTGCTTTTCATCCTGCCCGGATCCCACATGGTTAGCTTATGCCCCGAAATAACAACACACAAACTGTATTCTTTTAAATACCGCCTGGCCCATTCGTTTCAGCATCTTATTATCAAATTCTCACTCATTAATTCCAGCCTCTTACTCACAACTTGACTAACCCATATCTAATAATCTGTGTAGCACCACAAAGTGGGTGTCTTACTGGGGAAGGATTCTAGTGTACGTCCATCTTGGGCTGGAGCTTCGTCGCATCTGGCTGTAGAGGCAGGGCAATTGTCGGAGCCATCTACCTCACTTCCTTCTTCCTGTTCTGTCTACTCCACCCACCTAAGGGCTGGCCAAGGCAGTTTCTTTATTAAAACAGAAGACCTTCCCACATCAGAGATCCATAGCAAGTTTGAAGCCAGCCTGCTCTATATGAAACTCTGTTGAATGTAGAAAGAAGAAGAAAGAGAAACAGGGCAAGAGAGGGGAGAAGAGAGGTGGGAAAAGAGGAGGAGGAAGAAAAGAGAACGGCAGGACAGAAATGTTAAAGATAATTCTGGTTTACTGTTTCCATCCTCTGTCATAGGCTATGTATTCAGAACATATCATCTCATAAACTTCTGAGTTCAGCAGCCCATTTTTGTGGGTAATACAGTGACTAGTAAACTACTCGGTCCCATTCATCACACATCTGGCTGGTGTTCAGAGAAATGACATCACACACTGTCTGGCATATCATATACATTTGTTTCTCACACAGTCCTTTAAGGCAAAGATTATGACTTCATTTAACAGACAGGCTAAGACTTAGACAAGTCTTTTGCTCATGGTCCTAAACTTACTACTATATGTGGCAAATCTAGTATTCAAATGCATATACTCTTATCCAAGAATTTTTTACCAAAAGTTTGTCAATGGTGTAATGAATAGATGTGATCCCTGAGCTAAAGGAGTCTAATTATAAAAATACAATTAACTAACAGCTGTTATTTATTACTTGTTTCTGCTTTTTAAGATAGTATCTTCTGTAGCCCAGACTGGCCTTGAAACTCCTGAACTTCTTGCCTCAGCTTCCCAGTTTCCAGGTGCACATCACCGTGTAGTTTAATAATTTTCTGTTGTGACAATATGTAACACTTTTTCTTAGGTAGGGTCTCATGTAGGCCAGCAAATCTTATATTCACTATGTAGCTGAAGATGATCTTGAACTTCTCATCTTCTTGCCTTTGCCTCCTAGTGCTAGGATTATAGGCCTATGACACCATCCAGAGGGACTCAAGCTTGCTCGGCAATCTACCAGTAGAACCACATTTTCAGTTCTCTATTACATTTTTGAATAAATTTTCTTCTTGTTTTAAATGTTTGTTGCTTTTGTTTGTTTGAGAGTGCCTTGTGTTTTGTAGCGATTTCCTGCCTGGCTGAACTTCACTACCAAGCTGGCCTTGAACTGGTATTACAAGCAGGTGTCATTATACCTGCCTAGAGTCTGTACTATATAACAGTGGTTCTCAACCTTTCTAATGCTACGACCCTTTAATACAGCTCTTCATGTTGTGATGACCCCCAATCTTAAAATTATTTTCATTGTTACTTCATAACTGTAGTTTCACTATTATGAAGTGTAAAGTACTGTAAATATCTGTGTTCTTAATGACCTTACGTGACCCCTGTAAAAGGGCCATTTGATCTCCAAAGGGGCTGTGACCTAATGGTTGAGAACCGCTGCTCTATAATGTTTACCTCTAAACACAATTAATGAGTACTGATAGTGAAATCAAAGCTATGAAAGGTTTTACACGGACAATTGATATTTGTTGATCACCCATGTTATATAAAGACTGCATAGCAGCTAAAAACCCAGAAAGGTCAGAGGAGACACATTATCTAGGACCAGGCTACTGTAGCTTATTCCTCTAGGTACAGGATCCTGATGAAAAAAGATGGGACGGTAACTAGAGTCTTACTCTAGCACTGATCACCTCTAATCTACTGAGCCTTCTCATCCAACATCAGCAATCCTCACTACAGCCCAAGAAGTCAGATGAGGCAGTCCTGATCCCATTTGACTTATGAAGAAGATGAGCCCCACAAAGCAGCAGTTATATATTATAGGTGGTAACAACGTAAGAAAGACTTTGACTTCTACTAGGCCACCAAAAAGGAAATCTAAAACATGGTAAAAAGGTGATGCTGAGGAAGAGTTGAACTCTGTATTTCTCTGGCCATGGTCTTCTCATTTTACTATTACTTCATCCCACCACCCTTCCTCCCCTAACGCACATACATATGGAATCCTTGCTTCTTAGGTACACCATGTTCCTTTCCTTGGTATCCTCAGAAGCCAGTTGTTCAGTGAATTAATCAGGTACAAAGCCCTGGCGGCTATTGGAAGCTATGTCCTCTGTCAGTTCATCTAGAGCATACAAATCTTTAAATCTACTAAAAAGAGGAATGCTAAGGAAAGGCCGTGAGAAGAGAACATTTATATTATCGTAGGTTGGTACAGAAGACAGAATTTGGTCCTATACTGAGGTCTACCTTTGAATCAACTCGATTGGGATCTTAAGATCCTAACAAAGACAAACAAACAAAAAAACTGAAAAAAGTCCACTATTAACTCATTTGTGATTTCATCTCTCTATTCCTCATTGTTGATATCTATCTATTCAGTATACCACTTATGTTATAGTAAGTTCTAGAGCTACACAGTTTTATTAAAATTCTGCCTCCAAAAAGTGTATTTTGCATTTTGCACTTCATTATAGATAAAACCATCCATTGACTTTGCTTGCTGTAAACCTTGTATATAATGACAGTCTGTTTTTTTTCTAAGTCTTAGGATATGAGTGTATGAGTTGTATAGAGAAGAAGAATGCATGGAGTATTGTGTTTTATTTGTTCCTTGGAATTTTTCATTCTATTTTTAAGTAGAAGTATTTTTTCATACAATATATTCTGATCATGGTTTTCCCTTCCCCAATTCCTTTCAAATCTTTTCCACTTCCATACTCATCCAACTCCATGACCTCTTTTTAGAAAACAAACAGGCAAATCAAACAAACTGGAATTTTAAAAAGAGAGAAAAATAAAAAGCACCACGCACACACACACAAGTGCACCAGAAACACACACACACACACACACACACACACACACACACACACACACCTCATAAAAACACTAAACTGGAAACCATAATATATACAGAAAGGACCTGTAAGGTAAAATATGCCCAAAGTAATATGAAACAAAAAAAAAATCTCTAAAAATACCATTGAGTCCATTTTGTGTTGGCCTTCTACTGCTGGGCATGGAGCCTCCCCTTAAGTGTGGTTCCTATATCTAGTGAGCCTTCATTGGAGAAAACTTAAATTTTCCTTTGCAAGTGGATATCAGTTGGAGATAGCTTCTTTACTAGGGATGGCAGCTCATGTCCACTTCTTCCTTTCTGCACTGGGACCCCATTTGTTATAGACCTGTGCAGGCTTTGTACATGCTCCCATACTCACTGTGAGTTCATATGTGCACTGGTCTTGTTGTGTCCTGGAGTCATCCACCCCTCTGATTCTTACAATCTTTCAGCCTCCTCTCCTGCATAGTTCCCTTAGCCCTTATGGGAGGGCTCTGATATAGACATTATTACAATCTTTCAGCCTCCTCTCCTGCATAGTTCCCTTAGCCCTTATGGGAGGGCTCTGATGTAGACATTATATTTAGGACTGAGTGTCCCAAGGTGTCTCAGTTTTTTTTAAAATAAGGGCTAGTTTATTCTATTCCCAAACAATGTGGAACACAGATTTAGGTTACTCTGTCCTCCATGTACCAAGGGAGTAACCATCTTCATCAAGTTTTATGAGAACATAACAAAGGAAATAATATCAAGACACTTTTCAAATGCATTGGTTTCTACCAATAGATTGTACCAGTAGATACTGTGGGGAAACTTCTGCTCTAGTCTTCCCACACTACCTTGTTCAACTGTGTCTGACTTAACATCCTTCAAAAGATGTTAGTCAGCTATCAGAAGGTCTCTCACTCTTACACATCATCCATTTGTGGTTCTCTGTATTGGCTCCCATCTACTGCAGGAGGAAGCTACTCTGATATTGACTGAGTGAGACACTGATATTTGGGCATAGCAAGAATGCCATTGGGAGTTCTTTCATGGCTATGTTCCTTTAGCAGAACAATACTATTTGCCCTAGGATCATGGCCTGTTTAGTCTCAGGTTCTTGGCCATTTGGACAATTTCAGGCATGTGTTTCATTTCATCTGATTGGCCTTAAGTCCATTTGGATATAGTGGTTGGCATTTGTACCACCATTGCATAAGTCTATCATGCAGTCAGGTCACAACTGTAGATTGTAGGGTTGTTTTTGTTTTTTAAAACAAGTCCCACTATATAACCCTGACTGACCTGGAATTCTGTCTGTAGACTAGACTACCCTGACTCCTGACAATCCTACCTCAGCTTTCCAAAAGTTGGGATTGTAGGTATGTGCCACCATGCCTAGACTTTTCCTAATTGATTCTAGGAAATTTTGTTACTGTTTTGTTTTAGAGATATGAATTAGCCTTTAGCTCATCTGAAGGTTCATCAATAGTTCAATAGTGAATAATTTTAAGGGAAAGCAGAATGGGTGCATCAAGAAAAAAAATAATTGGGGCTGGAGATGGTTCAACAGTTTAAGAGCACTGGCTGCTCTTGCAGAGGACCCAGGTTCAATCCCAGCACCCATGTGGTGACTTACAACCATCTGTACCTCCTGTTTTAGGGGGGTTGACTTCCTTTTCTAGCCTCCATGGGCACCAGGCGTGGATGTGGTACATATATATACAGGTAGACAAATCTTCATACACATAAAATAATCTTTTTAAAAAACTGCCCCATTCTTCTATTTCAGCCTCCTATCTTTAAGAATATTTGTTTATTTGCAGTTCTGGGGAGCCAACCCAGGATCTTGTGTATTTCTATCACTTAGCTATAGCCTCAGCTCTTTTTAATTTTTAAGAGAAAATGAGTCTCAAGAGGATAACCTAAGGGATTACTAACCTCAGTGGCTAGCAGTACTTTCTATTCCTCCAGAGGACACAGATATGTTTCTCAGCACCCATATGGTGCCAACAACCATGTGTAACTCCAGGTCCAGTGTTTTGACTCTCTATGGCTACCACAAATACCAGACACACACATGGTACACATACATACATTCAGGCAAAATCTCATAAAATAAAAACAAACAATTATTGAAGTAAAAAAAAAAACCCAGCTAATTGGCAGGCAGATCTCTGAAGCCATCCTGATCTACACAAGGAATTCCAGGCCAGTTAGAACTACATAGTGAGACCTGTTTGGAAACAAACAAACAAAAAAAAAAAAACAAAATAAAACAAAAACAAACCAAGACAAGCAAGTTTTACTTTTGTCTATGCTTGCAATCTATTTATTTATTTACTTATGGTTTGGAGCCTGTCCTGGAACTAGCTTTTTTTTTTTCTTTTGGTTTTTCAAGACAGGGTTTCTCTGTAGCTTTGGAACCTGTCCTGGAACTATCTGTTGTAGACCAGGCTGGTCTCAAACTCACAGAGATCCGCCTGTCTCTGTCTCCCAAGTGCTGGGATTAAAGGTGTGTGCCTCCACTGCCCTGCTAATAAAAAATTACATTATGCTATATTTTACAGTTACAGAAAATAGTTCCTCCAATAAGTTAAGCAACTGTTTGGGCTAGTATGACAAAGAGTCTTACATAATGATTAAGTATGGCTTGAGCTAGTTTACCCCAGGCTGGCGTCAAACTCACAGCAGTTCTCTTCCCTTGTCTTCCCAAATACTGGGATTATAGGTGTGAGCATTCATCCCTGGTTTGGCGGAGTCAGTTTAGATTGTACTTATAAATTAACAGTTCTTAATTTTTCTTTTGCATCCAAATACTCAATCTGGAATAGGGCCGTCTTGTGTTTATTTTCCAGAAAGAGTTATCTTATCTTAGCTATTGCCTATACTAATTCCTGTTTTTAGCAACAGTTCTCTGTACTCTAAATCTTCAGTTCTATCTTTGATTCAGATTCTATCTACCTATTCAGTCTTATCTCCCTTAATTGTTTCCCAAAACATTTACCATCTTCAATGTGCTTAAGTAGAGATGGGTGCAAATCTGGTTCTTGCTTTGACTTTGTCTTAAATAAATAGTTTATAAATAAATAAATAGTTTCATTTCTATTGCTGTGAAGAGACACAATGACCAAGGCAACTTTTAAAAGAATGTATTAAAATGGGGTCTTGCTTACAGTTTCAGAGCACCAGTGAGTCTATATTCTCCATAGTGGGGAGCATGGTGATAGGCAGCCAGGCAGGCAGGGCCCTGTAGCAATAGTTGAGAACTTACATCTGATCCATCAAGCAGGAGTCTCTCTCTCTCTCTCTCTCTCTCTCTCTCTCTCTCTCTCTCTCTCTCTCTCTCTCTCTCTCTCTCTCTCTCACACACACACACACACACACAGATAGAGACAGAGAGACACACATATACACTGGGCCTGGCAGGAACTTTTGAAATATTAGAGCCCACCTCCAACAAAGCTACACTTCCTAATTCTTTTCAAATAGTTCCACCAACTAGATAGCAAACATTCAAACATATGGGCCTATGTGACCATTCTCATTCAACTACCACAGACCTTTTAGTGGTTAGATGGACAACTGCAACAAATGAACCTGATAACAGCGGAATGTTTGCTATATGTTGTACTCTAATTAAAGAACTTTATATGCATTAATTAGTTGAAGTACTTTATATGCGTTAATTTGTTTAATTCTCACAGTCCTATGAAGTAGATACTGTCTTCTCCTTATTTTATAGATCGAAACAGAGGCAGAGATCAAATAAATGTTCTTGATTGTAACAAAGAAGCATAAGGCCTTTAAGAGCATAAACATAGAATAAGGATTCCCATGAGACGATCAGTGGAGCTAAATGAACTGTTTTTGTCTTGAGACAGGAGCTAGGCTTGTATCCTAACCTGATGTCAAACTTGTGACAAGGTTTTGGATTATAGTATTCACCACCATACTTGATATACAATAATTATTATTATATGAAACTCTTTGAAGTAACTGTTGTAGGACTTGAGAATTCCATCAATGAAGATGTGTTTTAGATTTTATAGGCTGGAGAGATGGCTCATTGGTTAAGAGCACTTGTTCTTCCAGAGGACCCAAGTTTGTTGCCAGCACCGATGTCAGGCATCTTACAACCACTTGTAACTCCAGTAAGGGATTCTGCCTCTCACTTCTGGCCTCTATGGGCCCCTGCGTACACATGGTATTCACTCACATAAACACATAAAATTAAATCTTCAGAATAAAAATTTTCACTGAAGTTACAGATTTACATGGAGTTTTAAGTAGTATGGAGTTATCATTGGAAAAATTGCAATTTTTTCCACAGTATTATTTTGGAAAATCTCTAATATAATATTACTACCAGCGTATTGACATTTATACACTCTACTGATCTTGTTTGGGTTCTTGGGGTGGGAGTAGGGGAGAAGAGAGAGAGAGGACAGATGAGAGGGAGAAGAGAGAGAACCTGTAAAGGATTTTATTTAGCAGAACAGAATCTAATAGATTTAAATTTCAGAAATTTTTTTTGCATTAGAATTTATTATTATTATTATTATTACTACTACTACTACTACAAATTTTCACGTCCTCCCCTCCTCCCATTTCCCTCCCCCTCCCCCCGCTCCTCCTCCCCCTCCCTCTCCAGTCCAAAGAGCAGTCAGGGTTCCCTGCTCTGTGGGAAGTCCAAAGTCCTCCCCCCCTCCATCCAGGTCTAGGAAGGTGAGGATCCAAACAGACTAGGTTCCCAAAAGCCAGTACATGCAGTAGAATCATTTGATCTTCTTGCTGGGGTGGTAGTGATACATGCCTTTAATCCCAGCACTGGAGAGGCAGAGGCAGGCGGATCTCTGTGAGTTCGAGGCCAACCTGGTCTACAGAGTGAGTTTCAGGACAGGCTCCAAAGCTACACAGAGAAAGAAAGAGAGAGAGAGAGAGACAGAGATAGAGACAGAGACAGAGACAGAGATAGAATTATCCCTTTGATAAGGGATGAGTCTGAAAGAAACTGAAACAGACAGAGGGATCATTGAGGAAACTTCTGTGGTTATCTAGGGCATTGAGGCTTTGACTAAGCTCTCTTGATTGGGATGTGCTATCCTGTAGAGGCATGACCTTCAGAAATCAGTTTCAACTGGGGATGAGGAAGCATTTGTAAGGAGGCTCAGGCACACTTCCTTCTGGATGGTCCTAACTCGGGAGTCTTTCTGCAGCAGATTCAGGAAGTCCATGGAAAAGTTATTCTTTTTTTTTTTTTTTTTTTTTTTTTTTTTTTTTTTTTTTTTTGGTTTTTTTAGTTTCTAGAGCCTGTCCTGGAACTAGCTCTTGTAGACCATGCTGGCCTCGAGCTCAGAGATCCGCCTGCCTCTGCCTCCCGAGTGCTGGGATTAAAGGCATGCACCACCACCGCCCGGCTTGGAAAAGTTATTCTTAAGCTGCAGTTGCTTCTTAGAATTATCATCTTGAACGCAAAGCTTTTCAACAGATAATATCTTCTCTTAGGAGATGATGAATGTCCATTTACCTTTTATTGTTTGAATAGAATATTGTATGGGATAGAAAAATAATGTGTCTCTCTCCCTGGTTGTGGTCTTTTGTGGAGTCTGGTAATGTCTTCTCTTGTGAGCTAGTGAGCAGCATATCTTGGAGATCTTGTTGCTGTGGAAACTGGAATCCACATTGTTTTTACCCCATGCTGTGATATGCTTGATTCCTTAGTATTAATGTCATTGTGCTTTTGGTGCTGTTGTGATTAGGACTTGATAGTTGTTGGAACTAGCCTCATTTCTGAACCTGGGAAGGGTATAATCTTAGCTGGTCCACTGATGGATTAAACATATTTTGTGGGCATTGTGCAAAGTCCCTATCTGGGCTAGTTCTTAAGTCCCTAACACTTCCATAAAACTTTTCCCAGTAGAAATCTTTCTTGAGTTGTCTTTAATTATGTTTTTGGCTATCCCAGACTCTGATGAGTGCTGGCTAGGGCACAAGAATGTTGGGTCAGCCTCCAAGTCAGAGAACTTGGGGTGGTTTTTGAACAAGTGTGTTGATTTAATTCCTCCGGGGCTGGCTTGTTTCTTGGCACAGACAGTTTTAGCATATAAAGACCCATGGCATGTGGTACCCCAAAGCTGGGAAAAGCAAGTCTTCAAAGAATGTATACAGTTTTAGGTTGTCCCTACATCAGGAATTGTGTTGCCTAGTACTTGGCTAGATATAGGGGAACACTAGAAAAACCAAAGGCTGTTCTTATACAGCAGAACACAGAACTGACAGATGAGCAGCAGTGCTACAGGTTTACTGCTTTTCAAAGGACTTTGCTGGTTTTCCATACAAAATTAATCCTGTCTAATAGTAGCTGATGTTTGTAATTCCAATACTTAGGAGGCTGAGAGAGGATTACCATGAGATACATATAGCGTGGGATGCATAGTGAGTTCAGGGCTAGCCTGGGCTACCTAAGACCCTGCCTTAAACAAACAGTCAAATAAAACAAATAAGAGGGTGGGGGAAGAAGAGAGAAATATTAATACTTAGGAGTAGCAATCAATGTGCTTGAAAGTTAGAATTCAAAGATGCACATTTTCCTTCTGTAATTCAGAATGTATTATAGGAATTCAGAGGGTAAGAACAGAGGGGATCCTAGAGGCCAGGAAGAGGTTTTATTATTCTGACTTCCTGGTGGTGCATTGACTAGTTTGACTAATTTTGTTTTTAGCAAATTAAACGTGTTAAGTAAAATGCAGAGACGGATATGTATGAGCACTGAACTGGGAGCAGATACTTTTAATTCAGTCAGGAAGGGTACAGAGACAAAAAGCCAGGAAAATGTGCTATCTAGCAATAGTTACAGCCCTGGGAGAGACTGAGAAATAGGCAAAGGCAGTTAGGGACCACCTATAGGAATTAACTATTTTCTTTCTGAAGAAGGCTTCGGGTTTTGTTTGTTTGTTTGTTTGTTTGTTTGTTTTTCCCCTGAGACAGGGCTTCATTGTGTAGCCCTGGCTGTTCTGGAATTTGCTCTATTGACCAGGCTGGTGTCAAACTCAGATCTACTTGCCTCTGCTGGGATTAAAAGTGTGCACCACTACCGCCTGGCTGAAAAAGGCTTTTTGTGAGAGCAAAGTCTGAAGAAAATACCAAGGAGAGGAAGAAGGTAAATGTAGAGGCTAAGGAGTAGTTGAGTGGATGTCCTCCTTGAGGAGAAACGGGGATGATTTCTCTTCTAGCAGAGGATTAGGGTTCCTGTCCTTGCATAGAAGCATTTTCTTTTGTTATTGTTCCTCTTTCTTCTTTCTTACACAGTATGCCAGGGACTAGTGAGAAAGGAACTTTTGGCCAGTTTTTTTTTTTTTTTTTTAATCAGAGAATAAATTTGTAGTCAGTGTTTAGATTAGGTCTTTCCAGGTATCCAGGTACCTGGTGTTTTTTTTTTTGTTTGTTTGTTTTTAGATTGTAATACAGTCATACACATATTGCAAAGTAACTAGAGGAAATTGTTTTCAAAGGCAAAACAGTTATACAGATCAGAATACCCTGCAAACAAGCAGTATGTCACCTGAGTGAGAAAATATTCAAGCACCCTAGTTATTGTGGGAGCTTCCTTTTATGGTCTAGGAGAAGGAGTTTGATTAGGCAGCATAATGATGATGGTTCTCTGTTTTGGTTGACATACTGCATACTGACCACCCTCACCCCCACTCTCTTCAACCTCTGTCCATCCTCACCAATTCTTCCTCACAAATCTTCACTTGTCTATTTGTTTAGTTTGATGACTCATCAAGATTAACCAAGACCATCTTTGTAGCTATAAGCCTGGAGCTATTTGTTGGAGCTGGTACTCTCAGCAATAGGTATACAACTGAAGACAGTGGCTCTCCTTTCTCAGAATCTATCAGAGGTAAAGGGGCACCTCATGAGCCCCCTCCCTTCCTTGACTTACTGGGTCTTGTGTGGGCCCAGTGCAGGTTACTACAATTGTTAGGAGTTAATGATTACAACAGTTATACCTAATCTAGAGAATAGCATTGTAGCCTTTCACACTGTCTTTTGGCTTTAAAAAACCTTCCAGACCTCTTTCACAATGTTCCCTGAACCTTAGAGGGGATTGTATGAATGTCTTTGTCTTAGTTAGGGTTTCTATTGCTGTGAAGAGACATCATAACCACAGCCACTCAAGGAAAGCATTTAATTGGGGTGGCTTACAGTTTCAGAGGTTTAGTCCATTATCATCATGGCAGGAAACATGGTGTGTGCAGGCAGACATGATGCTGGAGAAGGAGCTAAGAGTTCTACATCTTGACCTGCAAGCATTAGGAAGTGAATTGTGTCTACACTGATGTAGCTTGAGCATATGAGACCTCAAAGCCCACTCCCATAGTGACACACTTCCTTCAACAAGACCATACTTTCTCCAACAAAGCCATATCTCCTAATAGTGCCATTCCTTATGAGCTTACTGGGGCCAGTTACATTCAAACTACCACAGTTTTGATTAGGGTAGGTCCACAACCATTGCCTATTTTTTTTTTTTTTTTTGTATCTTGGACAGCCATGATTTTCTGCATTTACTGCTATTCATTACAGGGAAAGGCTTCTCTGATTTAGGCTGGGAACAGCTTTTATTATGAGTATTGAAGGCAGTTTGCTGCTATCTCATTTCAGTTAAATTTCAATAATGTTTCCAACTTGAGCCTGTGACCTCCCGAGACTTGGGTTTTTAGCTGGTCTTGCATATTAGGCATAGTTACCACCCCAACTCTACTCCCAAATAGCTTAAGTCCAACTAGAAGAAAGTTGGTAATGCCCACCACAGTCAAACCCCTATTGTGTTAATGTGTATATATTGCCTAGCAGTGCTGTTGTTTTGAGATGGGTTCTTGTTGTGTATTGTTGGCTGGTGTGGAACTTGCTGTGTAAAATAGGCTCTGCCTCCAAGTGCTCAGATTATAAGTGTGTACCACTGCACCTAGTAACTCAGGTCTATTAATATACCAGGTATACACAATACTGTGCTGAGTTCTCATGGGCTTTCATTGCTTGGATTACTCTCTCTTCTGTCCCCACTGGCTTTGATCTGTACTTCAACTTGTGGTATCTTCTGCTGCTCTAGTCTCTTCTACCTTGCCATATTTTATTTGTGTCTTTGTAATTAATATTCTGTGCTCATTCTTAAGTACGTGTGTGTGTGTGTGTGTGTGTGTGTGTGTGTGTGTGTTCCCATCCAGGTTTGTGCGGAGTGCAGAGGTTGACATCAGATGTCTTCATCAGTTACTTCTCTGACTGACTTTATTTATTTATATATTTTCTTTTTAAAGATGATGATCTGAAAAATGGATCAGCCAGTTTGCAAATAAATGACAGGGAACTTCTTACTAATTATGAAAGCTCTGCCTTAGCTTAGGCTTTTTTTTTTTTTAAAAAACTATTTATTATCTATTCAGTGTTGTCTGCATATACACCTTCAGGCCAGAAGAGAGCACCAGACCTCCTTACGGAGGTAATTACCATGTGGTTGCTGGGAATTGAACTCAGGACCTCTGGAAGAACAGCCAGTGCTCTTAACCTCTGAACCATCTCTCTAGCCCCCAATTTTATTTATTTTTAGATAGGGTCTTTTACTGAACTTGGAACTTCCACTTTGGGTTAGACTGGCTGGCCAGTAAATCCCCAGGAACCACCCGACTTCTGAGATCTGGAGTTCCAGACACATGCTACCACAGCTAGCCTTTGAAGTAGATGCTAGGATCTGAACTTAGATCTTCATACTCATGCAGCAAGCCCTTTACTGAGCCTTTTCCTCAGCTCCTCTTTCTTAAGTATTTTTGTGAGCAAGTACTATTCATCTCTGAGTTTTTTCATCCAACAATTTCTTACAAGAATTCATTTTTTTCATTTGACCAATATTTTATTTAAGCCCAACCTTGTTCTTATGAGCTAAGTAAGTGCTAAGTATTGGTTTGAAGCCAGAAATCAGCCAAGAATAAGACTTCGAATATTCCTACCACCATGGAACCTCAGAAGTCAGTGGAGAAGACACGTAATTACAATTGGGAAAAAGTAAATGAAAAGTGTGTGTGTATGTGTGTGTGTGTGTGTGTGTGTTCATACACCACATATATAAAGTATATGTGCCGCCATTGCCTGGCAAATATGTTACTTTTGACATAATAAAGTTTGGAAGGGAGGATGTGACAGAAAAAAAATCTTTGAAGAAAAAGGTGTTTAACCAGAGAAACGCAGTTTGAGTTAGGGTTTGCAAATTAAGGAAGAATAAAGAGCCTTTCACAGATGAAGAATTCTCTGTAGTTCTCAACCTGGGCTGAATACTACCATTACTAAGTACAAAAGAGTATATTGAACAGCTGAATAGTCCATGTTTTCCTGGGAGGAGTGAGAATGCTGCAGCACCTCCCTCCTCCTGTACATACATATACATATGTATTTGACACAGGGTCTCACTATATAGCTCTGACTTCACTATGTAGACCAGACTGGCCTTGAACTAATAGAGATCCACCTGCTTCTTTTCCAAGTGCTGAGATTAAAGCTATTCATCATCATACCCTCCCCTTGATGCAGATACTTTAGAAAACAATTGACAGCTTCTTAAAAGGCCAAACATACTCCTTTCATATAACCCAGCACGTCCACTCAGGTACTTTCTCAAGGGAATTGAAAGTATGTTTTCATTTAAATACATAGATGTAAGTAGTCATAGTATCTTTGTATCAGGAAAAAAAAACAAAAACCAACTTGTAAGTGGATTGTTGGATTGTGATATATCTGTTTAGTAGAATGCCTCTTGAAAATTAGAACAGGCTACTTATTGGTGTATTTAATTTTATTGGTGATTTAATTTTAAGCACGCCAAGTGAAAGAATCCAGACATAGGACTGGGGACATGGCTCTATAATAGAGCTCTTGCATAGTATACACAGTTAGAATTAACCCCTGGCTTAATTCTCCAGCACCAGGAAAAAAAAACCCAATAACCTCCCTACCAAATAATAAGAATTTTTAAGTTTATCTTAAGAATAATGAGAAGTAGGGCTGGGGAAATGGTTCAGCTGTTATGAGTACATGCTGTTCTTGCAGAGGATCTATGCTTAGTTCTTAGCACCCATGTCAGATGGCTCACAACAGAGTATCATTTTGAAATCTTGGAACTTGCTATGTGGACTAGACTGGACCTAGAACTTGTGATGCTCCCTGTATTTCTGCATTCTGGGTGTTGGTCATTACTGTCAGTGCTGCTTGGAAAACTGAAGTCATTGCCAGTTTTGTTCGGAAGAAAAGCTCTAAAGCTCTTGTGTATTCCTGCCTCCTGCTGAGAAGAACTGGGTCTCTTCTTGGTTATGAGGACATAGTGTTCTAAGAAGTGTAAGTACATCTCTCACTTTAGCTGGGTTGTACTCATCCGTGACCTGATCTTTCTCCTCAGTAGCTAGACTTGCTATGTGTTTCATTGGGGTTTACAAAGTGTTTCCTATCCTACCAATACTAAATCTGTTCCCATCTTTAGTGTCCACGTTTCTAGTAAGTCCATTCATCTACTCTTCTCTGCCCAATCTCCCCACTTGAGATTCCCTGTAACTTTATCTCTGAAACTCTGGTACTTGGCCAAATCTGAGAGTCTTCCCAGGGCTAGATCTGTCAGTTTTAGACTTGTGGTCTCTTTCTAAGAGCAGGGGTTTATCCGTTCATTCAGCTAGAATTGGCTGATTTCATGCTTGACATGGAGAATGTTACAGTGATGACAGACTGGACTCTTGGGAATAAAGTGAGTTAAACTTGGTTCTTGCCCTTTTCTGGATGTGGCATGTGAACAATGCAGAACATGAAAATTCATATATTAGAACTATGTACAAAGTGCTCTGAAGCATGGAGCAGTGAGCAGTAAATGACTAACTCTGCCTGCGGGAGAGAAAGAGATTTGGACATTTGGGAAAGAACTTTGAAATTTCTTCTGCCATAATAATAGTAGAAGAGACTGCTTGACTTGTAGGAATCAGTTCTCTCTTTCCGTCGTGTGAGCACCAGGTATCAAACTCTGAACTCCTCCCTGAAGGTTGAAGAGTGAAACTGAGCCTTTTAGCCTTGGCCTTTTCTTATGACAGCTCCCATCCTGAAGCTGCTTAGAGGTTGTGTTAGTATATGCCATTAGCATATAAAGGTACCCTTATAATTCGAAGATTACAAGGATTTTAGGAGATGTAGCAATGAAGACGTGTGTGTGTGTGTGTGTGTGTGTGTGTGTGTGTGTGTGTTCCAGTATGATAAGTGAAGATCATTCTTTTTTTAAAATTAAGTCCCTTGAGTACATGCTGCTTAGTATTCTGTGCCATGAAATAAGAAATATACAAACTAAGCTCTGCTTCTTGAGGAATGTTGGTAGCTATTTCAGGGAAAAGCAGCAGAAAAGGGCATCAGATCCCCTGGAACTGGAGTTACAAATGATTGTTAGCCTGCACGTGGCTGTTGGGAATCAACCTAGTCCTCTGAAAGAATAGGCAGTGCTCTTAACTGCGGAACCTTCATCTCCCTCGCATCCTTTTAAGACAAGGTCTTAGCCTATATTTCAGATGACCTGAAATTGGAGGTTTAGCCTTGAACCATTAGTACCAACTTGATATTTTCTTGAAAGTCAGTGAAGTGAATGTTTTACTTGAAAGAAAACAGATAATATTTGCTGCCAGTGGTAAAATCCCAGTGTTTAAGTGAAAATTAAGTTTCTGAAAGTTTGTATCAGTTACTGTGAGTTTGACAGCTTCCATGGACCAAAATGCTTTTCTGATGAAGTGGTGACATTAATGATTATGACTATTTTGATTTTGTCTAAATAGAGTGTCTAAATCAATATTTGTATATTTTGCATAACTTAGTTAGAACAGGAGTTTCCAAATGAGATATGCATCATATTACAAAAGCATGCATGTATGAAAGATTCATTCAAAGTACAAGATAGACCAAAGAATATGAATGTTACAGAGTACAATATGTTCATCCATGTAGTTTCAGATTTCATACTGCAGCTAGTCTTTAAACTGGACCATGTGTCAGGTTTGGGTGTAAATCGGAGAATAGCCATAGTTTTTGTCTGGAAAAACTATTAAAATAACTCCTCCCTTTCCAGTTACAGGCCTGTGTTTTGATCCTCAGTGAAAACTACATTACAACAGCATAAATGTGAAAGTAAATAAAAAATTACAACTGTGTTCTATTAAGCTAAATGTTTCAAAAATTTTCAAAAATATGAAATGATTCTTCCCTTCTCATGAATTTGTTTCAGAAAATATTTTAAAAAATAGTTCATGTATCTAGGCTGGCCTCAAATTCAATATGTAGCTAAAGATGACCTTGAATTTGTGATCTTCTTTCTACCTCCCAAATGCTGAGATTATAGGCACTCTACCAACTGAACTGCATTCTCCAGCCCAGGAAACATAATTAGTTTTCATAAAACATGCTATTTTCCTTAATTTGTTAGAGACTTATTATTCTCTAATTAATAATTAAATATAAAAAATTTGTTTTAAATTATCTTTTCTTCTTTTCTTGCATTTACTTGTTTACTTATTTTTTTTTTTTTTGGATTTGAGACACAGTTTCATGTAACCCAAGCTGACTTTGAGCTCGCTATATAGCTGAGATTGCTTTTAAACTCCTAATCCTTCTGCCTCCATCTTCCAAGTGTTAGAATTGCCACCACACCTGACTTTTCTAAAAAAAAGAAAGAAAAAAATAAACATTATTTCTGTGTATGGTGTGTGTGTGTGTGTACATGCGCGTGCATGCACTTGCAAGCATATGCTCAGACTTGTACATGCCGTGGCTTATGTAGAGCTTAGAGGGTGAAACTTTCCTAAGTTAGTTTGCTTTGTCCAGTGTGGATCTGGGAGTTGAACTCAGGTCATTGGGCTTACATAGCAGCCAGTTTATTTCCTGAACTCCCTTGCTGGCCTTCTTTTACAATTTCTAATGTGGCAAATATCAAATAGTTCTTTGAGATTATAGAGTTTAACTGCATACAGAGATCCTGAGACCAAAAATTCAAATACTTGGACCTTGTTCTTCTTTTTGTTTCTAGTTATTTTCTTTTGTTCCCTCCTAGAGTTAATATTAAAGTATTCTTTTAATTTTTTTTCTGAGCATCTTAAGAAGAATCTGGATTTTTTTTATTTCTGCTGGGGACATTCTAATTGCAATTTGTGGAGGTCATAGTCCAGTGTCATAACATGTCAAACAGACAGTTGGAGCTCGGTGTTACTAGAAGTTACTAGTAGTTACAAATAGATGTAGTAAGAGTTTAGGCCGTTGTTAGAGTTGTCTATTCACTTAGAACAGGACTTCTTAAATCTTTTCCACTTGTGATCTTTTTTGGCTTGAGGTATTTTATGTAACCCTAGGTATATGTAACCTGTGTTCAGTTTCCACCACCTACATGGTGGCTCATGATTATCTATAACTTTAGTTCCAGATGAACCAACACTCTCATGTGTCCTCTGTGGGCACCAAGCACACACATTGGGCACAGACATTCATGCAAAATGTCTGTACTCATAACATAAAATAACAATAAAGCAAGCAAGAATAAAAGAATAGAGACTGGGCTGGGGTGCATTGGTGGAGAGCGGGGCTATCATGCATAAAGTCCTGGGTTCTATCCTCAGCACCACACAGATGAGCTTGGCGATGCACACTTGATACACAAGGCCAGGCGTTCTACTTCTCATCTGTGCTTCTAGCTGTGGGAGGCAGAAACAAAAGGATCCCTGTCCTGGAACCCTCTCTGTAGACTAGGCTGGCCTCAATCACAGAGATCAGCCTGTCTCTACCTCCCAAGTGCTGGGATTAAAGGCGTGCCCTACCACTGCCTGGCTCAAACTCAATCTTTGTTTGAGTCTTCTTATTCTGCCAGGAAAAATCAGTTATGTGAAAATGGAAATTATTCACTTATTGAGCTGGAAGGAGGAAAGAATACTAGGAATTGAGTATCAGGTTTATTACTTATTTTTAAAACCAAAAATTTTAATGTAAAGACAGGATCCTGTGTCATCCAACCAGGCTTTGGTTTCCCTGTGTAGTCAAGATTCCCGGTCCTCGTGGTTCTACCTCTCAAGTTCTCTTATTCTGCCTGAACACCACTGTGCCTAGCTTGAGAAATGGAGAAATGGAGGCCTGAAGGCGTTCTACCACTTGTCCAATGCCACAGAATTTTAGTTGATTAAAGATAGGATTTTGGTGTATGTGTTTTTGACTCTAAAAAGGTCATTGCAGTAAAAAAGATATTCCTAACTGAGTGGATCTCTTAAGGTATTCCAGATGGCTGTGGGAAACTTTGCCTGTGTGGAAAATGTAGAAAAGGTCTCAGGAAGGACAAAGAGGCAGCTGAGGAAATGCTCGGATAAAGGAGTTATGTGTGAATTTTGGCTGATATGGTTTTTCTGGATACAATTCTAACACTATGTGGGGCATCAAACATTTGTCCTCTCTTAGCCTCATCCCTTTAATCCTGTATGCCTGATGATGCCAGCAGCAGAGGTCACCTGTTTTTTCTGATCAGGTCACATACAAACCTCTTGCCTTTGCCATAGGCCTTTGGGAAATATGCTGGCTGAGCTCAGGAAACCAGTGATGTCTAGCCTGGAGACCTTTGGTCGCTAGAGCGACCATTATTCTAAAATTATTTCTTCTATTATTTCTAAAAAACCCACTAGAGATGTATAATACTTATGTAAGCATTATATGTACCTCTAGTGACAAAGTGAGAGGCTGAGTGTGTCCCTAGAATGGACTGGAGGAGGACTGGGAGGAGAGGCTCCTGTGGGTAGGCTGCCTCAGGACTAAGAGTAACTCTGAAGACTAGTCTAGAGAAAAGGAGGACAATCAAGGTCACCTACCTGATATGAGAGATTTCCCTGGTTAGCCTGTGGTTGGTATTATATGTATTTCTAGTGACAAAGTAAAAAAGAAAAACTAATCTATTTATTTAGATGTTGGAACTGTTGTTCTTGTGCTAGAAAATAAATTATTTATTTGATTGATTAAATTATGTTTAAAATAATGCATTTCCTTGAATCTTAGTGAGCTGAAGCTTTTTTCCTGTATATGTTGTCCCTTTGGTTTTCCCTCTCATATGTGAACATTTATGTTCTTGTCTGGGTCCTAGCATAGGCCTAGTCCTGTGCAGACTTATCTGCTGGAGAGCTGTGCGAGTGACAAAACATAGTTTCTGTATGGGGAAGCTCAACACATTTTCCAAGAGATGGGTAAAGGGTAGATGATACTCTTCCACCATTGTGTATAGAGTTGATTAAGATGTGTGTATGAGGAATCAGGGGCTGGACACTAAGATTGCTAGCACAAGACAATGGTGGAGGCTGCGTGGCAGCTCTGAGTAATGTCCCTTGCTTTTTCCATGCAGAGTTTTGCCGGATTGACAAGCCTCTGTGTCACAGTGAAGATGAGAAGCTCAGCTTTGAGGCTGTCCGCAACATCCATAAGCTGATGGATGATGATGCCAATGGTGATGTGGATGTGGAGGAAAGTGACGAGGTAGTTTTTCTTACCTTTTATGGCTCTTCTCTTGTGTGAAATGATCCCTGAAAGCTGCCTAGACTAATTCATGTGAAGAAATGGTCTCTCCTTGTTGCCTCATAGAAACTTATCCCCATTAAGCAAGATGACACCCAGCAGAGCCGCTCTCTCTGTTTGCTGATTGGTAAATAGCTTAACATTGACGTAACTCTTTGGGAGGGAAGGGATTCCTCAGATGGTCTCTAAAGCTTCCCTGGATCTTTTATGTGATCTTGCTGTGGAAAGAGAATATTAACTTATATTCTGCCTTCTTTTGGCATGGGAAGAAAGAAAGAAAAAATAGTCTATATGCCACCTTCGGGGGTTTTATACTCTTATTTGCGAGGAAGAAGTAAATCTTAGCATGGTCAGTCTAACTTTAAAGATGTAGTTTATGGGAGCCAGTTAATAAGAATTAGAAAAAGAAATCCCTTTAAAAAATAGAGAAAAAAGAGCTGTCTTGCTGTTGTATGTTTTGACATTACTATAGCTCTGGATCAACAGAGCCCAGAGTGCAAGGTCATCATGTGGGAAAGACTGAACAGTCTCTTAATTTCAAGCTTAACACAAGCAAGCAGGTGCTGGAGCTACCTGGCTGTGCTAAACACCCAGTAGGGCATAGTGTACAGTATGAAAAAGAAGCCTAGTCTCTTCTCCTTGTAAATAGTCTACCTTTGAGTTTGTGTTCAATCTTGGATGTCACACCATCAGAAGACTTTAGTACAGCAAGACACTATACAGAAAGGAGTGATATGAGTGATGAAGACAGTAAACAGGTCACTAATATTAAATGTGCTAGGTGTGGAGACAGGACAGTAAACAAGACAGATTAAGAGATACTTTCTTTTCTTACATAATTTATAAGCTAGTGAAGAAGCTGGAGTCTTGGGGTAGAAAGACTTTGGTTCCTGATTGTTGCCACAAAATATCTGAGAAAAACCTTATTATAGCTCACTATTTCAGGACTTTTAGTTCATGGTCAGTTTTATTGTTTCAGAGCTTGTAGTTAAGCAGACTAATCATTTCAAGGAGCATGCGGTAGAGCAGAACTCACATCATGGCAACTAGAAAGCAGAAAGAACAGAAGGGTCCTAGAACAAGATAGATCTTCTAAGGACATACCCACCCCCCACACACACCAATATATCTCCTGCAACTAGGCCCCACCTCTCAATAGTACCATCATATTATTAATCCATCAGATCAATCCATTGATAGATAGGTCAGATCCTTTGTGATCTAATCATTTCTCAGTGACAAGATTGGCCAGTTGGGACCAAGCCTTCAACATAGGGTCTTTTGGTTGCATATCATATAAAAACCCTGGCATTGAAATAATATTTTTGAATTCAAATATATAAGGAGTTGAGAAATCGGGTTTTGAAAATGACAGATTGGTTGAGTATTGTGCAAATTCCTATGATCCCAGCACTCTGGATGTGGAGGAAGAGGATCAGAGGTTCAAATCCAGTCTAGTAAGGCTACATTAGACCTTCTCTAAAGCAAATGATAACGAAAGCTATGGAACTACCTGTCATCGATTGAGCTCTTTCACTATTCCAGACAACATTAGCTCTTTGCATAGTTATTTAATTTTATTAAAAGCCTTGGGGAAATTGGCTTTATTATTAGAAAATCTGATGTTAGAAAATTTAAACATTTTCCTTTAGACACTTGCTAGATTTGAGCTTATATCTGATTTCAAAGCCATGTCTTATGTCATGTATTGTTTTCTTTATCTTAAGGGCAGAACAAGACCAATGTAGGGAAATTAAAGGCAGGTATATTCTCCTGGAATAAAGAATTGTCTAATAGTTAGAGATATTTAGTTATAGAAGGGACTGCCTTGTTAAATATTGAATCCCCCGTCAGTGAAGACAAGTAGAAAGTACCATTCTACCAATTGATTGGTAGAGGAGATTGACCCTTCTGTAAAGTTCAGTAATGTCTAAGGAATTCAAGAAGAAAGAAAGGTGGGATTTGAATAGAATGAAAGTGGTAGGGTTCTCTGAGTTGTAGAGAACCAGAGTGAGAAAGGTATTAGGTGTAATAAAGAGCACAGTGGATTGATTTGGTTAGACAAAGGAACTGTGGTTAAAAAAAAAAAAAACACTGAACTAAAAATTGGTAAGGAAAAGAGGGCTCAGGTAAACAAACTGAAACATTGTATTTATTCAATCTCAATTATAAGCTAAACAGGGCCATTAACTATGGTCAAGGTAGCTGGGCAGTGGTGGCTCACGCCTTTAATTCCAGTAAGCGGGAAGCAGAGACAGGTGGGTGGATCTCTGAGTTCAAGGCCAGCCTGGTCTATAGAACAAGTTCCAGGACAGGCTCCAAAGCTGCTCAGAGAAACCATATCTTGAGAAACCTAAACCAAACCAAAATATTACCCTCGCCAAAAACCAACCAACCAAACAAACAAAAAACAAACAAAACAAAACAAAAAACCCAAGAAAAACTATGGTCAAAGTATCTAGATTTTAGCCTTATCTAGAAGTATTACGGGCCTTCAGAGTAAAAACAGAAGAAAAGAAAAAAAGTCATGTTCCTAGGAGAAATGAGGCCTAGAGATATCCCGATCATTTTTCTAGCATTGCCTGAAGACTGGAGAATGGGTAACTCAACAACTGAGAAAGTGATGTATTCGGGGGCTGGAGAGATGGCCCAGAGAGGCTAAGAACACTTGTTGTTCTTACAAAGGACCAGAGTTTGGTTCCAAGTGCCCACATGGGGGCTTATGACTCCCTGTAACTCCAGTTCCAGGGGCTCCAACACCTTCCTGACTGCTACTGGCAAATGTAGACAAAATATTCATACACATAAAGTAGATAATTTTTTAAAATGATATACCAGTACTTGGGAGGCAGAAGCAGGAGGCCAACCTGGTCTAAAGAGTGAAACCCTGTCTCAAAAAAGAAACAAAGATGACACAATCTTTGTGCAGATATGAAATCTCACATTTCTGAGTATGTTTGTCAGCGCTCCTCCTTTCTTCGTGTTCTGTTGAATTGCTTTGTCAAAGAGGGAAGGAAGAAAATGTTCTCTTTAGAGAAATGTTACCACAACAAAAATCTCATCAGCATAAACTGTTCTAAAGTAACAAAAGCTATCAGCCCGCTTTCCCTGCACCAGTGGTGTGAGATGTTCTTTTCCAGCATAGTTTCTACCTTGCGTGGACTCCCCTGCCCTCACTGTAATCTCAGGCCTCTATGGTTAGGGAGACCTATTATTGTGCATTTTCATAGTCACTTATCTCATGAGTCCTAGAGCAAGAAGCCAGTAAAATGCATGTTCTTCCCTTGGTTTAAACATGTGTGAGACACAGTTGGAGTCAGAACCTAACTAGAAAGTTAGGTAGATAGAGCAGGGTTTAGGTAATGGATGGTATAATGCTGTGGAAAAATTCTGGTTGCACTGGTTGTCAAAGATCTCAGATTTTTGGGACCCATCTAAAGATATTGCTAATTACCCAGTAACCTCAGTAAAAGTCTGAAGGAATATTAAAACTTCATTTAAGCCTGTTGTGGTGTCATAGGCCTGTGATCCCAGGTACTTGAGAAACTGAGGCAGGAAGATTGCAAGTTCAAGGTCTGGCATAGGCTTACAGAATTGAGTGCCAGTCAAGGTAGCCTAGTTAGTGAGAAATAATAAAAGAGCTTGGGATATGTATCTCAGTGGTAGTTCGCTCAGCATGAGTGAAGCCCAAGGTTTATTTCCTGGTACACCCTACCCCTAAAACCCAATTTATTCTGCCTCATATTGGTGAGTGTTTTAGAGAACTAAAGTGAACCGAAAGATCTACCTCATTGCTAAATCTTCTCACATTTTAGCTGTGCTGGCCTTGTGAATGCTAGATAAAATCTCTGCCACTGAGCCACATTCCCCAACTCACTTTACTGTGTTTTCTTGAGATATGATTTCACTCTGAAACTTGGGCATGCCTGATGCTTCTTATGTAGCCTAGATTAACCTTAAACTGACAATGATCCTCATGCCTCTTCCCCCACAGTCCTAGAATTATAGGAGTGAACCACCATGCTTGGCAATGATGGTCTCTTGGTAAAGCAGGGAATTTATTAAGCTAACAGTATAGGAACTCCTGAGCTGGTAGTGAAGTTGTCTATGGGTAAAGGATTTGTTGAAGTGTTAGGTTATCCTGATAGTCTGAGGTAGACAGATAGGACTTAAAAATACTGTCTTACTTAGGTTAAACTAGACTCTTTTTTATGTTGTTTTCCGTGTGTGTGTGTGTGTGTGTGTGTGTGTGTGTGTGTACGTGTGTATGTACTCACTACCATCTGTATGTGGAAATCAGAGGATAGTTTGTAGGAGTTGGTTCTCTCCTTCCATCCTATGAGTATAAGGTGTTGAACACCTCAGACCATCAACCTGATGAACAATTTCATTGGGCCTTTGTTGTTGTTGGGTTGTGTTTTTTTCCCCCTGCATATAGGGTTTTATGTATCCCAAACTGTCCTCTAGCCTCAAACTCAGTTTTAGACCATAGGTTTGAGAATTGAGAGTGTTATTGTTTTCTTCTCATGTAAAATTAAGGTATTTATTTGGTAGCTGAAAATATAACTTACTTAGTAGAGTGCTTAAATGCCACCATGCACAAATCCCTGGGTTCCATTCCCAGAACCACACAAACCTAGTGTGATAACAATTCCTATAATCCTAGAAGTTGGGAGGTGGAGGCGAGAGGAAGAGGGTCAAGGTCATCCTTGACTACACAGGAATTGGGAGGCCGGGAGACCAACCTAGGTTACATCAAACCCTGCCTCCACAAAAAGGAATAAATTAGAACATTATAAAGACAGGTCCAGTGAGGTGTTGAGAAGGAAAAGCTTGTGAAAGTGTGCGCCATGCAGGCTGATGACCCAGATTCCATATCCAGGACCCACAGTGGAGGAGAGAACTAATGCTTGAAAGTTGTGCGCTGACCTTCACACAGTGCTGTTTGCCAGTCACCCTTCCAGAACTGACATTGAGGACAGATACAACAGAACAAACTCTACATGATAGTCGGCTCTCTGTTCTGTTCCAGTTATTGATTGAGGGCTCAGGATTCTATTGTGAACAAAACAGATTCCTATTTTCTGGAGCCTGAATTCTAGCGATTTATATACCACAGGTTATTAAGTGACATTAGAATGATGATTAAATTATAGTAGTTTAATGATTCTCCCTTTTGTTTTCTCAGGATAAAATAATGATTACTGATTCTTATTCCAGAATAGTTGTCAGGATTAAATTAAAAAAAAATACTGACTGTTAAGACTTCTTAGGATAGGTGGGTATGGTATGGTATGTCTGTTGTCCCAGCTCTCCTAAGGCAGAGTAAAGGAAGATCACCTTGCCTTATAAATTTGAAGCCAGTTGGCATATAGAGTGAGTTCCAGGCTAAAAAAGAAAGGAAAAGTGCATACAATGACCAGGTGTGGTAAATGCATGCTTATAATTCCAGCACTTGGGAGACAGAGACAGGAGAATCAGGAGTTCAAAGTCATTCTCAGTTGCATAGGAAGTTTGAGGCTACCTTGGGCTATATGACACCCTGCCTACTATCTATATGTATATTTGCACATATGCAATATGTGCATATATAAACACACTCATATTAGAGAAAATGAAAATTAAAATCACAATGAGATTCTACTATGAACCTATCAAGATGGCTAAAATAATTTTTAAAAAATTAAGTGTACTGTACCAAGTAAGGAATAAGAGCCATCATAATTCATGCTAACAGGAATGTAAGATGATAAAGCTTTTCTGATAATTTTACAGTTTATTATGAAGTTAAACATAACTTGCTATCTGTCCCAGTAAATCTCCTTCTAGGTTTTTACTCTATTAGGTAAATTAAAATTTACATCCCTACTAAAAATTATATATGATTTTCTTTGAATTATATTTGATTTTCTTTGTAAGCTTTGCAGCTCTGAAGGGAAAGCTATTCTGGCAGTTGAGAGCCAAGAAATACCAAAGTCATACGTCACAACAAACTTCACACAAAGAGACTTATTGGGAAAGACACAAGAGGATGGCCGCCTCTGTTCAGAAGAGAAGCAGCAAAGAGCTGAGCAGAAGGCAGGCTTCATGTAGGCTTTCTTGAAGTGGGGGGTGGGGAGTGGAGCTTTCTTTCTAGGGTGGCCTGGGATTAATCGGATTCTGTGACCTAATCTTGGGACAAGCGCAGGGATTGGTGGGATTTTGTGGCCTGATCTTGGACTTTTCTTTCCCCCATGCTTCGAGGGGCTTGCAAAGGATTTGTGATAAAACTCAAACTCACTGACATGGAACTCACTAACCCAAGCTGGCCTCAAACTTGTGATCCTTCTGCCTCAGCCTCCTGAGTGTAAGGCACCATAAAAAATGAAGTCTGTTGTACATAATAAATAAGTCTTACAGACATTATGCTGAGTGGAAAAAATCAGTCTAAAAATTCTATGTGAGAACTTTGGCATGGTGGTGCCTATCTATTATACTAAAACTTCTTGGGAGTAGAAACAGAAGGATTGCTACAAGTTTGAGACCAGTCTCATCTACATAGTGAGTTTGTAGCAACCAGGGGTATATAGTAAGATCTTGTCTTAAAAAAAGAAAAGAAAAAAATTACAGTGAGTTCATTTATATGACATTCTGAGAACGGTAAAACTTTAAGGCTGTAAAGCAGATCAGTAGTAGCTAGGGGATATGAGTATAGGGAAAGCTTAATAGCAAAGGTCAACATTATGGAATTTAGGGTATGATAGAATTGTTCTGTGTTTAACCAGGTTGTAAACGTCATTATACAAGTCTAAATATATATAAAAATTCATAGTGCTATGCAGAGACTCAAGAACTTAATCTAGCCATGATAAGTGAAACATGTTTCCCCTGCACACTCCCAGCCTTAGCCAGAGAAGCTTCTCTTTGCATGGTGAATGCAGAATGCATGGGTGCTGAGGCACTGAGAATAAATGTCTACACACGACATTTTTATACCACTCTGTCTAAGGCTTGAGGATCATTGTGGAAGTGTGAGAGGGGCTGTAAGAGCCAGTAGATCAGAAGGGCTGTAAAACACTGTCTTCTGGGCAAGGCCCAGCCATTGCAGTCATGACCTCACTAATATGATTATGGTGGACCTGAGAGATGACCCCATGGTAAAGGCATTTTTAAAGGCTGTGTAAACCTGGCAACCTGAATTCTATTTCTGGAACCCACATAAAGGTGGAGAGAACAGCTTTGTAAAGTTGTTCTCTGACCTCCAAACACAAGCTGTGTGTATTTACAGTGTGGCACTTTATCCCCATCTACACACACACACACACACACACACACACACACACACACACACACACGAAGAAGAAGAAGAAGAAGAAGAAGAAGAAGAAGAAGAAGAAGAAGAAGAAGAAGAAGAAGAAGAAGAAGAAGAAGAAGACGACGACGACGACGACGACGACTAAGCTTATCAACAGTTATTCATGTGGTGTGGGAGGTCCTTCTGTGTGTGTGTGTTGCTTTTCTTGGTTAATGAATAAAGAAACTGCCTTGGCCTGTTGATAGGGCAGAACTTAGGTAGGTGGGGAAAACTGGGAGGATGCTGGGAGAAAGAAGGGCGGAGTCAGAGAAATGCTATGGAGCCTCCACCAGAGTCGGACATGCCCAATCTTTGCCAGTAAGCTACTGCCACGAAGTGTGTTAAATTAATGTAGGAGTTAGTCAATAAGAAGCTAGAGCTAATGGGCCAAGCAGTGATTTAAATAATATGGTTTCTTTGTGGTTATTTCAGGGCTAAGCTAGCCGGGCAGCCGGGACGAAAAAGCAGGCTCTCTTCCTACATTCATGGATCAGAGAAAACCTCATGAGCTCTATGATGAATTACTGACTACTGGTAGTTTTGGGGGGGAAGGGCAGCCATTGTTTCATTGTGTACTCACTGAGGAGTCCACCACGCACCAATGGATAGTTTCAAATTCATGGTCACACAGTTTATCTTGGTTAAATTCAGGGGGTTTTAAACAAAACATAACAAACAATATAAAAGCCTTCAATGTGAGAAAGGAACTTGGTTGGGGTGGGGAGGTGGGAGAGAGATTAGAATAATGGTTTTCAATAATCAGAATTCACTTCAACATGTATGAAACTGCCTTTGCCAGAGTGGTTAATGGTAAGGAAGCAGGCATGACAGAGACATACTTGGGGTTGGGCAGAATAGAAACAGACCTCTTGGGACTGGGGAGATGGCTCACTGGTTAAGAGCACTGGTTATTCTTCCAAAAGGCCTGGGTTTGATTTCCAGCACCCATATGACTCTCAAAACTCTCTAGATGCTAAGTCTTATAGTCTGTAAATATGGAAGAATGTTGGAAGCTGCTGCCAGATAGAATTTGGACTAGGGAACTAAATGCTGAAGGGAGCTATCAACAAGTTCATTTGCAGGAATCCAAAGGGCAGGCAGAAATTTAGACTTGTTGGGAAATAGTATGTAAGAAGAGGAGGCTCAATGCATTTAGTATGGGCTAGTTTGGGTGAGGGAAAGTTATCCATAAAAATTATGACTATGATTAATAATAATTGATATTTCCCTTCAGGTTTAGTGTTTCATTTCCTTATACCCAGATAACTATAGACAACTTCTCCCTGCCACTAGTCTCTTTCTAAATCTCACTGTATCTACTGCCAGTCATCTTCCTAAGCTAGAGTTTGGTTCTGACTCCTGTGTGGTCTCCTATTTCTTCTGACTTCTTGTGTGTATCATTTCATCTCTTCAGATCTGACCTTAGCAGCTGTTAGATTCTCTAGACATACCTCCTTTTACCACTTTGGTCTGGCTCTGTTCTTATATGTGTCATAAATACTTCAGACTATTTCCAGGCCTTTTCTTTTCTCATCAAATGCTCCTCTCATCCCTTTGCTATATCATGTAAGCTGTCCTTTGGAATGTGCCAGCCACTCAAGCAAAAATGGAAGGCTTCCTGCAGTGTGCCAGCCTCATCAAGTTAGCCACGCTGCTGAATGATGTGGTGTCATGAATGAGATGGCTAATTTGAAGTTTTTGTTGATGTGGTCATTTTTTATTGTTTTGTGTGTTTTAGTGTTAGGATTATTACATCCATGGCCTTGCTATGCCAGGCAGTTACTTTACCTCTAGAACCTAATTTGGAATTAGAACCTAATTTGCTGTACAACCAGCTCTTACTGACTGTACCATCATATTAGGAAAGGGAGAAACATTTAGCACCTATTGCATGCCAGATGTCGTGCCTGTGGCTTTGTATAGATTCAATCCTGAAAACAGTTATTCCTGTCAAATAGCTGAAAAAATAATGCCTTCTAAGTTAAAAGTTTTTATCTTAAAGTCACATAGCCACTAAGTGTCAAAGTCAAGTTTTGGAAACAGGCCTATTTGTATCTATTCTTTTTGCTAATAATGTTCTTTGTGATGATCATGGTAATCTCAAAAACTTATATTGAGCACATTCTATGTGCCAGGCACTATGCGAGATGCTTTCTGTGCATTAGTAATTTAATTCTTGCACAAAAATGTCCACCTTCAGTGTCACATGTCCTCCAACAAAGCCACACCTAATCGTGCATTTCCTTAGGAGCCTGTGGGGGCCATTTTCATTTAAACCACAACACCTGCCTACCTTTCTAATTTTCTTCCCCCCCCTTTTTTTAAAAATATATTTTTTAAGACAGGGTCACAAAGGTCCTGAGTTCAATTCCCAGCAACCACATGGTGGCTCACAACCATCTGTAATGAGGTCTGGTGCCCTCTTTTTGCCTGCAGGTATACACACAGACAGAATATTGTATACATAATAAATAAATAAATAAATACTATTTTTTAAGAAAAGACAGGGTCTCACCTTGTACCCCTGGCTGTCCTGGAACTCATTTTGTAGACCAGGCTTGCCTTGAACTCACAGAGATCCCGAGTACTGAGAATAAAGGCGTGCACCACCACGCTTACTGCTAGACAATTTCTAATGAAATACTGAACTGAATGGAATCAACTAGATTCTGTGGAATCCAGTGCTGATATAAGGGAGATGGGTAAGGTTGGAAAAGTCAGGGAAGGTATATGAAAAGTGAGGCTGCTGGCTGATTCCAAAGAACACTGACATAATACAGACATAGAGGTGCATGGCAAAGCTTCCCAAGCCACTGCACTGATGCATATCCTTATATGGTAAAGGGAGTATATTAGCAGGGGAATATCACTACCGTGATACCGCAAGAAAATCTCAAATGGAAAAAAGAAAGCATGTTTAACATATGGTACCGGCATCACTGGATATCAACATGCACAAGAATGAAAATAGACCCATATCTATCACCATGCACAAAACTCAAGTCCAAATGGATCAAAGACTTCAACATAAAGCCAACCCCACTGAACCTCATAGAAGACAAAATGGGAAGAACTCTTGAACGCACTGGCACAGGAGACAACTTCCTAAATATAACCCCAGCAGCACAGACATTGAGAGAAACAATGAATAAATGGGACCTCCTGAAACTGAAAAGTTTCTGTAAAGCAAAGAACACAGTCAACAAGACAAAACAACAGCCTACAGAATGGAAAAAGATCTTCACCAACCCCACATCAGACAGAGGTCTGATCTCCAAAATATACAAAGAGCTCAAGAAATTGGTCATCAAAAGAACAGATAATCCAATAGAAAAATGGAGTACAGATCTAAACAGTGAACTCTCAACAGAGGAATCTAAAATGGCTGAAAGACACTTAAGGAAATGTTCAACATCCTTAGTCATCAGAGAAATGCAAATCAAAACAACTCTGAGATCCCATTTTACACCTGTAAGAATGGCCAAGATCAAAAACACTGATGACAACTTACGCTGGAAAGGTTGTGGGGTAAAGGGAACACTTCTGCATTGCTTGTGGGAATGTAAACTGGTACAATCTCTTTGGATGTCAGTGTGGCAATTTCTCAGAAAATTAGGAAACAGCATTCCTCAAGACCCAGTAATACCACTTTGGGGTATATATCCAAAGGATGCTCAATTGTGCCACAAGGACATGTGCTCAACCTTGTTCATAGCAGCATTATTTGTCATAGCCAGAGCCTGCAAACAACCTAAATGCCCCTCTACCGAAACATGGATAAGGAAAATGTGGTACATTTACACAATGGAATACTATACAGCAGAAAAAAATAACATCTTGAATTTTGTGGGCAGATGAATGGAGCTAGAAAACATCATTTTGAGTGAGGTAACCCAGACCAGAAAGACAATTATCACATGTACTCACTCATAAGTGGTTTTTAAATACAAAGCAAAGAAAACCAGCCTACAAATCACAGTCCCAGAGAACCTAGATAACAATGAGGACCCTAAGAGAGACATACATGGATCTAATCTACATGGGAAGTAGAAAAAGACAAGCTCTCCTGAGTAAATTGGGAGCATGGGGATCTTGGGAGAGGGTTGGAGGGGAGCAGAGGAAAATGTAGAGCTCAATAAAAATCAATAAAAAATGTTAAAAAAAAGATTTTTGGAATTTAACTGTCTCTTTGGAACCTATTCTCTATAGTGAGATGCCTTGCCCAGCCTTGAAGCAATGGGAGGAGTTTGGTCCTGCCTTAACAGGCTTTGTTAACTCCCGTGGGAGATGGAGGATTGGATGGGGCTGTGTGTGTGTGTGTGTGTGTGTGTGTGTGTGTGTGTGTGTTTGTGTTACCCCCTCAGTTTAGGTCTGTGTCCCCCCTGTCAAGCTGGGTGGATGGTTATTTACTGGAACATGGCAAACTTATCAGTGACTACAGCACTGACAGAAATGATACACTACCCCTGAGTAACCGTTAACAGTGGTCATCAGGGGGTTGGGTCTTGTGGACTCATCCGTGATGAAATAGAGACAGATCCAGTACGGCACAGGTCTTGTGCAGGTAACTCAGTTGCTATGAATTTATAAGCGGAACAACTATGTCATGTCCAGAAGATGTCTCTTTGCATTTCTCTCCGTCTTCCAGCTCTTCTTTTCTTCCTATTCTTCTACAATGAGCTTAGTAGGACTGATACAGATGTCCTGTTGAGGGCTGAGCATTCCACTGTCACTTCTCAGTGAAGAGTCTCTGCATTGTCTCAGCACTCAGGAGGCAGAGGCAGGAGAATCTCTGTGAGTTTGAGGCCAGCCTGGTTTACAGAGTGAGTGACAGCCAAAGATACACAGAGAAAGCCTGTCTTGACAATTACACATCAAGTGCTGAGTTTAGAAGCTCATCTCACTGAGGCTGAGCATATCAGCACAAGTTTCTGTACACAGTTGTCGGTTGGCAAGGGAAGTTTTTCAGCTTAGCTTGGAGATACTTTTCTTATTTTGTTGCTTTTGTTTTAGTCTTGTTTTTGTATTGTTGAGATAAGGTCTCCTGTAAGCCACGCTGGCCTTGAACTCCTGGCCTTCTATTCCCAAGTGCTAGAGCTAGCATCTTTCTGCATTTCTGCTTTCCTGATTTCTAACTCCTACGCACATTCTATTGCAATCACCCTCTTATTTCCTCTTATGGAATATTCGGTGCTTTGCTTTTTATTCAGGCAAAGTGCAAATTGAATTCTGCTTAGACATTTGGCACACAACAAGAGATGATCATCATCATAATAATCTTCAGGTGAAACCGATTCTTAGATTAAGGAAATGTTCTATATTCATCTTTCCTTCTCTTGGGACAGTTTAGGGTCTCACTCTGTAGCCCAGGCCAGTCTTGAACTCTAGACAACTTCTAGCCTCCCAAGTGTGAGGATTACAAACATGAGTTAAATGACCCCCCTCCCCATTTTTTTAGTTAGCATTCAAAATAATGGGTTTCATTGCAACATGCTCATATATATGTATACATAAATACTTTATTCTTATTTTCCTTTTTTTAAAAAAAAATTAACATCATTTTATGTGCATTGATTTGAATGCGTCAGATCCTCTGGAATTGGAGTTACAAACCGTTGTGAGCTGCTGTGTGGGTGCTGGGAACTGAACCTAGCTCCTCTGGAAGAGCAGTCAGTGCTCTTAAGCACTGAGCCACTCTACAGCCCCCCTTATTTTCCTTTTACTAGTGTTCCGTACCAACCCTGCTATGAAATAATATGATAATGCAGCTCTGGCTGGCCTGAAACTTACTATGTAGACCAGGCTGGCCTTGAACTCACAGCAGTCCTTCTGCCTGCAGCCTTACAAGTGGATGGATTATGTGCATAAGGCAACACTCTTGGTTCATAGTTAGCTTTATAGGCTGAAACTTTGTATTAGTCCTTGGCCAGCTGTCTTTGCCAAGGCTTCACATGGCCTTCCATAATGTAAGGGTGGAGAAATGGATTCAGGTCTCTGTGGGGCAAAGGGAATTACCACTTGGTCTCTCATAGTTCTTTGACATTTTTGGAAGCAGAAATATAGATCTGCTAAAACATTTAGTGTTCGTTTTTGTGAGTTTCTTAAACTTTAAGGACATTGGTTTTCTATTAGAGCTTTTAATTTTGTGGGTTTTTTCCCCCACATTTTATAGTGCAGACTGTCCTGGAACCACTATGTAGCCCATATTGGCCTCAAACTCACAGCAGTCTTTCTGCCTCAGCCTACCAAGTGCTGGAATTACAGGCATGAGTCAACAAATTATTTAGGCCTCAGAAAGAGAGGCTTCTTACTATGTACCTCAGGCTAATCTAGACTTGTTATATAGCCTGGATTGGTTTCATACTAAGTGCTGGGATTACAGGTGTGCACCATTATGTCAGACTTTATTGTTTAGGAAGTGGAGGCTCACTGTATGCTTTGGCCACCCCAAAGTAGTTTCAAGCCATCCATCCTCATGCTTCAGTCTCTTGAGAAGCTGGGATTTATAGGCATATGCTACCAAGCCTGGCTTAGATAGTGCCTATTAATTGTGTCTTTGTTACTAAATGTATGTGTCTGTGGATGCGTGTGTTCACACTTAAGTACCACAGCTCACATGTAGAGGTCAGAGGACAACTTAGAGACATTAGTTCTTTCCTCCTCCTGTGTGGGTCCTGGGTATCAAACACAGGTTTGGTGGCAAGTGCCTTTACCCATCTCACTGACTAGATACTGACCTTTTAAAAGTGTAAGCATGAGCTGGGCATAATGGTTATGTTGACTAGTTTTATGTCAACTTGATACAATCTAGAGTCATTTTGGAACAGGGTACCTCAGTTGAGAATATGCTCCCACCAGAATGACCTGTGGTGCATTTTCTTGATTGATGATTGATGAGGGTTGGCCCAGCACACTGTAGGTGGGACCATCCTTTGACTGGTGGTTCTGGGTCCTATAAGAAAGCAGGCTGAGTGAGCTGTGAGGACCAAGTAACCCGGTAAACAGCATTCCTCTTTTTCCTCTGCATCAGCTCCTGCGGCCAGTTTCCGGCCCTCTTTGAGTTCCTGCCCTAACTATCCTTAGTGATGGACTGTGATGTGAAACTATACTTGAAATAAACCTTTTTCTTCCCAAATTGCTTTTGGTTATGGTATTTTATCAAAGCAATAGAAACCCTAAGACAGTGGCTAATACCTTTCATACCAGCAATTGGGAGTCAGAGGCTAGGTAGATTTCTGTGAGGACAGCATAGTTTACATATTGAGTTCCAGACCAGGCAGGGATACACGTTGAGGCCCTTTCTCAAAACAAAACAACAAAACAAAGCAAAACCCAAGTCTGATTATGACTGTTAGAATGGTCTGAGTGAGGTTTTTGCTGTAAGGGTCAAGTCTTCCTCATCTATGAAATTGAGATGAAGATGAGATCCTTTTTGCTGTTGGCAAGCTCTAGGACTAGTTAGGCAGAGATATAAGTGGTCTATAACAGAAATACTAGTTTATTTGTTTTGAGACCGGATGTAGCCCTAGCTGCCCTGGAACTCACTAGAGAGACCAAGTTGGTCTTGAACCTGCATTGATTCCCTCAACCCTGCCTTCTGAGTTGAGTACTGGATTATACCAGTTGACAGACATAGTTTTAAGGGCCAGAGTGCTGGTATTCACAAAGAACTCTCGGAGTTTTAAGAAGATCAGATGTCATGAACTAGTATATGCTGTAGAGGAGAGGATACATTGTCAGTTGACACTCAAGCAAGGGTCCCAGTTGGCAGACACACAGAGCTACACATTTCAGAGAGCAGGCATACTTTGCAATCTGTCTCAGTGACTTGCCAGATACAGGATGAGGCAGCAGCTCCCCCAGATGGCGTCCCACATGCTTCCAGGAAAACCAGAAGGTGGCTTGCTTTGACAGACAGGGAAATTCTTTCTCACTAAGCAGGCTGTTGTTTCCCTTCCTCACTTCTCTGTCGCAGAGTCTGCTTTATCTCCTGGATGATAGTCCTGATGATTGCGAGCTTTCTGTCTTCTGTGTGTATTAGTGTTCTTGTGTTTCTTCTTATGTGTACATATATTATGCTGTACTTGTGTGGTATGTGCCTTTCTGCATTTAGATATGCCAGTGTCTGTAACAAAGAGTGGAGGACGAAGAGCAAACACTGAGATAGAGAAACCAGGTCATGGATCTGAAAGGTTAGGGGTAGTATGTGCAGCCTGGAGGTAAAATTGAAGCCCCATAGTTGCTGGTAATGTAAGCAAAATGTGGGCTCTACCAAGTTGTAGGCAGATTTCTAGGATCACCTGGCAGCCAGGAGTGGTGAGCCAACACAAAGGAAAAAAACCCTGTTTTACATAGTAACCCTGCTTTTGATTCTTCCTGTCAGAGAACTGCTAGCTAGCTCACAAGCCCTGCTTTCCTTTAGATCTAACTGGTTTTTGCCTGTTTGTGTTTTATGCAGGTCTCTCTACATGTTTGTGTCTATATCATGTGCAGCGTGAGCCACAAGTATTAGAAAGAATTGGCTTCCCATGTAATGTCTGCTTCACTTGAGGGTTAGTGACCCTCTCTGTTTTTGTTTGGCTCTCTCCTCACTTCCTCACTCTCCTGTCTTCCCCTCCACATATTTAGTATCTGCTCTCTGCTCGATACTGGATGTACAGAGAGCAGGAAAGGAGACAGATTTCCTTCCTTTGAAGATTTTATTGATTATTGATGGACATGAGGGCACAGGCCTGCAATTTCAGCATTTGGAAGTTGAAATTGCAGTGTCAGGAGTTCGAGGCTTCTTTCAGCTACATAGTGAACTCCAGACCAGGTTCTGGCATGAGAGATTGAGGCCTGTGAGATGAATCAGCAGGTAAAGGCATTTGTTGCCAAGCCTTAGTTTGATTCCTGGGATCAGATGGTGGAAAGAATGAACTAACCTTCACAAGTTGTTTTCTGACCTCCATAGTATGTTGTGGTGCAAGGATGTATGTACATGTGTGCGCATTTGCACGCACACACACATTCACACACACAAAATAAATAAGTAAGTAAAGTATAATAAAAGTTCATTTGCAGGGGGCTGGAGAGATGGCTCAGAGGTTAAGAGTACTGGCTACACTTCCAAAGGTCCTGAGTTCAATTCCCAGCAACCACATGGTGGCTCACGACCATCTGTAATGAGATATGGTGCCCTCTTCTGGCCTGCAGGGACATATGCAGGCAGACCACTGTATACTTAATAAAAACAAATAAATCTTTTTTAAAAAGTTCATTTACATAAGCAGATGAACTCAACATGTTTTGGGACTAGAGAAGAAGGGAAATTGAATGAGTCTTAAATGAAGGTAGGAAGCCAAAAACATGGCCAATTTGGGAGACAAGAACGGGAAGGTGTCTAGAGAAGTTTCTTTGCCCCTCAGTTAGGGGCATCAATAGTAGATATCTTCAGTGAGTGGTATGAAGCTCAAAAATGACACATGGGGATCAAGGTTTCTTTGTGAATTGGAGCCATGCACACAGTGCAGTTGTAGTGTTACCCAGTTTCTGTTGTTTCCTTTCTGTGCCCAGTAGCCATAGGCCTTCTATGTGCAGGGCCACATAGCCATGCACCTCAAATTTGCTATTCTGATTCTACCACTTCTACCTCCCAAGTGCTGGGGTTACAGGTGTGTGCTTTTAGCTGGTCCAGCATTGTCTCATATGTTTCTTTACTTTAACCATGGATTATGGTTTGCATGTGAAGCGTTCTTCCAAAACGTTCAGAAGGCTCAGTTTTAGTAGTGGTGCTGCTGAGGAGGGTTGGTTGATGAGAGGAGCCTACTTTATCGTTGGTAACCTGTTGAGTTAGTAGCTGGATGGAAAGGGGAGGCTGAGTTGGAGGAAGGAAGTCACTAAGGGCCTGCCTTTGAAGGTTGTCCCTAAGACCTTCCCTCTCTTCTCTGTTTCCTGACCACCATGTGATGAGTAGTTTTTCCTCCTCTTTCTGTTGTGATGCTTCTGCTTTTCCAGAGGCCTAAAAACAGTGAATCCAGTTGACCATAGATTAAACTTCTGAAACCAGGAGCCAAAATAAATCTTTCATACCTTAGACCGGTTTTCAGGTAATTGTAACAGTAATGAGAGGGTGATTAACATAGATGATTTCCTCTAGTGTTTGAATGTGTGTTTGTAAGGGTTATGGTATTATTTCTATTACATTTCGCATCTGGTCACTCTTAAAGGGAGTTCTGTTACTTCATTTTTTCTTTTTTTTTCTTTGTGTGGTCATACTTTTCTAGTCATATGTCATAGGGTCTATTTGAAAGGACACATGATAGCAACTTTGACTACTATACCAACCTCTCTGGGGCCTATTATTTGCTTGCTTAATGACTGGCTAGGTTATTTTAGTAGTCTTTTCTACATGCTCCCTGATTTCACTCCTTAGAAAGTACAGCCTTACACATGTACACAAACATTTTAGGTTGATAATGGTTGTGGCAGAGCTGTCTTTGACATCTCTTTCCCTGCCACATCCAGTTTTTTAAGTTCCATCAATTGTAATCTTATGACTCTAATACAGTTGGGTTTTTTTTTTTAATTCTTTGGGGAGCCTGCTATCCACCTCCCAAATAAATATACCAGGGCTCATTCTTACTTTTGAATGCCTAGCCTTAACTTGTCTTGTTCCTAGCTGCTTTTCTTAACTTAAATTATCCCATCTATCTTTGGCCTCTGGGCTTTTACTTTTCTATAGTTTATATATTTCTTTCCTTCTTACTCCATGGCTAGTTGTATGATTGGGTGGCTGGCTCCTGGTGTCCTCTCTTCTTCTCCTTTTCTTGCTCCTCTTCTTCTCATTCTTCCTCTTATTTATTCTCTCTGACTGTCAGCCCAACCTATTTCTCTCTCAAGCCTAGTTATTGGCCATTCAGCTCTTTATTAGACCAATCAAGTGTTTTAGACAGATAAAGTAACACAGCTTTACAGAGTTAAACAAATGCAACATAAAAGAATGTAACACGTCTTTATATCATTAAGTATCCCACAGCATAAAAGAATGTAACACATCTTTAACTAATATTCTACAATACTCTTATTTTCAACAGTGCCTTGGGGCATAAATTACTAAACAGGATGATACTATCAGAGGTCCTTTAAAGGAATAGTTTCTGAGGTCATTGTTTGAGATTTGTATTTACCGCTGGAAAAGTTCTTTTGAGCAGCTTTTTTTTTTTTTATTAAAAAAAGATTTATTTATTTATTATGTATACAGTGTTCTGTCTGCATGTTTGACTCCAGGCCAGAAGAGGGCACCAGATCTCATTACAGATGGTTGTGAGCCACCACATGGTTGCTGGGAATTGAACTCGGGACCTCTGGAAGAGCAGACAGTGCTCTTAGCCTCTGAGCCATTTCACCAGACCCTCCAATTGTTTTTTCTCCAATTCTCCCCATGTAATTCTTTGGTCTATAATTTGTCCCACTCAAGTAAGTTTTATTTTCTCTTGTTTCAACTATTTGAGTTCAACTGTGTTACAAAAACATTAAATGAAAAATTCCATAAATGAACAACTTATAAGCCTTTAAAATATGTATATATTGGTGTTGGGATTGAACCCAGGGTTTTGTATATGAATGCAGGTGTCCTACCACTGAGCCATGTCCATGGCCCCTATAATTTCAAAATTAGGAACTAGCATGTGAAGAATATTGAAAGCCAATGCTTTCACTTACCCCAGGTGTGAATTATCTTTTGTTCATAGTATCCTTGCTACATATGTGATATCCATTTGTTAGTCAGTGTCTGATTTGTCAGGTACATCACGTGGTATTGTAGCACTGTGTTCAGATATCTTTTGTTTTACTTAATAAAAGCCCTAAATGGGAAGAGTAGCAGTGCTGGCAAATTGGACACACCAAAGAGAAGAAATAAAGTGATTTCTTGTAAGAGAAAAGGTGATATCATTTAATGAGAAAAGGGGGTGGGGAAAGTATGCTGAAGTAAAAATCAACCTATCTGTAATAAATTTATGTTAATTTTGCAATTATACCTCAAATTACAAAAGTTATGATCACAGTGCCTCATGTTAAAATGGAGAAAACATTAAATTTATCATTGGTATATTTATATAGGAAAAATGTACTCCATAGGGTTTGGTACTATCCACAATTTAACATTGTGTGTGTGTGTGTGTGTGTGTGTGTGTGTGTGTGTAGTTTGGAATACACTCCTTGTAGATAAGAGGGACTAGTCTTGTCTTCGCAAACACCATCAGTATTTCTACAGATGCCTTTTTACCACAGTTTATACTCACTACATAGCATCTTTAGTCTTGAACTTACCGAGATTTAAAGCCTGATTTACTTCCAGGCAATGCCCCTGAGCTGAGATTCTAGAGCTATAGGTGAGTCATGCTTTTCTTTAGATAATATTCTCTCTTTTGGGGTTGCGCACTTAGCAAAGGTGTCTGCCCAAAGCATAATTGTCATCTCATTAGTTATGGAAATGATAGTTGAAGTCCATGATAGCATCCTCATTGGCACTGCATCATGTCCATATGAGGGCTGAGTAGAAGATTGGCCTACCTGATGACCACACTCAGTTCTTGGCACAAACTACAGGTAGCCGGTAGCAAGATGAGAATTGTGTCCTGTCTCTTCCAGGATCCAGCTAGACATTTAGGGAAAAAGTAACCCTGTGTACTTACCTACACTATTCTGGAACAGAATTTCTGTCTCAGTAAATGCATGTGGACAGAGTCAGTGAGTAGCAGGGTCAAATACTGCTACACTTTTGCCTTCTTATTGAATTTTGGAAGATTTTCTTGAACATAGGTATTTATTTATTTGCTTAATTCCCTTAGAGCTTTTGAAAACTATTCTTCAGTTTTTCCTTTTATTGAAAATAGATTTTTTTACATATAATGTAGCCTGATTATGAATTCTCCCCTTCTACTCCTCTCAGTTCTTCCCCACCTCCCCTTTCATCAGGATCTACTTGCTTTCTATTTCTCATTGGAAGTAAACAGGCATCTATGGAATAATAATAAAATAGAATGACATAAAACAAAGACCTAGCACATCAGAACTGAGCAAAACAAACAAACAAACAAACAAACAAACAAACAGAAAAGAGTCCAAAAGAAAGCATAAGAAACAGAGACCCACTCATTTGCATATTTGGGAATCCCATAAAACACTAAACTGGGAGCCATATTATATACATAAAGGACCTATAGGTTAAAAAGAAAGAAGGAAAAATATATAAATAAAATTTTAAGGGCCGTAGAGATGGCTCAGAGGTTAAGAGCACTGGCTGCTCTCCAGAAGTCCTGAGTTCAATTCCCAGCAACCACATGGTGGCTCACAACCATCTGCAATGAGATCTGGTGCCCTCTTTTGGCCTGCAGGCATACATGCAGGCAGAACACTGTATACATAATAAATAAATCAATCTTTAAAAAAAATTATAAGAAAGTAATAATATAAAAAGAAAGGAAGAGCCCTGATGTAACATTATGAGACAAGGACCCTCCTGTGATGCCATTGAGTTGGTTTTCTGTTGGTCATCTACTGCCGAGCATGCAGCCTACCTGTAAGAGTAGTTTTCTGTTTGTTTTTGTTTTTTCCTCCAGTGAGACCCCCTCGGAGGAAACTAAATTTCCATTTGCAAGTGGTTATCTATTGGAGATTGCTTTTGGGTGAGGTGGGCACATGTGTCCACTGCTTTCAACTCTAGGACCTGAACTAGTGCATACCCACATAGGCCCTGTACATTCTGTCTCAGTCTCTGTGAATTCATATGTGTGTGGATAAAGTTGATTTAGAGGGTCTTGTATTCTTGGTGTCCTCCATCCCCTCTGTCTCTCACATTTCTTCTGCCTTTTCATCTATGGGGTTCCCTGATCCTTGAGGAGGTTGGGGACATTTGATGTAGACATCCCATTTAGGGCGGAGTGTTCCAAGGTCTTTAACTCTCTAAATAATGTCTGGCAGTGGGTCTCTGTATTTGTTCCCATCTGCTGTAGGAAGAAACTTCTCTGATTATGAGCAGGAATCTATGAGTATAGCAGAATGTCTTTAGGAGTAATTTTATTAGTACTGAAAAAAATGGTAGTATTTGTTTTTATCCTAGGTCTCTGGGCTATCTAGTCTCGGGTTCTTGGTCACCCAAGCAGAGTCAGGTATACATTCCATCTCCTGGAGTGGGCTTTAAGTCAGATCAGATATTGATTGATTACTCCCACAAGCTTTGTGCCATCATTGATTGCCCTAGCATACCTTGCAGACAGGTATTGTAGATCAAAGGGTTTGTGTTTACATTTCCCTTTTGGTAGCATGCAGAGTATCTTCCTGTACCAAATACACTAGAAAGTAGGAGTAAAGGCTCTGTGTAGACACCAGCTCAACTTCTCCATGTTCAGTGAGTTGTACAGGTGTTGCCTTTAGCAATGAAGACTTACTATCAGTTTGTGAAGAGACAGTCTTTGCGATAGACTGGATTGTTGGGAATTCCCATGAGACCTCTTTGACCAAGAACTCAATTGGATGCAACTCAGTCCTGATATTGGAAGCTTCATTTGGTGACAAGAGATGCCTAGTTGGGGCTCTTTCTCCCCATTATTTAGTGATTCCATTTAGATTGTCTTCATATATGTATAAAAATTTTAGGAAGTTTCTACTGGATTAGGTTTGTATACCATCCCTCAAATAGCCCTCATTTTTATCTGTCTCTCTCCATATGCCCTTCATTGTCCTCCCCTCCCTTTTCCCACTTGATCCTCTTGTTCTCCCCATCCATCCATAACTATTCTATTCTCCTTTCTAACAAGATCTGTCTGTTATGCCCCAGTATCTTCCTCTGCATTTAGTCTCTGTGGTTCTATGGATTTTAGCTTGGTTATCACATATAAGGAAGACCTCACTTAGAATGATTTTTTTTCTAGTTTCAGCTATTCACTTCCAAATATCATGATTTCATTCTAAAGTCTGAGTAATAGTTCATTGTGTAAATATACCACATTTAGTTTTTTCTATCTGTTCTTCTGTGGAGGAACATCTATGTTGTTTTTAATTTCTGGCTATTATGAATAGAGCAACAATGGATGTAGTTAAACAGATATCTTTGTGGTAGGATGAAGCATCCTTTGGGTATATGCCCAAAAGTGATAGAACTGATTCTTGAGACAGATTGATTCCCATTTTCCCGAGGAACCATTACACTGATTTCAATAGTAGCTGTACAAGTTTGCCCTTCACTAGCAACATATGAGTGTTCTCCGTACTCCACATTCTTGCCAGTATTAGCTGTCATTTGTGCTGTTGATCTTAGCCATTCTGATGGATATAAGATGAAACTCAAAGTAATTTTGATTGGCATTTCCCTGATGGCTAAGGATGTTGAACATTTCTTTAAATGTTTCTCTGCCATTTGACTTTCCCTTTTTGAGAATTCTCTAGATCTGTACCCCATTTTTAATTGGGTTGTTTGTTTCCTTGATACCTAGTTTTTTTTTTTTACATTCCTCATATATTTGCGTATAGCCCTCTATTGGATGTACAGTTGGTAAAAAGTCTTTTCTCATTCTGTAGACTGTCATTATGTCCAAATGATGGTATCTTTTGCTGTGCAGAAGCTTCTCAGTTTCATAAGGTCCCATTTATTAATTTGGATCTTAGTTCCTGTGCTAATGATGATCTGTGCCAATGAGTTTAAGACTATTATCAGGTGCAGTGTATCTAGTTTTATGTTGAGGTCTTTGATATGGAGTTGAGTTTTGTGCAGGGTAACAAGTGTGGATCCATTTGCATTCTTCTACATATAGCTATCCAGTTTGACCAGCACATTTGTTGAGGATGTTATCTTTTTTTCCAGTGTGTATCTCTGACTTTGTAAAAACTCGGGTGTCCATAGGTGTGTGGATTTATGTTTGGGTCTTCAATTCTCTTCCATTGATTGACATGTCTGTTTTTCTGCCAAGACCATGTGGTTTGTATTGCTATAGCTCTGTAGTATAACTTGAAATTGGGGATGGTGAGACTTCCAGCAGTTCTTCTATTATTCAGAATCGTTTTAGCTGTCCTAAGTCTTTTCTGTTTCTATATGAAGCTGAAGGTTGTCCTTTCAAATTCTTTGAAGAATTGTTCTGGAGTATTGATGGATATTGCATTGAATCTGTAGATTCCTTTTGGTAGATGGCTATTTTTACTATATTAATTCTTCCAATCCATAAACATGGGAGATCTTTCTATCTTCTGATATCTTCTTCAATTTCTTTCTTTTATGTCTTAAAGTTTTTATTATTTCTTTCACTTGTTCGGTTAGAGTTACCCCAAGATAATTTATATTATTTTAGGCTATTGTGAAAGGTGTTTCCATGATTTATTTCTCAGTCTGTTTGTCATTTATATATAAGAGGGCTACTGCTTTATGTTATTTAATTTTTTGTATCCACCTACTTTGCTGAATGTGTTTATCAGCTGTAGGACTTTTCTGGTAGAATTTTTAGGATCACTTATGTATATTATTATATCATCTGCAAATAAAGATACTTTGACTTCTTCCTTTCCAGTTTGTATTTCCTTGCTCTTTTTCAGTTGTCTTATTGCTCCAAGATTTCAAGTATTGTAGTGAATAGGTATTGAGTGGACAACCTTGTCTTGTTCCTGATTTTAGTGGAATTGCTTTTGTTTTGAGTTTCTCTCCATGTAAGTTGATGTTGGCTTTGGGCTTGATATCACCTGCCTTCATTATGTTGAAGTATGTCCCTTGTATCCCTAACCTCTCCAGGACTTTCATCATGAAGAGGTGTTGGATTTTGTCAAAGGCCTTTTCTGCATCTAATGAGATGATCATGTGTTTTTTTCTCTTTCAGTTTGTTTATGTGGTGAATTATATTTATTGATTTATGTATGTTGAACTATTCCTGCATTTCAGGGATGAAGTCTGTTTGATCATGGTGGATCATCTTTATGTTCTTTGATTCGGTTTGCGAGTATTTTATTGAGAATTTTTGTATTTAAATTCATAAGGGAAATTGGTCCATAATTCTGTTTGTTTGTTGGGTTGTTATGTGGTTTGGTTATCAGAGTAACTGTAGCCTCATAAAATGAATTAGGCATTGTTCCTTCTGTTTTTATTTTGTGAACACTTGAGGAGTATTTGCATTAATTCTTCTTTAAGAGTGGTGTAGTTCAGTGATAAAACACCTGGGCCTGGACCTGGGCCTTTGTTGTTGTTGTTGTTGGGAGACTTAATGACTGCTTCTTTTTCACTAGGGTTTATAGGTCTGTTTTATTGCTTATCTGGTCCTGCTTTAACTTTGGAAGAGTATGTATCAATTATCTATTTCTTTTAGATTAGATAGAAATTTTAAATTAGATAGAAAATTATCAATTTCCTTTAGATTTTTCAATTTGGTTAAATATAGGTTTTAAAAATATGTTCTTATTATCTGGGTTTCCTCAGTGTTTGTTGTTAAATCCCCCTTTTCAATTCTAATTTTGTTAATTTTAATATTTTCTCTGCCTTTTAGTTAATTTGGATAATGAATTGTCAACCTTTCTGATTTTTCTCAAAGAACCAAATCTTTGTTTCATGGATTCTTTGTATTTTTTTGTTTCTATTTTATTGACTTCATCCCTAAGTTTGATTATATATTGCTGTGCACTTTTTGGGTATTTCTTCCTTTTCCTAGAGCTTTCAGCTGTACTTTTAAATTACAAGTATGATATTTCCCCAATTTTTAAAAATTAATTTTTTAAAAAAATGACCTTTTGTCATTTTATATACCAATCCCACTTCCCACTACCTCTCTTCCTGCTCTCCCCACCTTATCCTCCATCCACTCCTCAGAGAGGGTAAGGCTTCTCATGGGGAGTCAACAAAGTCTGGCACATCACTTTGAGACAGGACCAGGCTCTCCCCACTATATCTAGGTGAGCAAGGTATCTCTCCAAAGAAAATGGACTCCAAAAAGCTAATACAAGCATTAGAGTTAAATGCTGGTCCCTTTGCCAGTGGCCTCACAGACTGTCCAAGCCTCACAACTGTCCCCCACATTCAGTGGGCCTAGTTTGGTCCTGTGCTGGTTTCACCACTATCAGTCCAGAGTCAGTGAGCTCTCACTAGCTCAGGTCAGGAGTTTCTGTGGAATACCCATCATGGTCTTGACTACTTTCCTCATATTATTGCTCCTCTGTCTCTTTCTGACTGGTTTCCGGAAGCTCAGCCCAGTGCTTAGTTGTGGATCTCTGTATCTGCTTCCATCAGTTGTTAGATGAAGTTCTATGATGACAATTAAGGTCAATCTGACTACAGGGCAAGGCCAGTTCAGGCACACTCTCCACTATTGCTTAGGGTCTTAGCTGGGGTCATCCTTGTGGATTCCTGGGAATTTCCCTAGTGTCAGGTTTCATGCTAGCCCCACAATGGTTCCCACAATCAAGATATGTATTTCTTTGCTCCTTTTCTCTGTCATTTCCCTATCTCAATCATCCCATTCCCTCATGTTCTCCTTTTCCTTTCTGCCCTCCACCCATGCTCCCAATTTTCTCAGAAGGAGATCTCCCCAATTTTTAAATGTAGGCACTTAGTGCTTTTGAACTTGCACTTCTGTGTGAGGTGAAAATCTACATTAGCCTATCTGCTTTCCTGGTCTGTGTGGCCTGTGGGTTCCCAGAGAATGTCTTTCTCAGTTTTATTGGAGACCTTGTCCATTTAGCTTTTCCTGGTATCAAGCTACAAGTGCCTTCAATCCCAGCAGTTTTTGTAAATGTCCTTTTTTCCCCATTCAGGCATTTGCCAAACTGTTGCAGTTTAGCTTCTAAGATCAAAGGAGATTGGGTGTATTCATGGTGGTATGGGCATAGACTGCAAATATCCTTTCTGATGCATTTGGTCCTGTGCTGTATATTCATCCTTTTGATACAAATTATTAAATGTTCTTTTCTCTCTGAGGAAAATTATTCTATTTAGTCATCTATTTCTGTTCTTCTGTCATAAAACAAAGGTCACCAACTGGTAGTCCTTGATTGTTTTGGATACTTTGGTCCTAATAGTTTGCAAGACTGGAGATGTTAGAGTAATCCAGTTTTTGCTGTTCTGTCCCAGTGCCTGGAAAGCTGTAACCTTAGATGTTGACTTTAGGAGTTGACCTGTGTCATGCACTTAATCTTATGTTACAGCATCAAGGATGATTCCATGATAATGGCTGCCTTTATTTTCAACCGCAGATGTATATTCTCTGTACTTTTATATGTGCTGGTGCTGGAAATAAAGGGAAAAAGAAAGGGTGTTGTTGCTGCTTTGGAAGAAGCTTCCTAGTGGCAGAGATTGGGAAACAGTTGAAGTTGCTATCTTAAGTGAACAGTAGGAGTCACAGCAGAGGAAGACCTAAGTTAGCTTTATCCATGTTCAGGATGACTACTGATAAACAACCTGGATCTGAACAGATGACTCAGTATGGTCTGGAAAAGAAGGGGAGTGAGGGAGTAGCATGCACAAATCATTGGGCTGAAGAAAGGGCTGGTACTTTCAGAGACTAGGAATTTACTACCATCAAGAAGAAAAAGACGCAGTTGATGCTCCTGTAGCATCAGGTAGAACTCAGACCATAGAAGATTTTGCAAAAGACTATCTAGTTTCAATTTACGGTGGAGTTAGGGATTGCAAGGAATTCCAGTGTAGAACAGAAAGAACCTTTGAAGTTAGTAGACAGTTGTGTCTTTTCTTAATTTTCTCCATTGCAGTTCTAGCACATTAACTTTGGTTAGCAGGCACTAAAGAAATATCTGTCTTCTACATCCTCTATGGGACTCTCTTAGATCCGAGGATTCTCATTATTATAATAGTGGTTCCCAGGATTGTACATACTAAGTTATATTATCCTCTAAACCCCCGCCCTCCACACACACTTACTTTGTTTCAGGTACTATTCTAAGCTGTTATAACAAATTGACTCATAAGTAAGTGATTTGTGTATTTATTATTTATTTTTATTTATTTATTTTTTATTTTATTATTTATTTATTTGTGTATTTATTATTTGTGTATTTATTTGTGTATATATTATTCTTACCTGCATTTTACAGATGTTTATGATGCATTGAAAGTAAGTGGTAGACCCACAATTTAGGCCGAGGCAGCCAGCTTTAGAAGCAAGGTCTGACTTGAATTCCAGCCAGTATAGCTCTCTTAATTGCTAAGACATCTGTCCAGCATTCTGTGTGCTGTAGGATAAACTCAAGAGACAGTCTTTCAGTTATTTAGTACCTGAATATCTTGCTCTATGCCAGGGCCCATAGTTGTAGGTAGGTTTAAGGAGCTAAATTCATTATTCATTTACGTATTCTAGGGAATTTACAAGGTGAGTGGATAAAAAGATAAATAATAAATATAGTTTCAAGTTTTGATTTGCTTAGGGCAAGTAGGAAGGGGCTAATTAAATAGTAATTATATTGTTGTGGGAGTATTGTCATAAATGTGTACTTGAGAACTAAGGGAACAAATAGCCAAGGGACGCTCAGTTAATTTATCTAGAAGTGTGGAAAACTGCATAGAGGCAGTGACTTTAATAGGTATAACACCTTTCATATGGTGTTGTGAGGAGGCGAGCAGGCCTGCTTTTCATCCCACCCGGATCCCACATGGCTAGCTTTACACCCGAAATAACAGCACACAAATTGTATTCATTTAAACACTGCTTGGCCCATTAGCTCTAGCCTCTTACTGGCTAACTCTCATATCTTGCTTAACCCATTTCTAATAATCTGTGTAGCACCACAAGGTGGTGGCTTACCGGGAAAGATTCAGCATGTCTGACCTGGTGGCTGGCTTCATGGCAACTGACCCAGAGAGGAGAGGCATGGTGATTGCCTCACTTCCCTTCTTCCCAGCATTCTGTTCTGTCTACTTCACCCACATATGTTCTGACCTATCAGGCCAAGCAGTTTCTTTATTAATTAACCAATGAAACAACAGATAAATAGAAACACTCCTACATCATTTCCCCTTTTTCTGTTTAAACAAAAAGGAAGGCTTTAACTTTAACATAGTAAAATTACATATAACAAAATAGTTATCAAGCAAGAATTATAGTTACAATATTTATATCTACTTTATCTTTTATCATAACTAAGGAAAACTATAACTATCTATTTATTCTTCAACTCCATCAAAGACTCCAGAAGGATACAACATTACCCAAGTAAACAAGAAGTAAGCAACTTCCAAAACTCTAGAAATGACAGAGACAACTTGCTGCCTGGACAGTCACCCAAAGTTCCTCTGTACCGTTGGGGCATCCATCTTCGGCCTTCAGGCCCATAGTTTCCAGCAGACATTTCCATGAAGCAGGAAATTTCAAAGGCAGTTCAGTCAGTATCTGTTGTGTTCTGCAGAATTTCTCACAGACTCTTTCATGAATCAGGAACCCCGAAAGATCATCTCACCTTTAGGCAAGTTCAGCAGTCCTCTCTCTGAGGGTTCTCTGTGTCCAGTTTATGCAGTAGTCCAGGCAAGAGCAGTTTCTTGCCAAAATGGCTATCAAACTCCATAAGGAGCCTCTTCGATGCCCATCTTCCTTTTGAAGTAGATTGGTGCTGCCAGGAGCAAACGTGTCTTATTGTCATGAAAAGCCCTAAGTTATTAAAACATTAAATGTCATATTCTGTATTCTTTGAAAGACATGAAGAATGTCTATCTAAAATATATCTATGCACATCTAGAAAATCTAACTAACATGACTACAAGTTTGACTATTATTGATGACTATCCCTTAACAACTTATATACATTACATTTTTAAATGAACTATATAATCACAATAGCTTAATCAAGATCAGAAATACATATACATATAAAAAAAATCAACCTTAAATTTAAATAAATAGAGTAAAATGTATACCAATGTAAATTATTCATATCTATGTTATATCCCCCTTTAAATGTAAAAGAACATTTATAAACAATATTTGGGAATATGGATGTAGTTATTTCTCTCTAAACTTCTTCCTGATGTATAGGGGCATTGTTAATCAGGTCTTTTATGGTGTTTCCTGTGTGAAGTAATTTTTTGAGGGTGTTCACAGCAACCTTTCAGGAGAGCGTGGTCTATCATACCATATTGGGATAGAAGCAATCCACAGGGTCTCATCCTCTGTGAAAACAAAAGAAGGACTTTTCCAAAGCATCATAACCTTAGATCCAAATTTTGAAGTCAAGATATTTTCAAAATATCTATGTTGGATTAGTTCAGCAGCATTTATAAACAAGTATCTTTTAGCAGCTGTTGCTCCTTCCTCAGCATTCAAACAATTCAAAGAGAGCACAATAGCATACAGTATCAAGATTCTCTGTACCTTTTCCATCTCTGTGCGGCTTTATTTTAACCTCTATTTCTTTTACTTTTACTTTTACTTTTTGAGACAGGTTCCCTGTATATCTTTGTCCTGGAATAACTCTGTAGACCAGGCTGTCCTTGAACTCACAGAGATACGCCTATCTCTGCCTCCCAGGCATTGGGATTAAAGGTGTATGCTACCACACCTTGAAGTCACAGAGGTCAATCTACCTCTGCCTCCCAAGTGTTGGGATTAAAGGTGTGTACCACCACGCCCAACTATTCTCTTTCTTTTTTACTTTTAAGAACTTTAACCTTTAGTCTGCATATATTTTTTAACACACTGTAAACCATTTTGAGCTTTTCTTTGTCTTTGAATCTCTCTTTACTGTATATCTCTCTTTCTGACCACACGAGTCTTTAATTTACCAAGCAATATGGGTAGAAATGGCTTTGATGGCTAGATCCAGCCCATTTCTTAGCTTCCTGAGATTCCAACCTCATGGCAGAGGTACCGGCTATAGCCGTTCTTATTGCCACAACTCTCTGGCGTTTCAAGGTCCCTGCCAGCAAGCAAGCTGCAGCATTCTGCTCACAGACCACACTCAGTTGGACTGCCTGCCTGAAAGAGTCAGAGTTTGTCCTGGCAGAATGGCCCAGAAAACCGGCATTTTAAAATGGCACAACTTTTTTCCTGTTACAGCTGAAAACCGAAAAGCATGCAGTCGACTTTTCATCAACACTATGTAAGTGTTGTTGGACTCTAGAGTCCAAACACTGAGGAGGAGTCGCCCCCAGAGACCACCTCTCATACCATAGCTGATGCAAGAGCATGAGGATTTTTTTAATTCTGTCATGACAGGGTCCCTCAGCATTTGGGAAGCCAAGAGACACCGACTAGCTGGTACAGGCTACTTTTAAAGGAGAAGGCCATAGAAGCAAGGGGGGTTGTGATTGGCTTATTTGAAAGGGCTATTGCCAATAATTGGCTGGAGAGCTGTTGCCAGATCAGATGAGGTAAGAGGTCATTTTGACCTGGTTTCCCAGGGGACTGAATCAAAACATGTGTATATGGGTAATTGTTCAGGAACTGAGTACGTGCATATGTAGCTGTTAGATCCTTGGTTCCCAGGGGAGGAGGGGAAGCACTATGGCACAGAGGCTGAGAGGGTTCAGAATTCTCAGAAATGGCTTCAGAATTGTCTTAAAGTCTTACAGTGTTTCATGGCAGGACCTCTCAAAGGAGCTGCAGGGTTTTGCAGCTAAAGCTGAGTCAGGAAGCCTCTCTTAGATGAGAGTGTTTTCTTGCCTCTAGCAAGCAGAGCAGACCCAAGAAATTGCTGCCACCAAGAAGCCATGCTTTACTCTATTCTTTCCCAAGCTTTCTCAAGCTTTCTATGGATTCAGCTATCCACATGGGTGCCTTTCGTTGTGAGGAGGCAAGCAGGCCTGCTTTTCATCCCGCCTGGATCCCACACGGCTAGCTTTACACCTGAAATAACAACACACAAATTGTATTCATTTAAACACTGCTTGGCTCATTAGCTCTAGCCTCTTACTGGCTAACTCTCATATCTTGCTTAACCCATTTCTCATAATCTGTGTAGCACCACAAGGTGGTGGCTGGCTCCACATGGGAGCTATAAAAGTTCATGACATGCGCAAGGGTCTGAAACAGCTTGATATTTCTAAAAGTGGATTAGTTGCTTTTTTTGGAAATAGCTGGGAAATAAATATTTTAGGGTTTAGTAACCATAAAGATTCTGTAGCAACTACTTAGTTTTTTTTTTTTTTTGAGGTAGTGTCTCACTTGGTAGTCCTGACTATTCCAAAACTTACTATGTAGACCAGGCTGACTTTGAACTCATAGAGATCTGCCTGCCTTTGCTCCTGAGTTCTGAAATTAGAGGCACACACCATCACATCTGGTTTCAGTTCTACTTTTGTAGTATGAAATTAGCTATAGATACTATGTCAATGAATTAGCTGGACAGTATTCTGGTTATGTTTTACATAGTGGGGCTGGAGATGTGGCTCAGGTGTTAGAGGCGTGCTTGCCTAGCATGCACAAAGCTCTTGATTTGATCTCTAGCATCACATGTACTGGGCATGGTGGTGGTAAATGCTTGTAATCCCAGTACTCTGGAGGTAGAATCAGGAAGATCAGAAATTTAAGATCATTCTTAAATTTAAGATCATTGGCTATATTTGAGGCCAGCTTAGGATACATACTAAAACAGACAAACCCCCAAAGAAAAAAAATGATTTGTAAATTAAAGATTATACACTGGATTTGACTTATTATAGTTATACTTTCATGACCCCTAGCCTGGTAGGGGTGCAGAGTATGAAGGAATGTCAATGAAACCAGGGCTTTATCTTAGATAATTAGGAGCCATGGGATTTTAAGTAGAGGTATTGGTCTAGTTAGACTTGTATTTCACAAAGGTCATTCTTTCTAGTGGGTTTTTGCTTTGTTTTTAAGACAGGATCTTCTTTAGCCTAGGATGACTTCTAACTTGAAATACTGATCCTGACTTTTGAAGTATTGAGATTATATTTGTGCACCAATGTGGGGTCCCTTTTTTCTCGTGGTCTTTTTGCCACCAGTCCATGAGGACGAAGGGGTAGAAGCGACAACAGAGCTTTGGACAGCCAGCTAACACAGCAAAAATAGCCTTTCAGGAGATAACTTTAGTGAGACAGCTCAACTTTATTCCAGATTGAGGGATATATAGGATTGGGTGGTAGCTAGGGCAAAGTCTAATTTGCATCAGGTGGCACTCTCCTATCATATAGCAGGATTGGTGGCAGCATGCCTTATGAAAATAGCTAGAGTGTGTTACTTAATTACCAGGTGGACATCAGGGAAAGAGCATTTCCAGGGAACTGTGTCAAGGGTCATTCTTGAGATAAAATCGGGGTGTGTAGAGACATCTCCAGATAAAGCTAGGTAGAGAGCAGGAAGTCCCCCTCAGGGGGAGTCCTCCATGTTGTGCCAAGCCCAGGGAGAGCTGCCAAGCAATGTTAGACTGCAACCTTTGACCAGTGGAGTCTCCCAACAAATATTTGGATTGTGTTTGTGCACCACTGTACCTCTCTTCATTCTGGAATTTAAACTGGCAGACCTAGATGTATAAAGATGAGTAAGAAATGACTATTTTTCTGGGCAGTACACGCCTTTAATTCCAGCACTAAGAAGGTAGAGGCAGGCAGATCTCTTATGAGTTCATGGACAACCTTGTTCTCAGAGCAAGTTCCAGGACAGCCAGGGCTGTTACACAGAGAAATCCTGTCTTACAAACCAAAAAAGAAAAAAAGATTGTCCTCTCCTAACCTTTTAGCAATAGCTGGGTGAATGTCACTGAGGACAGTTATTTCACCTCTGAAACATTCCTCTCCTAGTACTTGGTATAAATGGCACCTGGAGCAATGACAGCTAAAATGAAAGTTTTGTGATTCCAGTACTGAGGGTGCTGGAACAGAAGGAAACAGTAGGGTCTCATGTTTGTGGCTGGCCTGCACTATGTATATATTTCCCTGCATTGAAAAACAAACAAATGAACAACAACAAACTAGGCATGGTGGTACATGCCTGTAATCTCAACACTTGGAGGTGGAGGCAAGAAGATCAGGAGTTCAAAGGTAGTCTCAAAATACAAATAACAAAAAGAAAAAAGTGAATTACTGATAGATATTTAAGATACAAAGAAGAGCTAAGAAACATGTTTTTATGATTAAATTAAATTTATTTTCAGTATACAAGGTCAGTTTAATACTTGAAATCAATTATTGTAACTACTATTTTTCTAATATTTGCCTGGTGTTTTTATGTTTAAGCATTTATTACAGCTTACATATGTTATTAGATGTGTAATCACATCACTCAGATAGTAACATCCTTACACAATCAAGTGTGCAAAGTGGAAAAACCACAGTTTTATAAGATTATTTTGTGAAACATGAGATGTTGTTTGGTTTGTGAAACATAGCAGACATGTAGTGAGGGTCAAGGCTGAATGCAGAGGAAGGAGACAGTGGTCCTAAGGGGGAGCCCTGGAGAGCTGCTCAGATCCCTGCACCTGAAGATGTACTGCTCTTCTGGTGAATAGCTCTCTAAGTGAGCCCTGCCCCTTGAGGACGCTAGCTGGGCCTGTGCTGAGGGGATCCAGAGCTGCATCTTCCTTCTCCTCTACTTCCACCCACAGGACCCACTACTGCTTGGGATCAGCTTTGTGCTACCTCATGGAAGAGCACTTTCTGAGCTCATAGAGCTAAATATACCTAGTGACAGCTGGTGCTTTGGCACTTAGGCAAGCTACTGGCTGTCATTCTAGCCAATGCTACATTCCCCATGGTAAGACAAAACTTCCTTGGACCTTCTTAAGCGAGGAGCTCCTTGTTCTAAGCTTGAAACAGTAAATCCTTGTTTTGAGAGCCAAAAAAGTAGCCTGATTTTTGTTGTTGCTTTTTATTCCTTCTAAATATTGTTTTAATTAAGACCTCAACTATTTGCTGGATATACAACAATATTTAGAGTGAAATATGATTGCTTATCTAAAATATAGTGGGAATTGGAGTTCTAGTTTAATATAATATTCTTATCTCAGTATTGTAGAATATACTTGTAATCTTAGCATGCAAGAGGCAAAGGCAGGAGAATTGCTGCAAGTTTGAGACTAGTCTACATATTGAGAAGAAACAAAAAGAAAAAAACTAATTTTTAAAAAAGGTGAACTCATGTATAGCCCAGGATGTTCTCAGATTTATATATGTTGCCAAGGATAACCTTGAATTTCTGATCCTCCTCCAAGTACTGGGATTACAGGTATACATTATTACTCCTGGCTAAAGAAAAAAATTGTATGTTTCTGTTTATATCTGGATAACGGGGAGCTTCTGCCAGGGGACATATGGTTTTGAAGGGAGTAACAACTCTGATAGGAATATACATTGAAGCTGTGGGGGCATAAAAGGTCATCTTTGGTCAAGGTGTTTCTGTTTTCTGTATTTACCTACTTCTGAGTTGTGCTTTAAAGCTTAGAAGTGCTTTTGTGTACACTAGGAACATTTAACTCTGCCTCTGTGGGGTTGAGAATCCCATGCCTGACAAATGCCACATAGACTGTGAGTGACAGAGCACATGCTCTTCAGAAGGGGCTCTGCTATCTTGTTGCACATGCATGCGAACCCAGGAGTGGAGCCAGGAGGGCGAGGCTTGAACCTTTCATTAGCTCCTTAAATACCAACTCTCCCAGCCTCTAGGTTCCCTTTCTACTTAGATAATTTTAAGTAAAACATGAGGAAAGTCATCTTCATTACCTCTGACATTTCAGGCTAGAGAAATGGTAGTATATATTATATTGTATTATATTATATTATGTTGTTATGTTATTATATATTATATTATATTAATTATATAGCATATATTATTCTTCCAGAGGACTTGAATTGTCCAGCTCCAGGGGGATCTGATGCTTCTGGTTTACCATGTGCACAAATACACAGAGACATAAATCTAAAAATGGCATTTAAAATACAACAGTTTACATAAAACTTCATCAGTTTCCATTCTTCTTTTCATTTCCCTCCCTCCCTCCCTCCCTTCCTCCCTTGCTCCTTTTTTCTTTCCTTCCTATTCAAGGCTTCTCTGTATAACCCTGGCTGTTCTGGAACTTGGTGTGTAGACTAGACTGGCCTTGAACTCAGAGATCCACCTGCCTCTGCCTTCCAAGTGCTGGGATAAAGGTGTGTCCCACCATGTCAGGCCCCATTCTCCTTTCTATTTAAGTAAATAGGTGTCGTTTCCCTCCCCCCCCCCCAAAAAAAAGACCAGGTATCGCTGTAGACCTGGCTGGCCTAAAACTGTCTATATAGACTAGGTTACCCTCCAACCCACAGAAAACTGTCCTTGTTGCTCCTTTTCTTTTAACATTTTTTCTTTTAATATTATTTCCTTTTTTTGAGACAGGGTTTCTCTGTGTAGCTCTGACCGTCCTGGAACTCACTCTGTAGACCAGACTGGCTTCAAACTTAGAGATCTGAGATCCACCTGCCTCTGCCTCCTGAGTGCTGGAATTAAAGGTGTGTGCCACCATGTAGAGCAAGTTCCAGGTTAGTCTGGGCTACTTGAGACTTTGTCCTAAAACAAATAAACTAAGGAATAGTAGCTAATAGGAGCATAGCTCATTTGGTAAAGTGCCTGCCATACAAGTGTGAGTACCTGAGTTTTGATCCCCTGCATCCATATAAAAGTTGAGCACTTCAGCATGTATCTGTACATGCTGTGGGTGGGCAGATGGCTACCTGGGGCTCACTTAGCCAGTCAGCCTAGCCAAAGTGATGATTTCCAGGTTCAGTCTCCAAAGGTAAGGTGAATGTTGTTGACCCCTGACTTCTGCAAACATATGTACCCATATGTACATGTGTGCACATGGATGCAGAAACATAATAAACATTTTTTTTGTTTTTTGTTTTTTTTTCATGGTTTTTTTTTTATATTTAAAAATTTCCATCTCCTCCCCTCCTCCTCCCCCTTCCCTCCCCTCCTCCTCCCCCTTCCCTCCCCTCCTCCTCTCCCTTCCCTCCCCTCCCCTCCACCCATACCTTCCCTCCCTCCCTCTCCAGGCCAAGGAGCCATCAGGGTTCCCTACTCTATGTTAAGACCAAGGTCCTCCCAACTCCCCCCAGGTCCAGGAAGGTGATCGACCAAGCTGAGAAGGCTCCCACAGAGCCCGTCCATGCAGAAGAATCAGAGCCCAGCGCCATTGTCCTTTGCCTCTCAGATAATAAACATTTTTTAAAATGTCAACTCTTCTTTGTTCCCTCTTTTAGTTTAATTTACTGTCACTGTTTGTATAATTAAAAAAGTATAAGGGAAAATTCTAGCATACCTATTTTTTCCACATGAAAACATATAACAAAACAAAAACTGTTCTCTTTGGCAATGGAGACTTTTCATATAATGCCTGTATGTCAAAATGTATGGATAAGGAGTTTACTGCGTGCTTCACTGTTTGGTACTCGGGGTGTCACACTGAAGCTCCCATGACAAGATTTTTCCTTCCTTTTTCTTTTTCCTTTTTCTCTTAACTTTTATTTTGTTTTTGCTTTTTGTGGGGGGTGGGGGGGGAAGGGAGATGGGTGGGATCAGGAGGCATGATGTGAAAGGCACAAAGAATAAATAAAAAGAAAGTTACAAAAAAATGTTACATGACTGAAGTTCATAAGTAATGCATTGGGAAGGTGTATAGCTGGAGACAGATGACTTATGTGGAGATCCTGGTGGGCTGGTTCACAAGTATTTCCTGTAACGTGTATGCTTTTCTGTTGCAGTTTCTAAGGGAAGACCTCAATTACCATGATCCAACAGTGAAGCACAGCACCTTCCATGGTGAGGATAAGCTTATCAGCGTGGAGGACCTGTGGAAGGCGTGGAAGGCATCTGAAGGTAACGGGCAGCCTGGCTGTCAGCCCTAGTTGTCAGAGGTTAGAAAAGAGAGGAGATGAGTGGGTACCTGACCTTAAAGGACATGGACAAAAAATGCTTAACAAGGTGTGAATTGCTGAAATCATTCTGTGTACAGTCATGTGGCAAGATTGAGTTATGGCCATTTTGCTGGGACAGAGATTTGAAGTTGTCCTTCATCAGGATGTCTTGAACTCCAGCCTAACTCATCGTCTGTCCTTACACTGCCCCCATAGAAGTCTGCTAGCTGGTCACATCATCTCCAGAGAAAAGAAGCTTGCTGTTCTCTGCTCCCTGCTGAGCCCCACCTCTTCTGGGTCCAGGTGATTCAGAGGTTGAGCAACAGTAAAGACAGGTCCATTCCTAATTCTAGCCCCCCCCCCCCCCGAAAAAATCCTGAATAGTTCTTCATCCTTGAATAAAACATTTTCAGCCTCTTTTTGATCTAGATTTCCTTTTTGTAAACTTTTTTATAATATCTTTCTTAAGTCCCTGAATTGGTCACAGACTCACTCCCAAGTGTGGTTTGATTCATACAGAGCTTAATTGCATTGCCAACTTCTGAGCTCTGGACTCTGGGCATGTGCTAGCCCTGCCTAATTAAATGCTTCAGTGGGCACAGTACTGACTCATGTTGAATTTCTCAGTGAAAATTGTAGATCTTTCTATTAATAAAGCTCCTAAACCATGACCACCTTGTTTTTTTCCCCTCTAGAGAATTTTATTGTGAAATTTGAGGGAAAGAGTATGTTTAGTTTTATGAAACTTGACAGGGAAGAAGATAGCAGGTTTTTAGCTTTATTTATCTCTGTGGAGTGTTTTTGGATCTCAACAACAATGGAAGCAGTGACTTGGCATGTAGTTCAGTTGGTGGAAAGCTTGCTTCACACGCACAACGCCCCGAATTTGCTCCCCACCACTGGATAAATCAGCTGTGGTGGTTCACGTATATAATCTCAGCTCTTGGGAAGGAGAAGCAGCAGGATCAGAAATTCATGAATATCCTCACTAAGTTCATGGGTAGCCTTGGATCTATGAAACCTAGTTGCTAAAATAGATAGATTTTTAGATAGATAGACAGACAGATAGATAAAAAAAAGATTGGCCACAGTCTTTTCCCAACATCTTGTAGAACATATGTGTCCTAGTTCCTTTGCTGTGGTCAAAGCTTAGGGAGGAAAGGGTTCATTTGACTTATAACTTACAGTCCATTTATAGGGAGAAGCCAAGGCAGAAACTCAAGTCAGGAACCTTGAGGCAGAGACCATAAAGGAAGCTGCTTACTGATTTGCCTTTCATGGCTTGTTCAGCCCGCTTTCTTAAATCATTCAGGAACACCTGGTGCCCTGGGGTGACACCACCATGAGCAGCCTGTGCTCTCCCATATCAACCATTAATTAAAAAATGCCTCACAAACTTACCTACAGGTTGATCTAATGGAGACATTTTCTCCTTTGAGGTTTCCTTAGCTTGTGCCAAGTTGACCAAAAACAAAACAAAACAACAACAACAACAACAACAAAAAGTAAAAACACAAAAACAAAAACCACCTGACTAATACAAGGTGTTAAGAAAGGTTAAACTTGGGGCTGGAGAGATGGCTCAGAGGTTAAGAGCACTGGTCCCAAGTTCAATTCCCAGCAACCACATGGTGGCTTACAACCATCTGTAATGAGATCTGGTGCCCTTTTCTGGTGTGCAGACATATATGCAGATGGAGCACTCATACACATAAAATTCATAAATCTTTAAAAAAAAAGAAACTTGATTGACCCATGGGTTCAGAATTTTGAGATTGTCTCCCTGTGTTGCTCATACTGGCCACAGACTCTTGGATCTTCCTTTCTTAGCCTCTTAAGCTGTTGCAACTATAGGAACCTGACACTGTTTGTAATTTTTCTGGTTTTTAGATGAGGAAACTTAGGACTGGGCTTATAAAATCATGTGTTTACTGTCATGCATTTAGAAGAGCCAGAACTAGATGTAAATCCTCTGACCCTTGTAGACCAATGCATATCCTCATCATCTGATGGCAAAAAACACTACTTTTAATAGAACGAGGCTATTTTTATTTGTATTCAAATTTTTACCTAGGACTGTAGAATTTTATACCCGAGAAGGAACATGTGTATATAGGCAGAGAGTATTAGATTCATTAGATTTGCAGCAGGGAATGGAGTCTAATCCTTATTCTGCAGTGGGGTGAATTGGGGTTGCTGCTACTTAACTGTTTTATCAGTTTAGAGCAAGCATGTAAAGAAACATGGAGGAGAAATCCTCCTAGAAGTCTTCAGAAGCAAAGACCCCACCCCTAAGCTCCACACCCTGCTCATGTGTCTTTACAGCTCCTGAGCAATTCGGGCTGTCTGCTGATGAGATCTGAATCTAGGGCATGAGCTGTGGAGATGTATTAGCATTGGCAGGAAAAATCTTCCATTAGTTCTGTTTAATTTTGATTTTCTTCTCTAATAACATGATGATAAGGAGCCTTGTTTTTAAGAGTAGGTTTTATAAGTACAAACTTAGAATGCAAGAGACAAGAAACATAATCTTGGCTTTTTTTACAAGCTCAAAAACAAGTAACTAAGAAAGGAAAGTGACCAAAGGGAAGGCAGAAATAGAGGTTTGAATCATAATACTAGAAAACAACCCCACAATTTTCTGGTAATTACTTTATTTCTGGACTTAGCAACAATTTGGAACACTTCCAGTGTATTTTGAATTACAGGAACATGGAAGACAATGAAGTAAGTTTTTTAGAAGGTACTGGGACTCATTTACCCTTAGTAGTAAAACACTAACGTACGGCAGAGTACCTCACTGCCGAGAAGTCATATACATACACCTTTTAAGGATTGGTTTACCGTGTGGTTTGATAGACAAGTAAGACCCTCCTTGTGTCTAATAATTTGCCTCATTATTCAGAAAAAGGCACCTATTCTCTCTAGAGGTACAGGTTCCAGAGCTACCAAAAGCTTGTCGTGTTGTGGCACGAGTTCACTTTGGCAGCCCTGAGTGGAGCTGGTGTCGGTGTCAGCTCCAGTCATTGATGTTCAGAGAATCAGCAGGCTTATGCCATTCCTTTTTATGATTATTGTTGTTAACATTTTCTGATTCATGTTGGAAACCAGATTTGTTTTTTCGTTTTTCCTGTGTTATTTAGATCTTAGCAGAAAACTTTGCTAACCGTACTTTAACTAGCTCTGGTTTTAATAATAATAAAAAACAGAAACTCAGAGACTACTCTGATACTTTTTTAGTACTTCATACATGCTAAGCACCAATCTGAGTATTTTTCTCATGATCATTCATTTCTCACAATAACCTTATGATGTATAGTTATTATGGTTATGTGTTATCTCTATTTTCAGATATGGAAAATGAGGCAAAGAGATTAAGTGGGATAATGTAATATAATTCTTTTACTAACTACTTGGGAGTTACTTCAGATTTCACAAATTAAGACCATGGTTCCTAACAAGCCTACTCTCACTTCTGACTGACATCATTATAAAGCGGGGGCATCCCCAGGCCATTTGCGTTTTCTGCTGCTCATGCAGCTTCTTCTTCCTCTCCCCTTTCTGTTGTTACCACATTTTGAGAGAAAAAGAAAATTCATTTATTCCCCTCTTCCTCTCCTTTCTTGAGGCTGCACCTCAAGTGACTAAGGCTAACTTTGAACAAAAAAATCCTCCTGCTTTTCTGTCTCCCAAATCCTGGGATCACAAGCATGTGGCACCTGGTGCTCGCGACTCTGCTGCTTTCAGGAGCTGGAGCTCAAGCCCAGGCCTGAGCGCGTTACCTACCCCTAAGCTAGTCTCTGAAACCTCTGGATAATTTCTCTTTCTGACAATTGCACCAAAATTCTTGTGATCTAATTTTAGCACAGTAATTTTGTGTTTTATTTTAAATATATACTAGAAGATAAACGGTCTTACTTCCATCCCTTTGTAATAGGAAACTGTACATTCCAGTCTGTCACCAAGCCTAAGATTCTTTCTCTCTGATATCTTATGTACATCTCCTGTGCTACTACCATAGCGGGATTTTAGCAGCTTTTTCATATGAGTTACTGAGGTGTCATTGGCATAAGCTGTAAACATTTGAAGTTCATTGTATTCTGTTTTGGCATGTGCATACATTGTGGAGCCACTGCACAGCAAAGGCTGCCTGTGGCCATCACTTCCTATCCACTCTGAGAGCACCTTCCTAGATAACTACTGAAGAACCTCCTGCTGAGTTTAGTTCACATTTTCTAGAGTTTGGTCTAAGTAGAATTATATAATATATACCCTTTAAAATATAGTCTCTTGCATTTCACATAATTATTTGGGGATTCATATTTTACATGTATAAATAGCTCATCTTTTTTATTCCTGAGTATTAACACAATGAAGAGATGTACTTCAATTGTTTTTTTTAATCCATTTACGTCTTGTTAAGACACTTGAGATACATCTAGTTTCTGTTTATTACAAATAAAGCTGCAGTGACCATTTAAATATGAGTCACATGCATTTTCTCTGTCTTAGGAAAATACCTAGGCTGGAATAACTAGATCATATGGGAGGTATCAAGAAATGATTAGTGTTTTTCAAGGTCACTGTGCTGTTCCATATTCCCATTAGCAGTGTATGGGACTCTGAGTTCCCCCATCTCATTGTAAATATTTGTTATAATCAGTTTGTTCAATTTTAGCATAGTGTAGTGGTTTCTTATTTTGGTGTTAGTTTGTGGTTCGCTTAATAATTAATGATACTGGGCATCTTTTCATACATATAAGTTGTCATCTGTTTTTGGTGGAGTATCTTTTAAATCTTAGGTCTGTTTTTTTTTTTTTTTAATAGCATCCCGCCCTGGGCAGTAGTGGCACACACCTTTAATCCCAGCACTTAGGAGGCAGAGGCAGTCAGATCTCTGTGAGTTCAAGGCCAACCTGGTCTACAAGAGCTAGTTCCAGGACAGGCTCCAAAGCTACAGAGAAACCCTGTCTCAAAAACAACAAAAAACAAAAAGAAAGAAAGAAAGGAAGGAAGGAAGGAAGGAAGGAAGGAAGGAAGAAAGAAAGAAAGAAAGAAAGAAAGAAAGAAAGAAAGAAACCTCCTGATCCTTCTGCCTTCCCCTCCTGAGTAAGTGCTGGGCTTGTAGGAATAAGTCACCATGCCCTGTGACTGTGAAATACCCCCCCAGCTTTTAAATATGAAGACTGAAATCACTGATTTGAGCACTTTGTTCTTCTTCTTTTTAAAAGATGTATGTATGTATGTGTGTATGTATGTATGTATGTATACATGTATACCGTGTTCTACATGCATATATGCTTGTAGGCCTGAAGAGGGCACCAGATATCATTACTGATGGTTGTGAGCCACCACGTGGTTGCTGGGAATTGAACTCAGGACCTTCAAAAGAACAGGCAGTGCTCTTTTTTTTTCATGGTTTATTTTTTTATATTTAAAAATTTCCATCTCCTCCCCTCCTCCTCCCCCTTCCCTCCCCTCCTCCTCCCCCTTTCCTCCCCTCCCCTCTACCCATACCTCCCCTCCCTCCCTCTCCAGGCCAAGGAGCCATCAGGGTTCCCTACTCTATGTTAAGACCAAGGTCCTCCCAACTCCCCCCAGGTCCAGGAAGGTGATCGACCAAGCTGAGAAGGCTCCCACAGAGCCCGTCCATACAGAAGAATCAGAGCCCAGCGCCATTGTCCTTTGCTTCTCAGTCAGCCCCCACTGTTGGCCACATTCAGAGAGACGGGTTTGGTCGCATGATCCATCAGTCCCATTCCAACTGGAGTTGGTGATCTCCCATTAGTTCTGTCCCACTGTCTCCATGAGTGAACGCACCTCTCACGTTCCTGACTTTCTTTCTCATGTTCTCTCTCCTTCTGCTCCTCATAAAGACCTTGGGAGCTCAGTCCAGTGCTCCAATGTGGGGCTCAGTCATTTTCTTCATCTATCGCCAGGTGGAGGTTCCCTCACGGTTCTGACTTTCTTTTTCATGTTCTCTCTCCTTCTGCTCGCCCTCCTATACACGAAGGATAAGGAAGCAGAGAGGGAAATCAGAGAAGTATCACCTTTTACAATAGCCACAAATAGCATAAGATATCTGGGAGTAACTCTAACCAAGGAAGTGAAGGATTTATTTGACAAGAACTTTAAGTTTTTGAAGAAAGAAATTGAAGAGGATACCAGAAAATGGAAGGATCTCCCCTGCTCGTGGGTTGGGAGGATCAACATAGTAAAAATGGCAATTCTACCAAAAGCAATCTATAGATTCAATGCAATCCCAATCAAGGTCCCATTAAAATTCTTCACAGAGATTGAGAGGACAATAATCAACTTTATATGGAAAAACAAGAAACCCAGGATAGCCAAAAAAATCTTATACAATAAAGGTACTTCTGGAGGCATTACCATCCCTGACTTCAAACTCTGTTACAGAGCTACAGTATTGAAAACAGCTTGGTATTAGCATAAAAACAGAGAAGTTGGCCAATGGAATCGTATAGAAGACCCGGATCTTAAACCACAAACCTATGAACACCTGATTTTTGATAAAGGAGCCAAAAGTACACAATGGAAGAAAGAGGGCAATCTTCAACAAATGGTGCTGGCATAACTGGATGTCAACCTGTAGAAGAATGAAAGTAGATCCATATCTATCACCATGCACAAAACTCAAGTCCAAATGGATTAAAGAGTAAAAGCACTCCTCGCGGTCCTGGCTTCCTTGCTCATGATCTCCCTCCTTTTGCTCCTCATCAGGACCTTGAGAGCTCAGTCTGGTGCTCCTATGTGGGGCTCTGTCATTTTCTCCATCCAATGCCAGGTGAAGGTTCTATGGTGATATGCAAGATATTCATGAGTATGACAATAGGATCTGGACATTTCTGGCACCCTCTCCTCAGCTGCCCAAGGAACTAGCTGGGGGCGTCTTCCTGGATACCTGGGAACCCCTCTAGAGTCAAGTCTCTGCCAACCCTAGAATGGCTCCCTTAACTAAGATATATAATTCATTGAGACGGTGGGACAGATCTAACGAGAGACCACCAAGTCCAGTTGGAATGGGACTGATGGAACAGGGGACCGAACCGGACTCTCTGAATGTGGCTGATGGTGGAGGAGGACTGAGAAACTAAGGACAATGGCAATGAACATGAACTCTACAGCATGGACAGGCTCACTGTGAGCCTTGTCAGTTTGGTTGCTCACCTTTCTGGACTTAGGGGGAGCTGGGAGGACCTTGGACTTAACATAGTGAAGGGAACCCTGATGGCTCTTTGTCTTTGGAGAGGGGTGGAGTGGGGGTATGAGTGGAAGGGAGGGGAGGGAAGGGGGAGGAGGAGGGGAGGAGATGGAAATCTTGAATAAAAAATGAGAGAAAAAGAAAAGAAAAAAAAAGAAAAAAACACAAAAAAACAGAAAACAATGGATAAAGACCTCAATATTAATCTGAACACATTGAGCTTGATAGAGGAGAAAGTGGGAAGTACTCTACAACAAATGGGCACAGGGAACCGTTTCCTATGCATAACCCCAGCTGCACAGACATTAAGGGCAACATTGAATAAATGGGACCTCCTGAAGCTGAGCAGCTTCTGTAAAGCAAAGGACATTGTCACTAAGACACAAAGGCAGCCTACTGACTGGGAAAGATCTTCACCAACCTGCAACTGACAAAGGTCTGATCTCTAAAATATATAAGGAACTCAAGACACTAGACTGTAAAATGCCAGTTAACCCAATTAAAAAATCAGGCAGTGCTCTTAACCACTGAGCCATCTCTCCAGCCCCAGAGCGCTTTCTTCTTCATCCTCTTTTTTCCCACATATGTTTTTGTGCATGATGTGTATGTGTGCTTGCCTGTATATGAATGCATGTATGTGGGTATGTACACAAGTGTGTAGAGGCCTGAGACTGACATTGTGAGTGTTCCTCAGTCATTTTTCCACACTATTCAATGAGGCAGTGTCTCAGTGTGGCTCAGAATTCACTGTGTGTTACAGACTGTTCCACAGAAACCTTGTAGCAGTCCTTTCGGTCTCTGCCTTTGAGTGCTGTGATTACAGGTGTTATCTGGCTGTGAACTTTCTGTATAACAGGGTCCTCAAACTCATGACTCTCCTGCCTCCATTTTCCTGTGCTAACATTACAGTTGCAGACCATCACGTCCAGTTGAAACCTTCACAGTTTATAAACTATTCTTCTTCTTATGTCCTAGCATATACTCTATTCTATGTGTACATGCTCATTGGCCCCAGTATTCTGTGGGGTAGTGTTTAGTGCCAACCAAGTCATTGGTTTGATGATATTAAGTTTAATTTACCTTTTGTTGTTGACTTTCTGGGTGCTTGCTCTATCATTTACTGAGAAAGGAACACGTATGTTTCTAGTTGTAATTATGGCTTTGCTTGTTTTTTTTTGTAGTCAGCTTTGTGTCTTTTGAAGCTCTGTAACTGGGTCCATAAAGATTACAGTTATCATTGTCTTCTTGATTAATTGACCCTTTATCATTATGAAACAGCATTCTTTAATTCGTATAATATTCTTTTTTTTTTTTTAAAAAAAAAATCTTATTTATTTATTTATTTATTTATTTATTTATTTATTTATTTTGTATGCGACATTCTTCCTCCATTTTGCCCACATCCAGAGGAGGGCGCCAGATCTCATTACAGATGGTTGTGGTTGCTGGGAATTGAACTCAGGACCTCTGGAAGAGCAGCCAGTGCTCTTAACCACAGAGCCATCTCTCCAGCCCTCGTATAATATTCTTTTCTCTAAAGTTTGTTTGGTGCTAATGTAGCTCTTTTTCCTCAAAAGGGGGGAATTTTTTATGTGGCTCTCAGTTTTAGAAGTCTTGTTGCCTTTTGCAGGTGGTAAGGCAGAGCCAGCAGGCAGAGCGTGCCTGACAGGGAAACTGTTCATTTCCTGCCCAGGAAGCAGAGAGAGAGTGTGGTTTGTGATCTGGGCTTCTAGTACCTGTATGTCACACATGACCAAACTTTGTTCTGCTAGGCCACACCTACAGGTTCTACTACTTTTAGGTATAGGGTTGTTTTGTTTTTGTTTTTGTTTTTCTTGTTAGTGTATCTTCTCCTGTCTGTTTTTCGTTTTATTTTATTTATTTTTGTAGTACTGAGGGTTAGGCCCAGCGTGGGATGTGCTAGTCAGGTGCTCTTCACATTGAGCTATATCCCAGACTTTGATTTATGTTTTTAAATTAACAATACATACTAGACAGGTATGTTTTACACCTATAATGCCAGTACTTAGAACACTGAAGAAGGAAAATTGCCTTGAATTTGAAGCCAGCCTGGACTTCATAGTGAGATTCTTTCTTTAAAAACGAGGGGAGACTTCATCCTAATGAATTATTCCTGTTATGAGTATAAAACGTCCATCTCCATCTCTTCTGATTGATTTTAGTTTGAAGTCAATTTTGTTAGAAATTAGATGGCCACACCAGCTTGTTTCTTAGGTCCATTGGCGCCGAAAGCAAAGAAGGAAGCTCCTGCCCCTTCCAAAGCCGAAGCTAAAGCAAAGGCCTTGAAAGCCAAGAAGGCAGTGCTGAAAGGCGTCCACAGCCCAAAAAAGAAGAAGATTCGCACATCACCCACCTTTCGGCAGCCCAAGACCCTGCGGCTACGAAGGCAGCCTAAATACCCCTGGAAGAGCGCGCCCAGGAGGAACAAGCTTGACCACTATACCATCATCAAATTCCCCCTGACCACCGAGTCAGCCATGAAGAAGATAGAAGACAACAACACACCTGTGTTCATTGTGGACATCAAGGCCAACAAGCACCAGATCAAACAGGATTGTGAAGAAACTCTACGACATCCATGTGGCCAAAGTCAACACCCTCATAAGGCCCGACAGAGAGAAGAAGGCATATGTCCGGTTGGCTCCTGATTATGATGCTCTGGATGTTGCCAACAAAATTGGAATCATCTAAACTAAGCCCAGCCGGCTAATTCTAAATATACACTTTTTCACCATAAAAAAAGAGGGGGCTGGAGAGATGGGCTCAGCGGTTAAGAGCATTGCCTGCTCTTCCAAATGTCCTGAGTTCAATTCCCAGCAACCACATGGTGGCTCACAACCATCTGTAATGAGATCTGGTGCCCTCTTCTGGCCTTCAGGCATACACGCAGACCAAATATCGTATACGTAATAAATAAATAAATAAATAAATAAATAAATAAGAGGGGAGGTGCAGCTGGTGGTGATGCATGCTTTTAATCCCAGCACTCGGGTGGCAGAGGCAGAAAGATCTCGAATTTGAGGCCAGCTTTGGTCTACAGAGTGAGTTTTAGGACAGTCAGGGCTACACAGAAAAACCCTGACATGGAAAAACGAAAGCCAAAAAACAAAAAAACAAAAGCCCAGCCAGCACTCAGGAGACAAATGCAAAATGCAGGAGGATCTCTGTGAGTTCAAGGCCATCCTGGTCCATAGTGAGCTCCAGGACAGCCAAGACTACATAGAGAGACCCTGTCTTAAAGAAAGGGAGTGGTCTCAAAGAGTAGTATATGAGCCCTAGCATACATGAAACCCTGGGTTCTGTTCTCAGCATGGACTGTGTGAACCAGGTATAATGACATGCTCCTGTAATATCAGCACCTAGGGATGGGGGCAGAAGAGTCAGGAGTTCAGGATCATCCTTGACTACATAGAGAGTTGAGGCTACCTTTTGACTACCTCAGACCCTGCCTCAAACAAACAAAACAAAAGCAATTAAACATTCAATTTAAATATCTCCTTTTGGAATCTTTCCTGAAAATCACAGTCTAGATAATGGGTGCTGTGTCTCATAGCCTCTAGGTTTATCTCATATAACACTTAACATACTAATTACAGTCTGTTCCCCTGCCTGTTTCCTATCAGTTTGCTTGAGGTCAGCATCTTCTAATGATCCCCACTCTAACACTTAGTACTGGTACTCAGCCCAACTAGGAAAGAAGTCAAAAGTTTGTCCCTCCTCTGCCATTGTTCCCTTTTACAGTTTCACATTTCACAGCTGATTTCTCTGCCCTTGTGTGCCCAGTGTTTCTCTCACCTGCTTTCTCTGGGCTTTGTTGTAGCACTGCATATGGCCTTTAAGAATGTGTCCTTTTGGGGTTTTAATAGACCAGGAGAGTGTCACACAGTAACCTAGGCAGAAGTGGGCCTGTCATGACGCCTACACCCAAGGCCCAGATTATTTTTTACAGTGATGTTCAGAATTTGATATTGACATCATACTGGGAAATTAAGATTCCCAGGTAGTGGGGAGGGAGCATCTCAGGCAACCCATTTTCCAGGCTACACTCCATTTAAGTAGAGCTACTTTGGGAGAATTTTGTAACTGCTATAGTTTGCTCATATTTAGAATAAGCAAAACAAAACAAAACAAAAACAAAAAAACCCTCAGCTATTGGTCAATTAATTTTAAAATTACTATTTTTATTTTATATGGGTGCTTTGCTTGCATGTATAGCTATGCACCATGTGTATGCCTGGTACCCACAGAGGACAGAAGAGATCTCCAGAAGTGGAACTGGAGTTAGAGATGGTTGTGAGCTGCCATTGAGTGCTGAGAATGAACCTAGTTCCTTTAGAAGAGCAGCTAGTGTCCTTAATCACTTACTCACCTGCCACTTCAGTGAATTTTTTCTTCCTCTTTCTGAGAGAACTTTTAAGGCTAGCGCTCATGAAGAGTTGTCTCTGTGCTGGTAACATACCCACCGCCTTCTACAGTAAATACACTAATGAACTTGTGACTGAATGAATCAGTGAATAGTGGTGATAGAAAATGTAGCCGAGGCTGGGCTTAAATACCCCTACCGCCCCTGCCTTACCTCCCTAGTTGCTGGAACCCAGGTGTGTGCCGCCATAGGTGGTTGGCTAGCTGCTATTTCTTTAGAACTTACTATAGGAAGGAACGGTCCTCGTATCTTCACTATACCCTTGTGAGAGCTCTGCTTATCACCATTTCTAAGTAGCAAAAATGAGATGAAGAAACTTTTAGCAGTTTGTTCATGGTCTTACACTTAATAAGTGATGTTTGGTTCAAGGCACAAGATTATAGAGCCCACATTTGTAACTGCTGTTTGACTGACAGCCCAAATGACTGACTGAGGCTGATCAAGTGACCAGCTAATTCACTAATAGCTGTGTGAAGGAGACCCAAAGGTTTTGGCAACTTTCCTAGTAGACATAATTCTCTTGGGACATGGGTTTGAAACCACAGAAGTAGATGAGGGCTTCGTCTAGAGGTGCCACAAGTTCATTATATGAGAGAGATACTGACTCAGGAGCTTATTTCGTATTGCTTATTCTTTTCCTGGCAAGAGAAAAGATTGGCTGAGACCTACTATCAGCCTTGGCTCATCTCTGGAGAATAGCTGTAGTTGAAGTGCTAGGAGTAAGACTTATTGTCCCTTCTGCTGATGTGACCTTACCCCAAGTACCCGCATGACTCACAGCTTCATTTTGTACTGAAATGTCACCTCACTAGAGAAGCTGTTTCTTCTTTTAAAAAACAAAAAATAAACAATAACAAACATTTTTCTTTTTACTTTTATCCTCTTACTGCTAAATTTTAATAATGGACTTTTTACCACTTCATGTGTTTATTGTGGTTTTTTCTTTTTCATTTGTTACATTACTTATTTATTTTTAAGACATGGTCTTACTCTGTAGCCCTGGCTAGCTTGGAATTTCTACATAGACCAGGCTAACCTTGAACTCACAGAGATCACCTACCTCTGCTAGAATTAAGGGCTTGGGGCTGTAATGATGGCTGATTTTCGTGTGTGAATGTGTGGAGGTCAGAGGACCATTTGTAGGAGCTGCTTTTTTTCTTTCACTTTGCAAGTCCCAGGGATTGAAACTCAGGTTGTCAGGCTTGTTAACAGGTTTTTGGGTGTCTTTACCCACCATGCCATCTCATAGGCTCAGTTAGACTGCCTGTTTTGTGTTTACCCTCAGAATCATAAACACCAGGGGAAATGTGACTTTAGTATTCTGCTGTGTTTCTAGGTTCTAGAGTGTGATCTAGCAAGTAGGGGTGTTAAATAATTATCCCCATGACTTATTCTTGAATTGGAGACAACCTGCTTTCAAGCACCTATCCTATGGCTTCAGTAGCTTCTTATTTCCTTGTCTTTATGCATGACCTTGAACTCCAGACAGACTGCAGTCTGTTCTCCAAGCATGAACCACACCTTGTAGTTCTGGGTCTTGCTCTTCTTATTTCTTTCTTTGGTGCAATCTGAATCTCTGTCTATCAGAATTCAGATCACTCTGTTTTTTAAAAATGAATATTTATTTATTTATTTATTTAGTATGTGTATGTGTGCCTGCATGAGTCTATGTATACTACATATGTGGAACTGGAGTTGCAGTTGTGAACCCCCTGATATGCATGTGCAAACTGGACCAGGGTCCTCTGTAATATTAATAAGTTTCCGGGGGCTGGAGTGATGGCTCAGTGGTTATGAGCACTGGTTGCTCTTCCAGAGGTCGTGAGTTCAATTCCCAGCAACCACATGCTGGCTCACAACCATCTGTAGTAAGATCTGGTGCCCTCTTTTGGCATGTGGGCATACATGGAGGCAGAATGTTGTATACATAATGAATAAATAAATAAATAAAATAAGTTTCTTTAGTTATAGAATCAGCTCTCCAGCCAGTGAACTCCTTTTTTAAAAAATGAATGTATGTACAAGCAATTACTATAGATAGATAGTGCTAGATTATAAGCTACAGACAGTACTTGGAAATAGGGATCTCCTTCTTCTTACTTCTCCGTTTCCAGTGCCTAACTTGGAAGAGTACAAAATAAATGTTTATTGAGTGACAGTGAATGTTTTACAGAAAGGGAAATTGAGGCTATAGCAATTAATTTGATTTATCCCAATTAGTCCATGGCAAATAAGATGGAAATTAAGGTCTTTAGCTTCAAATTTGTATTATATATTTTATAATACAAGTCTGTCAGGGCTAAGCCTGTAATCCCGGTATTCTGGAGATGGAGGCTGGGAGGACCAGGAGGTTCAAGGCCAACCTTGGCTACATAGCAAATTTGAAGCTAGTACAAGCTCCATGTATTCTTGTCTCAAAAAACAAAATCAACAAAGCAACTGAACATACCCCAAAACAAAGAAAAGATTGGAGATGACAGCGCCCTTGTAGATGCTCTCTCTCTTTTAAAACTTTTCTATATTTTTGAGAATTTTTATACATGCATACAATGAAATATGATCTCATCTAGTCCTCCTCCCAGCTTGTCTGTCCCTCCCAACACTCAATTTTTCAACATCATGTTTGTTTTGTTTTAATAACCCACTAAGTCCATTTTTTGCTGCCTTTATGTGTACATGGGTTAGAGCCATCTACTGGAACATGAGAACCTACTGGCAGCTATATATATATTCAATAAAGAATGATTTCTCCCTATAATTCTGCAAGTATATCTCTTTTGATAGCTGTCTATAAGACTCTAGAGTATGACTTTTCTTGTTCTGTGTAGTATTGTTCATCATTTTTCCTATAGATGGTATCTTTGGTATTCTAGGGACCACATGGACAGGTTTTGATGAAGTCTGTGGTTTTATGATATTCTCTTGCTCTGATGTCACTCCTGGGATTTGGATATGCCAGTCATCTGTATCTGATGTCTTATAAGCTTTTCTTGCTGAATTCGTAGTCTCTCTACTGATAGTGAGCACTCCTATCTTGCTGTGGCCCTCTTCCCTAGCTTAGCCTAAAGTTTCTATTTTCTTCTCTTTTGGATGGAGGAATACGGTCTGAAACCTGGTAGTGTGTGCTTGTAATCCTATCATCACTCTCAATGAAGAAGTGGGAATCTCAAAGTCATCCTTTACTTCATAGCAATGTATGCGGATCTACCATGCCTAAATGAGATCCCACCCTCAAAACAAAACAAAGGCACTAACAACAAACCACATAGAATGAAAAAGTAGAACAAGACTTTAATTTTAGGTACTTGCGTCTTAGGGATAAGATACCCCTAGTATCTCAATAGACTGTGAGTGAAATCCTGTTGGAACTCAGAGTTGCTATCTGAGATACAGATAACATATAGGATACAGCTCATTATGGCTTATGTTGTTCAGATTACAGTACTTTACGTGGATGACACCATTCTGGCAAGTCCTGCCTAGATGGGACTGCTGCCTAGGTAACTGAATAATACATAGAACTAAAAACAAACAAGCAAAACTTTGCTTTGAGGTTTGGCATGATGTTGAAACCATTATCTCTTTTCCCTGTAGCTTAGCTGTATAGGGAGTCAGAAGCTATCATTGGGGTACAGTGATCCTCTTAGAGAACCTCTGCTTCAATACAGTATTTTAAACAGTAATTCTCAGCTTTGGGGGCAGGGGGCAAGTTTGTCTTTCCAGAGACAAATTTCGCAGTACCGGAAGAAAGATATTTTTGTTGTAACAGCCAGCAGTGTGCTGATGGCGTGCAGTGGGTTCATGCCAGAGATGTTGTCAAATGTCCTGTAGTAATGCAGAACACAGTCCCTACAACAAAGATAAACCCATCCAAATGTCACTGATTCAGAGGCTGAGAACCACTGGTCTAGAGTGACTCTTGCTAGTCTCCATGTCTGTGGAGAGTGCTGATTAGAACATGCCAAGAATCCATGCCTAGGCTTGTGTTAAGGCGTCTTCTTAGTAGACAAAAGGCCCTTGAAGCACCGCTGGCCTCAGGCTTTTCTACCAATAAAAATGGTGTGCCTTCCTTCTACTCTATATGCCAAGCAGAAAGGCTTCTTTGTGTTGGACGAGGCCAAGATCCCTTGGTACAATCACAGCACTGTGCTGATTTCTGTAGTGTACAGGCTGGCACTTGTCTGTCTGCCTCATGTGTATCGCTTTCCTATCCTTCATTACCAGATATTCCAGACTATAGTGAATTAATATGTTGCTAATGGGTTCGGATATATTTTCATTTTAGTAGTAATGGCTAATTCATTATACTTTTCTCAGTATTCTTATTAACATCAACTCCATTATCCTTTTCAAACATTGAGGTTTGAATGTATGTATTGGAAATTAATTTTTCTTTTCTTCCAATGTATTCTCAACTAGGAACCAGACATTTAACCTGCCGTGATTAGACACCCTTTGTGTAAGTCTGTCATCTTGTCTTTTAGGAGCAGTCTTGGAGCACATTCAGTATACCTGCCTCCTTTCTTCTCCCAGCGCCTTTCCCTCCCATGTCTCTGATCGCCTAAGCTACTCTCAAAACCACCCAGCATCGCCACTTTTATCCTGAGCTCCAGCATGTCTGACAGCTTTGGGATGGAATCAGCTTTGCCTTCAACTTTGTTTCATTCAAGATGTCTTTCTGGTTGTCTTTCTGGTAGTCATATTTTAGTGGAAGCAGGAGAATGAAGGGACATATTCCAAATTGCCAGCCTCTGTAGTTTATGTGAGATTTATAGGTATGGTTATGCCTACTACCAGAGGAATATCTGAGGTTTTTTTTTTGTTTGTTCGTTTGTTTGCTTGTTTTAAAGATCGGGTCTCTTTATAAAGCACAGGTGGCAGCCAGGTGGTGTTGGAGCACACTTTTAATCCCAGCACTTAGGAGGCAGAGGCATATGGATCTCTGAGTTCGAGGCCAGCCTGGTCTACAGAACAAGTTCTAGGACAGCCAGGGCAACACAGAGAAACCTTGTCTCAAAAAAACAAAAAAAAAAAAAGATACGCTCTTTTAAACACTATATAAGTGATGGTTTCTATTAATGTAATTATTACTAATATTGTACTTCAGGATCAGTTCATCAGGATACCAGTAGACTCTACATGCAAGTCTGCCCCCTATGAGTCAATAAGAGAAAATCTTAGAATTTTGTTTCTGTATATCTTATTTCAGAAACAAGCACAGAGCTCACTGATTCATTAGCTAGCTTTCCTTGTCTCTGTCTTCCAGGTGCTAGGATTACAGGTGGGTCACCATGCCCACCTGCCATTTATGTGGTTTCTGGGGGACTCAAACTCAAGTCCTCATGTTTGTGTGGCAAATGCTTTACCTGCTGAGCCATATCCTACCTCTGTTTTTTCTTTTACATATTCAAAATAAAATGTATATAGAATTTAAACTTATGTATAGAAAGATATCTTGACCAGTGTTGTACAGTAGAATTTTCTGTAATATAGAAAAATGTACAATTTGTGATGTGTAGTATGGTATCCACTAATCACTTATAGCTATTGGACATTTCTGGGATGACTAGGACCACTGAAGAACTGAATTATTAACCTAATTTTAAGAAATTTTAATTTAAATAGCCATTGGTGACTGCTGGCTGCCTCTTGGACAGTACAATTCTGCATAGAAGATTTAAGTAAGGGAACAGCTGTAAAGTACCCAACTTGCTCTATGTCAAGTGCAAAATAGATATAAGAAGTGGAAATATTACTATTCCCTGTCTTGTAAGAGACTGGACCTCACTTAAGTGACCAGGCATGGGCTCCATCCTAAGTCTAATACTAGTAGATGGCCTCTAGCATGGCATCAGAACTGTTGTGACATGGTTTCAACTTTCTTCTGTTCAGCGTCCCAAAAATTATGTACTCTATTTTAAAAATTTTGTTTCTTTGATTGTTTGACGGTAGAGTCTCAAAGTAGCCCCTTTGGCTCTTGAGCTTACTGTCTAGCCGGGGATGGCTTGAATCCTCGTCCTCCTTGCTTCCTCTTCCCACTGCTGGGATTTACAGGAATCTGCCATGACAGGTTAGCTCCTGGCTGGCCTTATGAAGTAATTCTCCTACCTCAGCCTCCCAGTGTCTTGGGATTATAAGCCATCATAGCTGTCTCATAGTTTTGTATTCTAGCAAAATCCAAATTTGAGTTTTCTTGGAATCTGACTTCATTATATATAAGTGCCTTCCACTCCTATACCTATGAATTATTTTAGATAAACTCCTACTATCTTTTGTTTTATTTTCTTATATCGAGGGATTGAGTCCTGGGACTTTTATCTGCTAAGGAGATATTTTACTACTGAGTCATACCCCAGCCTCCTCACCAAAATCTGACCCCGAACACCTTGGCAACTATTCCCTTTATCTTATGTTTCATTATAATTCTTCAACTATTTCTTTTTAAATTTTTTCTTTAGATTTATTTCAGTGACTTTTCTTCACATGTATATCTGTGTATCTTATACATCCTAGAAGTGGAACTATGGACAGTTTTAACTACCATGTGGGTGCTGTGAATTGAATCTGGGTCTTCTGCAAGAACAAGAGCTCTTAATTGCTGAACCATCTCTACAGTCCTTTGTCCATTTTTTTTAATCCATGCTTCACTGATGCTATTAAGTTTGTGGACTGGAAAACAACTTCTAGAAAGCTTGGTATTATGTGGGCCGTTGTGAATATTTGGTCAAATTGGATGGATGGTTGTTCTCAGTCCTGATAATATTTATAATTTAAAAAGTCATTATTTTGGCCTAGGATGTAGCTCAGTTGGTAGAGTACTTACATAGTATACACAAGGTACTATGTTTGATGCCCAACACCAAATAAACTAGGTATGGTTGTACTTACCTGAAATTGTAGCATTCGAGAGGTGAAGGAAGTAGATCAGAAGTTCACAGTCATCCTCAGCTACACATTGAGTGCAAGGCCAACCTGGGATATATGAGTTCTACAAATATATATATTATTTTGTTTTGAAATAGAGGTAGCCTCAAATTCATTATGTAGCTAATATGTAGCTAATTATGGCCTGGAATTCATGATCTTTCTTTCTCAGTATCCCCAGTGCTAACATTATCCCAGATTACCCCAATGCTAGGATTATAGGTGTGTTCCTACATGCTCAAGTTTAAAAATACTTTTAAATTAAGTTTATCGAGACATAAAAAAGATACAGGTATTATTTTTTTTTTGAGACAGGGTTTATCTGTGTAGTCTAGGCAAGCCTCATACTTACTGTCTAGCCCAGACTGGCTTGAAATTCATGACGATCATCTTGCCTCAGCTTCCTGTATACTGGGATTATAGGAATGAGGCACTATGCTCCGTAACATATTTATTTTAGATATAAAGTTTCATGAATTTTGGTAGATGTTAGCATTTATATAATCACCACATTCAAAATACAGAATGTTTTTTTCTCCTTGAAACATTGCTTTTTATTCTATCTTGGTCAGTTCTGGCTGAAACCAACCATTGATAGTTTTATTGTATTAGAGTTTCATATTAGTAGATCATATAGTGCCTACTCCTTTCAGACTTATGGGTATGTGTTATGAACAAGGGAATGTTAAGCACACAAACATGGGTAAGTTTTAAGTCAGTGTGACCACAATAGCAAGTATAAGTCAAGGCACAGTGCTTCAGAGTATCATAAATTCCTTCAATGCTGTCAGCTTTCATACTCAAAAGCAAACAGTTACCAGGAGGAAAAAGGACAACTAAAGCAAGGAAATTTCTGGGGTAATGTTTTTTTCTTGTCTTTCCACAGTATACAACTGGACCGTGGATGAGGTGATACAGTGGCTGATTACGTATGTGGAGCTGCCTCAGTATGAGGAGACCTTCCGAAAGTTGCAGCTTACTGGCCATGCCATGCCAAGGTTAGGAACTGGGCTGGATTTTTCTCCTGAGGGAGTAGGGAACAGGCTGGGAATGGGTCCGCCTTAAGATTGCTGTGGACAATTCAGTAAGGCTTCATCCTCAACATTCTGTGAAAGCTGCTATTCTCATGTCAGTTGTGTGTTTTCTATATAAAGGAGAAAGGCCACTTTGTACTTGTTCTCTTGTGTGATAATTCTTATCACTCCTGAGACTCATACTAATGGCTTCTGTTTATTGGGTGCTTAGTACATACCAGGTATGCTCAATGGACTTCCCTCTAAGTCTTATGACTTGGGTTCAATCCCTGAGACCCACATCATGGAAAGGGAAAACTGACTCTACAAGCTGTTCTCTGATCTCCACATATACACCATATAACATGCCTCCCCCCACTGCCATCCACAAACAACCAAATTTTTTAGGAAGAGAATTGATTTAGTTACTAAGTCTATAGTGAGGACTCAAAGCTCAATGAGTGTTACATGTAAAACATCAGAACACTATTAGGCAGTGTTAGTAAATACGGATGCCTTTTTCCTTCTCATTACTTAAAAGGAGATAGCAATATAGCTCATTGGTGCCACTGAGAATTAGCTTGTAGGAAGTATGGTGATAATATAAAATCCATTTTGTAGAAGTGACCTTAAGAGGGGTTTAATGACCCCCAGGTTTTCAGAAAGCACACATTTTATATAAGTTACACAGAAGACCAGGTAGAGCCCTAATACTCAGAGAGTCAGAAACAGATGAATCTTTGTGAATTGGAGGCCATTCTGGTCGACATAATGAGTTCCAGGGCAGCCAAAGATGCATAGAGACCTTGTAACATAAGTAAAATAAAAATGTACAGAAAAGGAAATTGAGGTCTTAGGGGAGGAACCGAGCCCCTTGTAATCAGACAAGTGAGATTGCTTAGGACCAGAAGCCAGATCTCCTGACCAACTGTTTATAGTGCCCCATTACCTCTCTTGTAGGTGCCCTTGATTGCCTTCTAAGTTCAGAGGTGATAGTAGCTGCCACTCCTTCATGCTCAGACAGAAGTAGAAACCACACACTGTGATGTCAGGAGCTTTTCTTCTAGCCGAGGAAAAGATAACCAATGGCACAGAGTAGTGTAGTGTTAAATATGCCCTCAGGGAGCCCAGGCACAGTTTCCACCTTTGTTTTTTAATCTTAAACTACTTTCCTTCTATACCTGCTGTGTTTCAGCAGAAAAAAGATGAAGTCCAGTTTTTCTTCAGTCTTTTTTTTTATTTTGTTTTTTGTTTTTTGAGACAGGGTTTCCCTGTAGTTTCTAGAGCCTGTCCTGGAACTAGCTCTTGTAGACCAGGCTGGTCTCGAACTCACAGAGATCCGCCTGCCTCTGCCTCCCGAGTGCTGGGATTAAAGGCGTGCGCCACCACCGCCCGGCCCAGTCTTTTTATTATCTTAATAAGACAAAGTCTTATTATCAGTGTGGTTAAAGGTCAAAAAACTACACTAATCTTATTAGGAGTAAACAGTATTGCAATTACTCAGATGCTTGCTAATAGGGCCAACTTGGTTTTGTTCATAAGCAGGTTTATATATAATAGCAGTGGGTTAGAAGGCCCAAGAACCAGTGGGTCATTGAACATGTTGTTTTGATCTGGACTGGACAGGAGAGCATATTTCTATGTGATGAGATGTAGGGACTAATAAATAATAATCCAGATAATCTCTGAAAACAGAAGCACAAGAGAAATCACTGGTGAGATGCACAGCTGGTAAAACACCTGATGTGTAAGCCTGGTATGCACTTGAGTACCACAAAACCAAGAGTGGGGGGAGGGAGGGAGGGAGGGAGGGAGGAAGGAAGGAAGGAAGGAAGGAAGGAAGGAAGGAAGAAAGAAAAAGAGAGGAAAAAACAAGGTGTGGTGGTGCATATTTGTAATCCCAGCACTTCACAGTGAAATAGGAGGTGGAGACAGGATGTTTTTTTGGAAATTCATGGACTATGTAGCCTGGATTACTTCTCATGGGAGAAATGAGAAATCCCCCTACAACAATGTGGAAGGAGAGAATCAACTCCCGTAATTTATTCTCAGACATCACATGCACACTGTGGCACATGCATGCCCATACTCATACATATCATACATACATAAAACAACAACAAGAAGAAAAAGGAGAAATAAGAAATAAAAAGAAGCATAAAAATATGTAATTAAGTATGGGAGTTGCCACAGATTGTTAGTCCTTCTAGGGCAGAGTCCTCAGGAGACTGTGATAGAAAGGGATCAAATTCTTAGTAATGCTCCCTGTTAGAGACAACTTACTCATTCTGGAAAGATGGCTCTGCTTTTCCAGAGAACCTAGGCTCAATTGCCAGCACCCACTTGGTGGCCCAGCCATCTGTAATGCCAGTTTCCAGGGTTTTACGAGCCCTTCTTCTGGCCTCTGTGGGTACTGCCTGCATCTGGTACACAGACATGCATGTAGACAAAACACTCATTTACATTAAAAGACCACAAACAAACAAAACATCTTACTTGTTCAGACTCTGTGTTCTAGAGTGCAGAGGAGAGCAATCACCAAAAGCTGAATGTGTCATGAATATTTTTGATGTCTCAAACCTGATCCCTATTCTTTTACCTTAACAGGCTAGCTGTAACCAACACCACCATGACAGGGACTGTACTGAAGATGACAGATCGGAGCCACAGGCAGAAGCTGCAGCTGAAGGCCTTGGACACTGTGCTCTTTGGACCTCCTCTCTGTAAGTCGTGTGTAGAAGTCTACTGCTGTGCACAGAGCCTAAAATCCCTAGGTGTGACTAGGCTGAAATTCTGGGTCTCATAGGCACCCTACAGGAAAGTACCTTCATTATCCTACTGGTGTGGAAATATGAAACATTCTTGTTTAAGTCTCCCATATTTATACATTTAATCTACTCACTCATTACATATTTTAAAGAAAGATTTACTTTTTGCTAGTGTTGTGCAGGATTATATAGGAAGACCTAGGTGGACCAACCATAGTATTTCCTAGTGGAATAGCTGTTACTGTTTATAAACACATGGTGGTGGACCAGTCCCACGAAGGACACTGGCAGGTCCCCAGCGGCCTCAGCAGGTCCCCTTGGTGGGTGGGAGACCAGGGTGAGTGGGAGACAGACAGATAAGCCGTGCAGAGAGAGAGTTGAGGTATAGAGTTTATTTAGTGGGTTATGGAGGGGAAAAGGAAGGGGGGGAAGGAAAGGAGAAAGGGGTAAAAGGGGAGAGGGGCAGTAGTTACCTCTTCAGAAGAGGGACAGGAAAAGAGAGAGAAGGCTGGAGAGGAGATGGGGGATCTGCTTGCCTCAGTGGAAGAGAGTAGGGGAGGTTGGAAGTGTGCGGGGCTTGTCTCTTAAAAGGACAGGGTACCCAGGTGACAGGGAAGGTCAACAAAATAATAACAATAGCATCATCATTCCAGGCTGGGGATGTAGCTTGGGTGATAGAATGCTTGCCTAGCACTCATGAGGTCCTAGGTTCCACTTCCACAGAGCCACACTGAAACCACTGTTCTCTACTAGTATGCTGACTGTGGACTCCAGACTAGGTCCAGGAAAAGAAACAGTGTTTGGGACAAGTGGCACATGATCTCTGTCTTTCAGAGAGAGCCTAGCTTTATTCCATGGATTTTTCAAGAGAAGATATTGTAAATGAAGGGAACAACCTAAAGAAGGAAGGCTAAAACTGTTAAGGAACACATAGAGAGTAAATGTCAGTTAGCTGTTAGCTGCCATCACTGGGTTTATACAGAGGAAAGGGACTTGATTGCTGAAAGCTTTGTGTCCATGGGTAGTTGGGAAAGGCTAAAAGGGCTTTTGATGTAGCAGTACATACTTACTAAATAGTTCAGCTCTGGAGTTCTAACTGGTGAGAGTAGTTAGCCTTGCCATCCTTTTCTTATTTTAATACAGTCAAGAAAGAACAAAAAAGACCAAAATTTCTATCAGGGCTTGGTGGTGTCCATCTCCAGTCTTGTACAGGAGGCTGAGCTAGGAGAATGTTGGGTAGTAGAAATCCTATGTATGTGAGGGTTGAGATGTGTGGGAAAGAAACTGTAGGCAGATCTGCCATGAGGGCCATTACTCACACTTGGGCATGTCTTATTTGCCATAACTCTTCTTTGAAAAGCCCACAACTCTGTTCTTGGGTGTGTTTTACTTTTTTTTTCTGAGAGCCTTTCTTAACAATTATACTTAAGTATATGTTAAAATATCTTTATCAAACCCCAACTCTGCTTCATAAAAGCAAAAGGAAGAAAGTACAGACAAGTACTCTAGATGGAAAGATCAGCTAATATAAGGACGAGGATCCTGGTTCCACGAGGTTAGGTCTAGACGATCAGAGTCAGCAGGAGTGGTCTTCATGGAGGACGTTAGACTGGTACTACGACATGAATGGGAACAGTTTTCTCCTAGGCCCATTTCATATAGCTTGTATGCTGAGTGTGATCAAAACTAAAGGCAGTCACGGGTCAGAAAACTGCCCCTGAGATAAGCAGAAGAATCATAGCTAAGAATATTTTATACCATCTAGAATAGCATAGCTGTAACAATAGCAATAATATTAGTTTCTGCTGGGTGTGGTAGCACGCAGCTTTAATTCCAGCACCCAGGAGGCAGAGGCAGAGGCAGGTGGATCTCTGTGAGTTTCAGGGCAGTGTGGTCTACTTAGCAGGTTCCAGGCCAGCCATGCTACACATTGAGAACCTGTATGTAAAAGAAAAGAAAGTTTGGACTTTTTGGTTTCTTTTCAGACTTTAAAATTTTTTTTACTGGCTTATGTATTTAGTTATCTTGTGTGTATGTGTTTACATGTGTTCACTGGTGTGCACATGCAGATGCCAGAAGATGGTCTTGGATCTTTCAGAGCTTTAGTTACTGGCATTTTTGGAATACCTAGCTTGTTATGTGGGTGCTATGATCCAAACTCTGGCCCTCTTGATTGCATAGCAAGTGCTTTTAACTGCTGAGCTGTCTTTCCAGCACCTAATAATAGTTTCTAAAAAATGGAAAATAAATAGGAAAAAGTTGCAACTCTTCAACTTTGTTGATGATAATGTAAAGTGATGCAGTTACTATGAAAAAACAGTCTGGTGGTTCCTTAAAAATTAGACATAAGAGTTACCACAGCCCAGCAATTACACACATAAGTATATAACCAGAGAAATTGAAATAGGTACTCAAACAAGTACATGTATTCACTTGTTCATAACAGCATAAGTCTAAGGCCAAATGAGGAAATAATGTGAACTAACACATTGTTTTCTATACATTCAGTGTGAGTGTTTGCAACCATGAGAAAGAAGTGCTGATACACACTACAATATAAATACCTTTTAAAAAAACATTATGGCCTGGTAGTGGTGGCGCACACCTTTAATCCCAGCACTTGGGAGGCAGAGGCAGGTGGATCTCTGTGAGTGTCAGGCCTTGTCTACAAAGTGAGTTCCAGAACAGCCAGGACTATTACACAGAGAAACCCTGTCTAGAAAAATCAAACCAAAACGAAACCACACCAAAACAAAACAAAATAAAACCCTTATGCTAAATAAAAGAAATTAGTTACAGAAGGTTACATTTTTGTTTCCATTATATAAAACACCCAGAATAAGTAAATTCATAGACACATCCTAGAGTCAAATTCATATTGGTGGTAGGCAGGAACTGGAAAGAGGAAGGAATGAGAAGAAAAAAGGGGGGAATTTTTTTAAATAGGGTCTTACTCTGAAGTTTAGGCTGGCCTAGAGCTCGTGATAATCCTCCCCCCTCAGTCTTCCCAGTGCTGGGATTACAGATGTAAGCCAAGGACACCAACCCCTTCACCCCCTCCCACACAAGAACTCTTTAACTCAGGCTGGTCTTGGATTCTTGACAGCTGTCTCCTACCTCAGCCTCCTAAGAGGACTGCAGCTTTTTTCTTCCCTTCTCAGCACTGGGGGTCAAACTAGGGCCTTGTGCACGTAGACAGGCACCTTACTAAGCCATACCCACACCACATTTCATAATTTTGTTTTGAAATAGAGTCTCAGGATATTTCCTAGGCTGGCCTTGAAATAATTCTGTTGTCTAGGCCGTCCAACTGAGAAACAATAATAATGATAATTGAGAAATAATGATGATTTTGGCACTGGGAATGGAACCCAGATTTTTTTCATATGCTAGGCAAGTGTTCTTCCATTGATCCATTCAATGATCTCGTCTTCCTCCACTTCCTCTTCCTGCTCCTGCTGCTCCTGCTGCTGCTGCCGCCATTTCCTCCTTGTAGCCTTGACTATCCCAGAGATTATTGTGTTTATCAGGCTTGCCTTGAACTCATAGAGATCCATCTGCCTCTTCCTCTTGAGTACTGGTATTAAAGATGTATTACACCACACCCTGCCCTCTCTTATTTATTTATGAGCAATAAGTTTTACTTTGGGGGATTAGATTTGCTTTGGAACTAGGTAGAATTGGTGTTAACATATATTGAGAATGTACTGTTTGCCCCTGAATTGTACATTTTAAAATAGTTCATTTGTATAATATGAATTTTACCAAGTTGCTACTTGGAGAAAAATTATTTTATATGTATATATGTATGTGGGCCTGTATCGGGAGCTCCCAGCCTCTGCACTCCCTCAGGGTTCAGAACAGGACTTCTACAATAAGTGAAGACTGGCTTGGGAATGGGATCTGAGGGGAAGAATGAACTGACTCAGGCCCTTTTTTCCTTCAAGTTTCTTTATTCCTTGGAGGAAGACGAAAGAAGGAGGGATGTTCTCTTCAAGGCTTTCAGTTTATATGGGCATACAGACAAGGTAGCAATCCCATAAGTGGTAACAATAGTATCAAATATGCATTTCACAGAGTCAGGAGATGCTTACATCTCAGAGGGGGTGTGGCTGAGAAGGTCCCAGGCAGATATTGGGATGATCAACTAAGAATGGGACCTTTTAAATTATTACAGAATTCTAAGAGGAAGTTTTTGTACACTAACTATATTTCTTGAGTATAACTAGATCTGTCAGCTGTACATTCACTGTGTAATATTTGTGGTGCTCGCCGCAGGCCTGAATGCATGTATGTGCACTACATGTGCACAGAGGCTGGATGAAAGGCCGTGTATGCCCTGGAACTGGAGTTAGTTATTGGTGGTTGTGAGTTCTCCAATATGAGTACTGGGAACTGAACCCCAGTCCTCTGTGAAAGCAACCAGTGCTTTTAAATTCTGAGCCATCTCTCCAGCCTCCCTCTTTCTTAAAACCTAAGCAGCAAAAGGAAGAAAAGATATATTGTACTTTTTCAAAATATCAAAAGAATAAAGAATAGCCGTGGGTGGTATCTTTAATCTCAGCACTTGGTAAGCAGAGGTCACATATACCCCAGAGAACCTCTGGTCATACCTGTAATTCCCAGCACTCTTAAGGTTGAGGCAAAAGGATTGCTGTAAGTTTGAGACTAGTCTGGGCTGTATTGATGAGCTCCAGAACATGAAAGTGATCAAAAGAATAGATTATGATTCCAAATCAATCTGGACAAGGTAAAGATCGAGTGAAATAGATAGACACAGTCTATATGGGTTAGAAGCACTAAACGGAAAAATGCTTATCTAATAGTCTCATGTGAGCAAGACATTTTTAGATATTTGCTAAGGGGCTAGCCAATGATGGCACACACCTTTAATTCTAGTATTTGGGAGGGATCTCTGTGAGGCCAGTTTGGTCTACAGAGCAAGTTCCAGAACAGCCAGGGCTACACAAAGAAACTCTGTCTTGAAAAGCCAAAAACAAAACAAAATAAAATAAAACAAGAACCATAAAGGAGGAATGGGAGCTGGAGAGATGGCTTACTGCTCTTGAAGAGGACCTGAGTTTGATTCCCAGTGTACATGTCAGGTACCTCACAACTGCCTGTAACTCTGGCTCCAGGGGATTCAGTACCTCTCACCTCTGTGGGCCCCTGCATATACATATACATATACATATACATATACATATACACATACATACATACATACTTTAAAAAATGTAAGAGTAAGGCTGATGGACATGTCTCAGGAGATAAATGTGCTTGCTACCAAGCCCACTAATTCAAGTTCCATGGTAGAAGGAGAGACTGAGCTCTCAGACCTCACGTGTGTCATGATGTGCACCCTCCACCTTACCCACTTTAAATCAATATAACAAATACATACATGTACTTAAAAGAGTAGAATGCACAAGGAGTTTGGCTTGGTGGTGCAGATCTATAATCCCAGCTACTTGGGAGTAATAGGTTTTCTGTATCAGGATAATAGGTTTCTCTGCCAATGCATAAGGCAGATAAGCCGAATTGAAAAAGTATAACAAAGGTTTATTTGAGCAAAGCCACTTCTGGGTGGCTTCTCCAGTCCCAGAGGTTGAGGCTGGAGAAGCCACTCACCCAAACTAATGCAGGGAGATTATATAGCCTGCAGGCGAGGGGTGATGGCATGTCCACCACAAGTTGGGTTTGTGCCCAAGTGTGGGCAAAAGCTGGACCGTTTAGATGGGGATTTGGGAGTTGCAATAGTTGCCAGGAATTTGTAACTGGGCATTTTAGCACTTTTTTTTTTAGTTGACTATTCTCTGAGAGGATGGGGTTTAGAAAGAGAGAGAGGGAGGGAGGGAAAGGGGCAGGAATAGGGCTTTCAGGATCATGCAGGGGCCGCCTGGAGGTTCCAGTTGAACAAGGAGGACCGCAAGTTTACTTCAGACTGAACAAGTTAATGAGATTCTGCCTCAAAAAAGTAAAAAGGGCTGATGGGATAACTTGGAGATAGAGTACTTGCCTAGTATTCCTGAGGCCCCAGGTTTAAGCCCTAGTACCGAAGTGTGTATATGGTAATATTGGCATTGAGGGATCCCAACAAACCAAGAACAGAAGTTCTTAACATTCAGGGGAGACAAAGAATATCCAATGCGCTTAGTAAAGATTGTGGAGGAAGCAAGTATATTCCAGAAAGAAAAGTAGCTCCTGTGCTGAATAAATATCTTAGTGTGTATCTGAGGACAAAATAATGAAAACTTGAGTACAGGATTAATAGAGGCTGGAGAGTAACCATTAGAGCAGTAGCTTTTAGCCTCCTAATGCTGTGGGGACCCCAACATAGAATTATTTTATTGCTACTTCATAACTGTGATTTTGCTACTGTTATAAATAGTAATATCTGATAGGCAGGATATCCAATATGTGATGACCCTCAAGTTTCAGAACCACTGCAGTAAAGGCTCTTCAGTTTTCTCTCAGAGAGCCTGTATTAAACATCTATGGTTGCCCTCATGGATCTGGTAATTCCCCTTTCTTGCATGGAAATAGGGTATGTCTATTTGTCTTTAATTCCATAGAGTCCCCATGGTTGCATAGGCCTATCCCATCCCAAAGATGGTTGAGATGTGCTGAGGAGGCACTGTTCTCCTCACTGCATCCTAGGGAAGGATGAGTTAGTAAGCCTTCAAAAATTATCCTCAGGCAATCCTATCTAACCTAGGCCTTCACTGGTGGAGAGATAAGTAGACTTTATTTTGATAGTATGTGGCGTATGTGCCTAAAAGAATCAATTCTTTCTGAGTTGAAAGGTCTGCCTGCCTTTCACAAGAGGAATCATTGAGGAGGGATGCAGTTATGGGTGCCCGGACTCACCACGGCCTCCCTTATCTGGCAGTGACTCGACATAATCACCTCAAAGACTTCATGCTGGTGGTGTCTATCGTTATCGGCGTGGGTGGCTGCTGGTTTGCCTATATTCAGAACCGTTACTCTAAGGAGCACATGAAGAAGATGATGAAGGATCTGGAAGGGTTACACCGAGCCGAGCAGAGTCTGCATGACCTTCAGGAGCGGTAAGGCCTTGCTTCTTTACCTAGCCCTGGTGCTGCCAGCTCTTGGGAGTCTCCTGTTTTGTGAACCATTTAGCTCCTGGAACCCTGTTGACATGAATGTAAAGACTGTCCCATCCTCTAGAGTGGTTTTGAGATGCTACCTTCCTGCCAGCCAGTTCAGTTGCCCTGGATTTCATTGCTCCTCTTGAGAGGAGCTTGTATTTTATTTTATTTAAAAACAAAACAAACTTTTTTCTGTCTGAGCTTGAAAGGGAGAAATGCATTGCTGCTAGAGGTCAAGAATTCCCTGATAGGGAGCTTGTTATGCAAATAGATCATTAATAGTTTCTCATGGCTCCCAAAGAAAATTCATAAAACAAGCTGGTCATGGGCCGCACGTCTATAATCCAAACATTTTGGAGGTGGAGGTAGAAGGATCAAGAACACAAGGTTATTATAGGCTTCTAGCAACTTTGAGACAGGGCTATGTAAGACTGTTTCAAAAAGAAAACAGAAATGGCTGAGAATATAGCTCAGTTGATTGAGTACATGCTTAGCATGTTCCAGACACCACATAAAACTGGACGTAGGGCCTGGCAAGGTAGTGGAGCAGGTTAAGGTGCCTGCTGCCAATCTTGACATGTGCGTTCAACACCAGAACCCACATGGTGGAAGGAGAGAATTCCCAGAAGTCAGGGTCATTCTCTAATCTCCACATGTTCTCATGTTGGGTGTATGCATAGACACACATACACATACTCAATGTAAGAACATTAAAAAACAACTGGGCTTAGAGGCAGGAGGATTGGAAGTTCAAGGTCATCTTATGCTATATAGCAAGTTTGAGGTCAATTGTGACTCATAAAGAAAGAAGAAATAGCCGGGCGGTGGTGGCGCACACCTTTAATCCCGGCACTCCGGAGACAGAGGCAGGCAGATCTCTGTGAATTCAAGGCCAGCCTGGTTTACAAGAGCTAGTTTCAGGCCCGGCGGTGGTGGCGCACGCCTTTAATCCCAGCACTTGGGAGGCAGAGGCAGGCGGATCTCTGTGAGTTCGAGACCAGCCTGGTCTACAAGAGCTAGCTCCAGGACAGGCTCTAAAGCTGCAGAGAAACCCTGTCTCGAAAAACCAAAAAAAAAAAAAAAGAGCTAGTTTCAGGACAAGCACCAAAAACTACAGAGAAACCCTGTCTCAAAAATAAAAAAAAAAGAAATAAGAAATAAAGTAGCCTCATAAAACTTTCATCGTGTTCCCATAATTTTTTTTCATATACTCTTCATACCTTAAGTACTGACATCTGGGACAATGTGAACTCTTGGTCATTAATCTGATGGGGCTGAAGAGAGTTGGTGTCTGAACATGTGCCTGAGGTCCTAGCATCTGGGTGGGGGCCGGCAAATTGGGAGTTGAAAGTCATTCTCAACTACATAGGGAGTCCCATGTCTGGCTATGAGACCCTGTCTCAGAATGTCCTTGTGTTCCCCAAAAGAAAGAAGCCTGGTGTGTGTCCCCCTCCCCATTTGTGTGTGTGCACATATGTGTGTGTGTTTTTGTGTACACGTGCATGCACATGATATGTAAGTGTGTTTTGAGACATACTATTACTAAGTAGTCCAGGTCTAGGCTGCCCAGTCCTCCTGCCTCAGGTTTCCAAGAGTTGGGATTATGGGTGTGCACCACCAACCTGGCTTCTTTAGGTTTTTTGTTGTTATTTCTTTGGTTTTTGTTTTTAATGACAGGATCTCACTGTGTAGCCAAGCCTGGCCTGGGATCCATGGTGATCCTGCCTCAGCCTGAGACATTTAAAGAGTTACTTTTAAGTAGCAGACACTGTCTTCTTTGAATAGATGAGAAAAGGCTTTCTTATGAGCAAGGTTTCTTTTTTGTCTTAGGGATGGGTCCTTAATTAATTAGTTAATTAATTTATTATTATTTTTAAAATATATCATTGGCTGGTTTGGATCTCACTATATAGGCCTTTATGACCTGGAACTCAGACATATGCTTGCCTCGGCCTCCCAAGTGCTAAGTCTGAAGGCATATACCGCACCTGGCCATGAGCCACATTTTTATTTTATTTTATTTTATTTTGGTTTTTCAAGACTGGGTTTCTCTGTGTAGCTTTGGGGCCTGTCCTGGAACTACCTTTTGTAAACCAGGCTGGCCTTGAACTCACAAAGATCCGCCTGCCTCTGCCTCCCGAGTGCTGGGATTAAAGACGTGCTCCACCACTGCCTGGCCAAGGTCTTTTTTTTTTAAGATTTGTTTTTATTTTATTTGTATGAATCTTTTGCCTGCATGTCTGCGTGTGCATCGTGTGTGCCTGGTAACTGAGACACCAGAAGAAGGCATCAGATCCCCCGGAGCTAGAGTTACAGCCAGTTGTGAGCCACTCTGTGGGTACTTGGAACTGATCCCTGCTCCTCTGGTAGAGCAGAAGTACTCTTAATTGCTGAGCCATTTCTCTAACCTCTGAGCTAGGAGTTTTGACACTCAGCTTTACCAGATTCATTTCTATGGGCTTGGCTTCTAAGCTGATTCATGGATACTCTGCTGGGCCCCTTGTTCTTGGATCCTTGCCAACTAGAGGCTAACTACTGCAGTCTGAACAATTCCTATACTTCATTTGTCTGAAAAATATGTACTGTTTTCATTCCAAAGACAAAAGAATCTAAGCAAGAGACATTCCAAGTCTGGGGATAAAACTTAAGCTTTGAGCCCTCCCTGCTCTCTAAAGCCTCCTGAGCTCAATGACCACTGTAACACCAAGCGGGAGACAGACATCCTCCTCTAGACTTGTGCATATACACACATGCCCTTCTCTGACAGAATACAGAGCCCACATGCCACCTTGTCCCTCCTGTCTATATAAATACTGCCATCACGAAGCTTTGGTGCGAATATGTATAACACTATATATACATTCTAATTAAGAGTTTACTGCTTTCCAAACAGTTCTTTGAGGCAGGCAGGAATTTTATTTCCTTTTGGTATGAAGAAACAGGTGAAATGTCACACAGGTGACCACTTTTCTTCCTTAAATTGCCAATTGATAGTTGCCTTGGAGTAGGACACTGTTTGATTTATGTTTATTTTCTCATTTCTGCACCCAATGATATTTATTGATCTCTATCTCCATTAGACAATGGAGATATAAGTGGGTCATTTTACTTTAATGGTACTCTGTATTAAAGAGGAAAGATGTGGTAATATTGGCTTTTTAGGAGAGGCTGTTTTAGAGCCTTTTGGTGAAGGGTTGAATCCCTAGTGGTACAGTTTTTAGCAGTTGGGGGTCACGGGAAAGTAGATATCAGCCAGGAAAGGAAATGGCACCTCTGATTTTCTTTTCTTTTTAAGCTATGCAGTATCGCCATCTGGTGTCCATCCTAGGGAGGGTCAACTCCTTCTCTGGGGACAAAGTAGGCAGCAAAGTGCTGCTGTTGCAGAGCTGCTTGTAGATTACTGTTTGTTCTTTTCAGAGCTGCAGCTGCAGACAAGTGTGGACCTGCTGTTTTTAAAAGATTGAATTCTATGTCTGTCTTTTAATCATTTATTTTCTTTGTTGACATGGTCTCTTATAGCCGAGGCTGACCTTGAACTCCTTATTTTCCTGCCTACGCCTTCCAGTGTTGGGTTTATAGATGTTCTTCAACATGCATGGATATTTTCATTTTAACTAAGTAGGCAATGTCCCCCTGTGGAGGGACTTTTTATTCTATAGTCTGTATTTTCTTTCTTGCTACTACTTTTGGTGGTGGTAGTGATGGTAATCTCACTGTGTAACCCTGGGTAGTCTGGAACTTGCTATGAATACCAGGTTGGTCTTGAACATGCAGAACATGCATTAATCCTCCTGCCTCTACCTCTTATGTGACTATAAGCATGTACCACAACATCTGACCTTTTCTTTTACTTTTCTGTAACGCAATTCTAAATCCTTCTCTCTCTCTCTCTCTCTCTCTCCTCCTCTCTCCGATCTCTCATCTCTCTCTCTCTCTCTCTCTCGCTCTCTCTCGTCATCTCCTCTCTATCTCTTCACCTCCTCTCTCCGTCTCTCCTCTCTCTCTCTCTCTCTCTCTCTCTCTCTCTCTCTCTCCTCCATTTCTTTCTTGACGGTGTTTCATTATATAGCCATGGCTGGTCTGGAACTCACAGAGATCCACTCACCTCTACCTCCAGAATGCTGGAATTAAAGGTGTGAACCACCATGCTCAGCCCTTTTCTTTTAAAATACTTTTCTTACGTTTACTTATTTATTTGTGTGTGTGGTGGTGGGGGGACAGTATATCATGGTGTGGGTCTGGAAGTCAGAGAATAACTCACCAGAGTCTGTTCTCTCATTCTTCCATGTGGGTCCTTGGGATAAAACTCAGTTGTTGTGCTCGGCAGCCAACACCTTTACTTACTGAGCTCCCTCGCTGACCTCTTCCTTCTTCCCTTTCCTTTCCCTTTTACTTCCCCCTTCCATCCTCTTCTCTCACCTCTCCTTTCTTACTATTCCGCCCCCCTTTGCGCCAAACCAAGGACCTCGATTACTAAGTCTCTTCTCTTCTTTACTATCCTCAATCCTAGATAACTTGGTGCTTCCTGCTAAGTTAAAAAGACCAGACAGTAGCACAGTTCTTTTCATTTTGAGAGCAATCAAGAAACTCTTTCTCTTGGGTCTTGTCTTAGTTGGGGTTACTATTGCTGTGATGAAACCCCATGAGCAAATACAACTTGGTGGGGGAAAGGGTTCATTTAGCTTATACTTCTATGTCACTGTTCATCATCAAAGGGAGTAAGGACAGGAGCTAAGGCAGAGCAGGAACCCCCCCACCCCCCAGCAGAGGGGTGCTGCTTACTAGCTTGCTCATCATGGCTTGCTCAGCCTGCTTTCTTAGTAGAATCCAGGACAACCAGCCCAGCACCTACACAGTGCACTGGGCTCTTCACCATCAATCATTAATAAAGAAAATGCCTTACAGCTGGATATTTTGGAGGCATTTTCTCAATTGAGTTTCCCTCCTTTCAGATAATTCTAGCTATGTCAAGTTGGTATAAAACTAGCCAGCACGAATCTACTCCAGACATTTCCTTCCTTGATTCCTTTCAGTCACAGTCAATCACTCATTCTTTTGCCTCATTCAACACCATGTATTTATCCCTTTATTGTAGAATCACACTGTAGACAATCATTAGTCTACGGCCGGTAAACTTTGGAATAGGCAATATTTCCCCCCTTTACCTCCCATCCCAGGCAGGGTTTCTCCGTGTAGCCCTGGCTGTCCTGGAATTTGCTCAGTAAACCAGGTTGATTTACACACAAACTCACAGAGATCAACCTGTCTCCCGAGTGCTGGGATTTAAAGTATGTGCTGCTACCACTTGGCTAGATAGAGTTTTATTGTTATAGATTTCCTTAAAATCTTACAACTATGAAAAATCCATAGGACCAAAAGCAGCAGATAATCTTTTAAGACCTGCTCAGCCCAGTCCCTTGCGTGGACATGCATTTCAGTGTGTGTGTCTAATGATGTGGGTTTCCTCTCTGTGTGCTATGAATATGTTTTATTACCATTGGTTATTAAAGAACCTGGCCAGCAGCTAGCATTTTTCTCCTTCGGCAGCTAAATGGCGTCTCCTTTTTCTCTATATCTCTGTTCAGATTTCCTACTGGGCTTTACTAATCCATTGGCCTAAACAGTTTCTTTAGTAACCAAGGGTAATAAAACATAGTCATAGCATACAGAGGGGAATCCCACATCATTCTCTCTGTGTCTGTGTGCGAGCACAATGCATGCTGCTTGGATCAGACATTTGAAAGTCTAAGAGAGGTCCAGCTAATAATTCTTCTCTCCTTCCACCTCCTCGCCTGAATCTGAACCGTCAGGTATTGCCTCACTTTTGTCTATTGTTAAGTGCTTTCTACATTTATTGAACCTTCCATACATCTTGAAATTGGAGAATAATTGTAGACTTTGATCACAAAGATTTGAATTCTAGCCATTTATTTCCCTTCTTTATACTCAGTCTGTCCCAGGCTGATGTGGGACTCAAATGTGTACTGCCTTGCATACTAGTGGTTGTTGCCATTTCAGTGTGTGGGTTATTTTAGGGGAGGCATCCAGTGTTTGTGAGCCTGGCTTCTTGTTTACAAGCAACAGAAAATGGCCAACTTAAGAATTAAGACTAATGACTGTGGTTTCTGTTGGCTATGACTAGCTAAGATCTACACAGCCAGCAGAGAAACTATATGCTGAGAGCCTGTGGCTCTCGTTTTCTTCCTTATCCTCATAATCCATGGCATGCTAGCTGGCGCCTCCTTCCTCCTTGCCTGGTCTCCTCTAACTCTCTGTATTGCCCCCCTTCAACTCCTAGACTGCACAAGGCCCAGGAGGAGCACCGCACAGTGGAAGTAGAGAAGGTCCATCTGGAGAAGAAGCTGCGTGATGAGATCAACCTTGCTAAGCAGGAAGCTCAGCGACTGAAGGAGCTGAGGGAGGGCACTGAGAATGAGAGGAGCCGCCAGAAATATGCTGAGGAAGAGCTGGAGCAGGTAAGAGAGTGCACCAGACGCATCAGGGGTGTATAAGGGCAGGGGCCAGAGTCTGACTGGGAAGCTTCATGTATGAAGCTTTCTAAATATGGTTCAAATCTTTCTTCTAGACTACCAATAAGGGTAGTGGGAAAGCTGTAAAAAATGTTTACCGAGATTCCATCTTACACCTGTAAGAATGGCCAAAATCAAAAACACTGATGACAACTTAATGCTGGAGAGGTTGTGGGGGAAAAAGTACACTCCTGCATTGCTGGTGGGAATGCAAGCTGGTACAGCCCCTTTGGATGTCAGTGTGGTGATTTCTCAGAAAATTAGGAGACAACTTTCCTCAAGACCCAGTAGTACCACTTTTGGGTATATATCCAAAGGATGCTCAATCTTGCCACAAGGACATGTGCTCAACTATGTTCATAGCAGCTTTGTTTGTCATAGCCAGAACCTGGAAACAACCTAAATGCCCCTCTATCGAAGAATGGATAAGAAAAATGTGGTACATTTACACAATGGAATACTACACAGCAGAAAAAAATAACGACAGCTTGAATTTTGCAGGAAATTGGATGGAGCTAGAGGACATTATTTTGAGTGAGGTAACCCAGACACAGAAAGACAATTATCACATGCACTCACTCATAAGTGGTTTTTAAACATAGAGCAAAGAAAGCCAGCCTACAAACCACAATCCCAGAGAACTTAGACAACGATACGGACACTAAGAGAGACTCACATAGATCTAATATACATGGGAAGTAGAAAGTATAAAAAGACAAGATCTCCTGAGTAAATTGGGAGCATGGGGACCTTGGAGGATTGAAGGGGGAGGGGAGAGGCAGGGAGGGGAGCAGAGAAAAATGTAGAGCTCAATAAATATCAATAAAATAAAATTGTTTACCGTTATTTTCAAAGAATGGCAGATAATGGGAGATAAAAGTGATTCTTTTATACCTCCCCTTTCTCACCGAGGTATTTTCTTTTCTTTTTTTTTAAGGTTGAATATTCAGGGGGTTATGAAGGGTGAAGGGAGGGAGAGAGAGAGAGAGAGAGAGAAAGAGAGAGAGAGAGAAAGAGACTGGAGGGGAAGCGGAGAAGTGGGGAGAGAGGCAGAAGCGAAGCTGCCTCTCCGAGAGGAAGATGGAAAAGAGCCTCACTGAGGTATTTTCAACAGGTGAACAAATCCTAAGTATCAAGCCGCTAAGTTGTTATGTATGGAGATGCCTGTGTAAGCACCGCTCAGAAACCTCACTTTTGATCTTGTCAAATTTTATTCCAAGAATAACTGCTGTCATAACCTCTAAACTAGATTAGTTTTGAATGATTTTGAATTTTATAAAAATATCAGTGGGGCTGGAGAGAAGGGTTAACAGTTAAGAGGATGTTCTCTTAAAGAGGACTCAGCACCCGTGTTAGGTGGCTCACAAGTGCCTGTGCCTCCAGCTCCGAGGGACCCAACGCCCTCTTCTGGCCTCCATGAGCACTATACTCATATGTGTATCTTCCATCCCACCCACAATACACACATGATATAGTGCTAGGAGTGTGATTAGTACTAGAATCTTTTTCCCCCATACATATAATTCTGGATTCACTCTCCAGCACAACAAAAATAAAATAAAACAACAAAAAGAATGTATACATGCTTTTTGTGCTTGGTTTCTTTGAGAACATTGAGAGAGTCAGGTTGCATGTAGTGACTGATGATTGATTTCCATTACAAGACAGTCCTTTTTATTTATTTATTTATTTATTTATTTATTTTTGGTTTTTCGAGACAGGGTTTCTCTGCAGCTTTAGAGCCTGTCCTGGAGCTAGCTCTTGTAGACCAGGCTGGTCTTGAACTCACAGAGATCCGCCTGCCTCTGCCTCCCGAGTGCTGGGATTAAAGGTGTACGCCACCACCGCCCGGCTACAAGACAGTCTTAAGAAAGCAAAAATAAACAAAAACCACTGGGTGTGGTGGTATATACCTTTAATCCCAGCACTCAAGGATCTCTGTGAGTTCTAGACCATCTTGGTATACATAGCAAGTTCCAGGCCAGCCAGAGCTATATAGTGAGACCCAGTCTCAGAAAACAAAACAATACTCCCCACCTCCCAAACAAAACTAAAGAGATAACTGGGGATTAAGAGCACTTGGTCTTGCAGAGGATCCAGGTTTGAGTCCCAGCACCCAAATGGTGGCTCACAATCATCCATAACTTCAGTTCCAGGTGGGTCCAAACCCCTCTTCTGACCTCTGAGAGCATCAGACACATATATGATACACATAAATACATTCAGAAAAAACATTCATACATGTAAAATAAATGTTTTTAAAAAGAAAAAGGCAAACCACAGAGAGGAAATATATATATATATATGTATATATGTATATATGTATATATGTATATATGTATATATGTATATATATGGGTAATGTGCGCGTGCGCGCGCGCGCACACACACACACACAAATGCTTACATCCAGGGTATATAAAGAACTTTCACAAGCAAGAAAAGACAACTCGTTTTTATTTTATTTTTAGTGTCTAGCAATAATTTTATTTTATAATCAATCTACCACACATAGATCTAAAATACCAAATTAGTCCCTATTAAGCAATTTGAAAATCTGTATACAGGGGCAGGGGAAGCTAGAGACACAAATGAATAGTAAAGAAATCTCAAAAAAGTAGAGGTGTGGGTCCGGTGAGTTTAGCATATAGCTGAGACAGGAAGGCCACTGCAAGTTCCAGGCCAGCCTGGGATATAACCTTTAATCCCAGCAAAATTAGAAACAACAGCAGCAAAATTAGGAAACAAAACAAAACAAAACAAAAACTGGAGTTGTGGTATAGGCCTGTAATCAACCCTTCGGATTAGAGGCAGGAGGATCAAGAGAATTCAAGTCATGTCTGCTACCTGTTGTGTTGATGTCTGGGCTGTGCTAAGATGAACTAGGGAAACAAAAGATTAGAACCTCTAACTCCTGTTGACTAAGGAGCCAGCATATCAGAGGCAGAAGTCACTGAGCAAGGGCCCCTGGGATTTAGCTCTGTGGGGTTAACAGAATACCCTTAATATAGATTCAGAAGCCCTCAGAGCTTGGTTTGTCCTTTTGCCACGCTATCTCTGTGCAGTGCCATCTGTATCTTTGTACTCTGTGCCACCTGTATCTTTGTACTCAGGTGTGTCGGAGATCAAGAGAGGTCTCTGAAAGGCCTCCAGTGTTGCAGGAAGCTTGGCTCAGCTTCCTGCTGAGGGAGGGAGGCTATTCTCCAGAGTGCGCAGAATCAGCAACTGTGCACAGAGCGGCTGTAGACTCTGCATGTTGGTGGGAATGAGCTTGCACCTCCAGCTTTGTGACTGTTAGCAGTGGGTCCTGGATATGGAGCTGAGCTGGGTGGGGTGGTACAGATGGGCAAATGGGAGTCACAACTCCTGCTCTGGCATGCGCCCATATGATCAACCTTGTCTCAGCTTGCTTTTCCTTCTGGTTGAGTCTTGCAGCCAGGATCTTGTAAATGTAAGGTCAGGGTATGGCTCCATCTTAAAATATTTCCTTAGCTCCCAGTACTACTCCCAGCTATTCTCTTGCTCATGGAACTGTTTAAGGTTCCTATTGCTGTGAAAAGACAGCATGACCATGGAAACTCTTTTTTTAATTTTATTTTTTATTGATTTATTGAGCTATACGTTTTTCTCTGCTCCTTCCCTGCCTCTCCCCTTCCCTTTAGTCCTCTCCCATGGTTCCCATGCTCCCAATTTACTCAGGAGATCTTGGCTTTTTCTACTTCCCAAACCGTGGAAACTCTTATAAAAGAAAACATTTAATTGGGTGGCTTACAGTTTTAGAGTTTAGTCCATTATCATCATGGTGGCACATGGCAGCTTGCAGGCAGACATGGTGCTGGAGCTGAGAGTTTTACATCTTAATATGCAGGCAACAGTAAGTGAACTGGCACGCTGGGTGTGGCTTGAACATATATGAGACCTCAAAGTTCACCTCCACAGTGACACACTTCTTCCAACAAGGCCACACCCACTCCAAAAAAGCTACACTTCCTAATAGTGCCACTCCATTTGGGGTCATTTTCTTTCACATCATCACAAGAATCCAGTATGCTGGAGTTCAGGAAATGCCAAGGTTTGCCAGTTTTAACTACAGCTCTGCTCAGGGGTTTGAGGCTTGTTCTAAAGAACTACACTTAAATCCACCTCCACCCGGGACCCACTGAGCTGTACCCTTTTACTTTCAGACTTTGCCACTCTGCATCTCTTCAACCCAAGTTTCTAAGTGAGAAGAGATTCACAAGACAAATGACCAATTATAAAAAACCAATATTAAGGAAGTGAAAGTTAAAATAACAATGAAATACCATTACAGCTACCAGAATGCCTAAAAACATAAAGGTCCTGCATCAGTGGTAGCAATATTGGTAGGTACAACCATTGTAAAAAAATACTTGGCATTTTCCTACCCCCTTCTCTGCCTCCAGTGCTGGGAATCAAACTTGGGCTTTACATGTTATCAAGCACTCTACTACTGAACTACATCCCAAACTCTATTTGACAGTTTCTACTAAAGCTAATGCGTAAATGCTCTGTTGCTTTATACACAACGGAAATGACTGTTTATGCTCACTAAAATATATATTCAGTAACACTACATCTATTGATGACTACATCTAGTCATAAAATCTGAAAAAGCCACAGGAAAATGAAAAAATTAATTATAGAATACTTACTTAGTTGAGTATTTGCTCAGCAATGTAAATGAGCCCTCACCTAGAATCATCAAATGCCACCATGAAGAAAATGACTTGAATCCATGACCTTGCATATACTAGGCAATTACTGTATTGCTAAGCCATATTTCTAGCACAGTTTTTTAAAATTTGACGCAGGTTCTCTCTCTCTCTCTCTCTCTCTCTCTCTCTCTCTCTCTCTCTCACACACACACACACACACACACACACACACACACACACAATCAATCAATCAATCAAGGCTTGAATTCATTTTGTAGTCCAAACTGCCCTCAGTATTTTTCCTAACCTCCAGTCCTCCATAGTGTCTCAGATTAAGGCCTGCCACTAGGCTTCTGCCCCCTATCTTTTCTTTCTGAGAGAGTCTTGCTATATTGCCCAGGCTGCCCTTGAACTTGTGATCTTCCTGCCTTAGCCTCCTAAGTGGCTAAATTATGTGTGCTGCATCATGTCTGCCTTCATAACCCTTTTAAATCTTAAAGAATATTTAGAAAAAAAAATTGAAGAGCACGTTTGCCCTTCTTCCCTCCTTTTTTCTTCTTGGATCCCAGAAGACAAGAGAGGTCCACACTGTCACCTCTGCTGGAGCTACCCCATGACAGTTGGGTCATGGTTCTCATTCTTGATGAGTCTACTCAAACGGCTGCCATCTGATTTAGAAAGAGTCTGAGCATGAAGTGGCAGGGTTTCTGTCAGCTCTGGAGGGACATATGCTTCATTAAGTTAGGAAAATGATCTTACTGGAGTGGACTGTTCACGACCATTCATCCAGTGAAAGATCATTCCAGCTCTTTGTATGCACTGTGCTATATAAAACAAATTATAAAACCTCCAAAAATTACTTAGGATCTTCTCTGGGAGTTTTACTGTTGATATTTACCCTATTACAAATTAAGATGGGCTGGGTAGTGGTGGCGCACACCTTTAATCCCAGCACTTGGATGGCAGAGGCAGGTGGATCTCAGTGAGTTCAAGGCCAGCCTGGTCTACAAAGCGAGTTCAAGGACAGCCATAACTGTTACACAGAGAAACCCTGTCTCAAAAAACCAATAAATAAATAAAAATAAGGTAGATCTTATACATAAAACATAAGAAGCCAGGCACTGTAACTCATTCCTATAATTCCAGCACTCAGAAAGGTGAGGTAAAATAGAAAAGCATTTAAATATTTAGTAAATAAAAAACTGTACTAAATTCTTTACCAATCAAAATAAATAACATTTTATATAAAAAACCTAAATTTTCCAAACTAAAACCATTTTTTTTTTAAAAGACAGGGTTTCCCTTTGTAGCCCTGGCTGTCCTGGAACTCCCTCTGCAGAAGAGGCTGATTTCAAGCTCAGAGATCCGCCTGCCTCTGCCCTCCAAGGGCTAGGATTAAAGGCATGTGCCATCTCTGCTTGGTAACTAAAAACAATTTAATAAAAATAGTGACTCCTTACAATTTTACATATCTTTTAAATGTCTGGCTTATTGGGCTGTGTCTTAGGGTTTCTATTGCTGTGAAGAGACACTATGACCACAGCCACTCTTATAAAGGAAACTCTTAATTGGGGTGGCTTGCTTACAGTTCCAGAGGTTTAGTCTGTTACCGTCATGGCGGGAGCATGGTGTTGCACAGACAGTAGCTAAGAGTCCCGTGTCTTGCAGGGAATAGGAAGTCACTTTGACAGTCACACTGAGGGAAGCTTGAGCAAAAGAGGCCTCAAAGCCACCCCCCCCCACAGTGACACACTTCCTCCAACAAGGCCACGCCATTCCCTTTGGAGGCCATTTTCTTTCAAACCACCACAGGCTGCTGTGTTCTCTTTTTGTTGTTTTTGATACAAGCTCTTTCCCTATAGACTAGGATATCCTTGAACTATTGAGCTCTTCCTGCCTCTGTCTCCCAAAAACTAGAGTTATAAGCGTGCACCACCACAGGCATCTTAGATTCCATTATTAGTGTCTATATTCGGTCTCTTGTAGAAAAAGAGGGTAAAAGTGGGAATTAATGCCAGACATAGTGACTCATGCCTGACTCATGAGGTAGAGGCAAAAGGACCAGAAGTTCAAGACCAGTTTCTACTACATAGTAAATTCAAGGCCATCCTGAGCTGCACTAGACCTTTCCTTAAAAAAACTAAAACTAAGACTGTAGAGATGGGTTAGTGGTTAAGAGCACTGGCTGCTCTTCGAGAAGACTGTGGTGTGTGCCCCTGTGTGTTGGTGCCTGCAGAGCCAGAAGCATTGGCTCCCTTTGAAGCTGGAGCTATAGGCAGTTGTGAGCTGTGTCATGTGGTGCTAGCAATTGAACATGCCCTCTACAAGAGCACTGTGCACTCTTAACTGCTGATTTATCTATCCATCCACCAGAATTAAAATTCCAACCAAGTGCTTTGTCTACCACTTTATGGTATTTTTTAAATTTACTATTTTTTTAATGTGTATGAGTATTTTGCCTGCATCTATGTATACCATATGTGTGCCTGGTGCTCAAGGAAACTAGAAGAGTGTGTTAGATTCCCTGGAACTGGAGTTACAGATGGTTGTGAGCTGTCGTGTGGGTGCTGGGAATTGAACCCAGGTTCTCTGGAAGAGCAGCCAGTGCTCTTAACCTTGCATCTCTCCAGCCCACGTTATGGTGTCTTGACTCCATACACAGACTCCAACTCACAGTTAGATGATTCAGTGACAGATATACTCCTGAAGAGACCAAGGAGGGCTGACAGACTGGCTGTATGACCAGGAGACTAAGCTGATGTGATAGGAGAGAAGAGTGTGCTGGGACTACCCCCCCCTAAAAAAAAAGCCTCCATTTGAATTCTGCTTGGCACTGTTGATTGTATGATCTTTTTGTTTTGTTTTTTTCGAGACAGGGTTTCTTTGTGTAGCTTTGGAGCATGTCCCGGAACTTGCTCTGTAGGGCAGACTGGCCTTGAACTCACAGAGATCCACCTGCCCCTGCCTCCTGAGTGCTGGGATTAAAGGCATGTGCCACCGCTGCCTGGCAACAGTGTGATCTTAAGTGGGCTGTTTTCTTCTTTGTGCTTACTTCTTTGTATATGAAATTCAGAGAATAATTATTGTCATGTCTTCCTACTGCAAGAATTGTAGAGCAGGTATGGACTCTTTGGGTTTTGAAGAATTGTACAGAGTACTGGAGAGGGTCTTAATGTCAATAGACAGACCCACTGTCTCTCTCCTCATAGGTTCGGGAGGCCTTGAGGAAAGCAGAGAAGGAGCTTGAATCACACAGCTCATGGTATGCTCCTGAGGCCCTGCAGAAGTGGCTGCAGCTGACACATGAAGTGGAGGTGCAGTACTACAACATCAAGAAGCAAAATGCCGAGAAGCAGCTGCTGGTGGCCAAGGAGGGGGTGAGGCCTGCTTTCCTGTTGGCCTCCTTTTGTCCTCTTCCCATCTTCCTGCCCTCTTCTTTTTATGCTCCCTCCCTCTGTTCTTTTCTACTCTACCTGTCCCTCCCTTTGAGTGAAGAGATACATTGGCAGTGTTTCCTTTCCTAGTGTACAATTTTCCAATTTTTGGAGGAGGTATTGAGTATTGGGTTCTCCCTCTTGTCTTCTGGGCATGATAAATCAAGTAGGGATGGGCAGAGGGCAGCTTTTTCAGTTTCCCCAGCTGCCACAGGAACAGAAGTTCTTCTGGGCTTGGGGCACTGGCACTGGACCCTTTACCTCTCAGCCAGTCCACCTGCTTTCTCCCCTTGCCTTACTTCACTTTTCTCTTTTCCTTGTTCTCTTCCTTTTCCTTGTGAAGCTTCAGTTGTGTTAGTGGGATGGGAACCCAGCTACAGGAAGGCCTTATGTTTTTCAACCATGAATCCAACTCTCTTTAAGCTGGGTTCTTCATCTTTGCAGGCTGAGAAAATAAAAAAGAAGAGAAACACACTGTTTGGTACCTTCCATGTGGCCCACAGCTCTTCTCTGGATGATGTGGATCATAAGATCTTAACTGCTAAGTAAGTAGCACCAGTTATCAGCTTCACAATGATCATCTTAGAGATTGACCCCAGTTCCATCTTCTCATGATGGGGTAACATCTCTGATCTCCTGCCCAAGCCCTGATGCAGCTCCCACTTTGCTCTGAAGTTTATGTATTGTGGTTTTTAATCATATATGTCTATACCCCATGTGTTCCTCTGAAAAGTGACCTTGTTCTCGTTGGGGCTGCCACATGGCCCGTACCTGCAGTTTTCTTTCATCTGTCTTTAGGCAAGCACTAAGCGAGGTGACAGCAGCACTGAGGGAGCGCCTGCACCGGTGGCAGCAGATTGAGATCCTCTGTGGCTTCCAGATTGTCAATAATCCTGGCATCCACTCCTTGGTGGCTGCCCTCAACATAGACCCCAGCTGGATGGGTAGTACTCGCCCTAACCCCGCCCACTTCATCATGACTGACGACGTGGATGACATGGATGAGGAGATTGTGTCACCCTTGTCCATGCAGTGTAGGTGACCTCTGTGTAGGAATGAGAGAGATAGCATTTGGTGTCTAAGATGAGAAGTCTGTTGCCTCTGCTGTGCTTGTACAACAGTTGGGGAAGCTAACCAGAAAAGAAGTCAGCTCCTATCATTGGTTAATAAAACAATTCACATTATGATATTTCTTTATAACTGTCCTTTTAATATTTTCCCCTTGCTATATGCCTTCTCTGTCCTGTGTCTGTGTCTTTTTCTTTCTTCTGTTTTTGTTTGTTTAGTCCTCCTTTTTCTTCCTCCACTATTTATCTTTATGAAAAAATAATCTTCTTTAGAGACTTTTTATTCATAGTATAAAATAATATTAATTTGGACTGTGTTTATTTATTTCACTTTGTTTCTTATTCTTAATTACTAAAACAAGTGAATAGAATGATGTCTCTTTTCTTTACCTTTCTGTGTGAGAATGTCTCCAAACCAGGAGGCATTCTTGCCCAGGAGGGAACTCCTGTACAAGTATGTCTGGCTACCTACCGAGTGTGGACTCCTCCTATCCCCATCTTTATTCTGGTTCTTTATTATTTCTTCTTTCCCCCAAAGGTGACAAGAGCTTAGTAGAGCTCAGCCTAAAGGGACAGTATTCTGTGGGAATTCTATAGTGATTCCCCTTCTGGTCTACAGCTGAATTTTTTATTTGAATGGGAGATTATTTAGCTAAATGAATTAGGCATATCTATGGTAAAGGTGTTATCGTGGGTCCATACTTCCCAGTGCAGAGGAATTTGGGCTGCTTTAGGTTTTCAGGAGGCCATATAATTCCCTGCCTCTCTTGAAGTCCAGGTCCTTTGATCAGGCCAAATTATATTTCAGACAAAATTTATTTGTAAATGTCCTTTTTAATGTGCTGATTCTGGAACTTGCTGTTTAGTCCAAGCTAGCCTTGAATTTCTGATAATCCTCTTGATTTCCACCCCACCAAGTGTTGGGATTATAAAAACGTAGGACTCGGGAGGCAGAGGCAGGCGGATCTCTGAGTTCGAGGCCAGCCTGGTCTACAAGAGCTAGTTCCAGGACAGGCTCTAGAAACTACAGGGAAACCCTGTCTCGAAAAACCAAAAAAAAAAAAAAACAAAAAAAAAAACAAACGTAGGACTGTGAATTTTTTCAGTAGTACATTAAGGCCAAGCCTCTTTGTATCCTTGATTTGGTAATTGTTTTGTTTTGGTTGTTTTGAGACAGGATCTCACTATGTAGCTCTGGCTGGCCCGAACTCTGATCAACAAATCATGTTGGCCTCAAACTCAAGAGATCTACCTGCCCCTGTCCCCCAAGACTTAAAGATTTGTGCCAGCACACTTGGCTTGATCCGATATCTTGTTAGTTCTTTAGCCAAAGGCCTAACAAGGTTTGGGTCACTATTAGGCAAGTCTGGATCCTAACTTATTGATCTAAAGATTCCTGTGCTCTTTAGGTTAGGAGGAACCTTTGGTAGTTCCGAAGGTTCTGTTCTCTACTCATTCCCTGTCCCCAGCCCTTCCTGTATCCCATTGATAGACAGGCCAAAACCCTTTATAAATCAGATTCTCTTCTCCTTTTGGCCTGGCTGTTGACCCTAGATGCTGCCTGGCTGATGGGGCGTAGGTTCAGTGACCGCTCTCTCTGCTCTACATCCGCCGGCTCGGATGATCAGTCCCTCTGGAAATACCCGGGTTTGAGGAGCCCCTTTGGGGCTTTTGTTTTTCCGACTTTTGGAACTAAACCGACACTCCTATCCAATGGGCCCCTTCTCTTGCCTGCCTCACACCCCTGCCTGCTCCCCATGTTCCCTCAGCACTATCCCTACTAACTGAAGGGAGGGGTTCGGGGGTGATGAGAATCAGCCTGCTCAACTGAGGACTGGAGAGAAGACATCTATAGTGATGGAAGGCTTAGGCCTTTCCCCTCAGCCCAGCCACAGATGTCCTAGTGGACCTTCTTCCAGCTGGGCCGGAGTGAAAGGAAAGGAAAGAACATGCCTCTCTTTTCTTTTTCATGTTCTTCCCTTGTCTCCCAGTTTCTACTCCCCACCCTCTTCCTTTCCTATTATGGGTTTCTTTCTCTTCAAGCATTTCATGCTTTGAAAGTTACCAGCTGTATAAGCCCTGCTGCCTACCTTTCCACACTGTGGAATTGTGTTCTCTCCATGGGTTGGCCCCATAAAACTTTGCCGCCCTAATAACCTCTGACTTTCTCCAACTTAAGGAGTAAGGAGTAAGGTTTTTGTTTTTGTTTTTGAAGTTGTAGCTGGGATTGAACCTAAAGACATGCTTTGGCACATCCCTAGGTTACTGGTGCCCAGGTCAGGGTGATAATTATCCTACAAGAGCCTGGTTTGCAGCACTGATCCAGGAACTAGGTCATGGTCATTTATGTATGTATTAGAGGAAATTTGGAAAGTAAAAAAAAAAAAACATGAATAATAGCATTTTTAAAAGGCGTTCACGCCGGGTGTGGTGGTGCATGCCTCTAATCCCAGCACTCAGGAGGCAGAAGCAGCACTTATGAGGCAGAGTTTGAGGCAAGCCTGGTCTACAAAGTGAGTTCTGGGATTGCCAGGGGTACACAGAGAAACCCTGTCTTCAAAAACAAAAAAGGTGTTTATTGTCTCACCATAGCTGAATACTTTTTCTTGATTTTTTTTAATCAATTTAAGAGAAGATTTTATTTTTATTTGAAATTATGTGCATATGTATGTGTCTTGAATTTGGGTTTGTATACATAAATGCAGTATCCACAGAGCCAGATGAGGACATTGGATCCCTGGAGCTAGAGTTACAGGTTCTTGTGAATTGCTCAAAGTAGGTTCTGGGAACCAAACTTGAACCATCTGCAAGAGCAGAACATACAGTTAGCAGATAGGACATCTCTCCTTTCTTCTCTTATGAATTTTTTAAAGGTGGCTAAAATATTTATTGAGTGCAATGACCTGTGTAGGTTTTTTGGGGTGCTTGAAAGTCTCAGAGCAACCCCACAGGATTCTACAGATGTGGGTTAAATGAGAATGTAAGTGGTTTAGGGTTGCAGTTAGAAGTAGAAAGGCTTGGGTTCAAACTCTAGTGTTTTGTATTCCAAAGTTCAAGGCTATTTCATAAAAATTTATATCCTTCTTTGTCCCTTTAAAGCTTTTGATGTTTGTTTTCTGAAAGTGAGTCTTATTATACAGCCCAGCTAATCTCTAGTTCACTTTATAGTCTGCTGGCTTCTAACTGCTAACTCTGCTGCCTTGGCCTGTCAGGTGCTGAGGTTAGTTATGTCCTACCACCTCCAGCTCCAGGAACTTTAATAAGTATCTTCCATGTTCTTAAACATTTTCATAAGCGGGGGCTGGAGGGATGCCTCAGTGGTTAAGAGCACTGGCTGCTTTTCCAGAGTTCCTGAGTTCTATTCCCAGCAACCACATGGTGGCTCACAACCATCTGGTGCTTTCTTCTGGCCTGCAGGCATACATGTAGGCAGAATACTGTATACATAATAAATAAATAAATCTTCAAAAAATTTTTATAGCATCACTTTTGATGTCTCTGCTGTCTCCCAGCAAATAGATTTGCTCTCATTTTTCAGTCATTTCATCTTTATGTATACTTCTATGCAACTATTAATAACAATCCAACAAACATGTTTGTGTATAAGTCCTTGTCTGTGTTGTGAATTACTTACTGAGGCTGGTTAAAAAGAAAAGGCTGGTTCTTGCTGCTCTCCCGGACCTTGCTCCAAGTCCCTATCCTGTACTGCCCTGCCTGTGTCCTCCCATTAACTGCCTTGCTACTTCCCTTTATAGTGACATTGGCCTCAGGTCTCCTTCCACTGGAATTACCACTAAAACTGACCCCTCCTCTATAATTTCCCATCCTTTCAGGTCCCATAGTGGGAGGTTTCTGGGAGGTGGTGTCCTTCTCCCTAGATTGGGTATCAAAGGTCCAGAGAGGTATCAAGCAGGCATATCTTTATGGGTACCTGCTTGCCTGCATCCAACCTGTATTGGCCAGTCCTTATACTCTCTTTACTCTCCTTGCAGCTCCCAGCCTGCAGAGCAGTGTTCGGCAGCGCCTGACGGAGCCACAACATGGCCTGGGATCTCAGAGGTTGGTAGAGGGCGAGGCTGGCCACTTCTTGACAAGCCGGGTATCTCTGCGGCGAATGCGTAGCCTTTCATCTGGACAGTCTTTCAGTTCTGAAGGCCACGGGACCAGCCCTCCATCTGCCTCTGCTTCTTCTTCCTGCTCCTCTTCCAATACCACCATCGCCACCACCACCTCCACCACCACCACCACCACCACCACCATCAACACCGTCCATGTTCACCCTGTTTATTATCATCACAGCACTTCCTATTTCCTCCAGATGGATCCCTACCCTGACCCAACCCCTTCTGACAACACCGCTGTGATGTCTGGGCATTCAGAGAGCTTGGGGTATCAGCTATCTCTCTTCTCTTTCTTCCTTCCCTTTATACTGCTTTTACCTTGGCCTCTGCCTGCTGCCTGCTGCTTGTTGACTTCAGGGAGGTGTGGTGAGGAATCTTCCCCCTTGTCCTTTCCTTTCTCAGTTCTGCATTTCTTTATTAAGGTCAGCTTAATTTCCTACACCTGTCTTCCCTTTGCTGTTTGGGGTTTTCTGACTCTAAAAATGAGAACCGGTCCTCTTCCCTCATGATCCTATAACACTTGTTTAAATTATGCACTTTCAGATCAGTTTTCTCATTTCCTTTACTCTTTAAACAGATGTACTGTGTTAGGTTCTTTCATGGATGATAAGATGAAATCCCAGTAATCATGACATATAGTTTTATCTGGGAATGATACACATGTCAATTATGAGCCGATTTTATAAGTGCTCTGGGGTACTGAGGAAGGAGGAATGACTAACAGTGTGTATCTAGGTGGAATGTGTCACAAAAGAGATGACATTGGTGGTGAAGCCCTGTTCATAAAGAAAGGAATAGTGTTCTAGCTTGAGGAGTGTTCAATTTCGTAGAGAAATTGAAGTGTAAGAACATATTATATAATTGTAATGAAAATATTGCGTATGTGTTGGAGAGAAGCAGTAGTAGATGAGGTCAGAATGATGAAAAGTTCAGAAAGGCTAAGGATTTAGTCTTTATCTCTTAAGAAGTGGAGCATAAAGGGTTTCTAGATGAAACTGAATTGGTTGTACTTCTATTTTAAAGGACGTGGGATAATTACAAGTGTTTGCTGCCAAGCCTGATGACCTGACTTTGAACCCAAAAGTCCACATGATAGAATGAAGGAACCAATCCCTGGAAGTGGTCCTCTGACCTCCACATCTGTGCCATATGTGTGTGCTTGTGTGCACATACACAAAATAAATATATGTAATAAAATACAAATTAAAATCTTTCCATTTTAGAAATAACATTGTAGTGGCTTGTACGCAGGTAGGAAAGAGAAGACTAAGGAACTCTGAGGCACTGCAGCATACCACTGGGGAAGAGCTGGGTCTCAGCATGGCAAGGTAGTTTACTTATAACTGACTAGAGATGCAGAAAGAAGTGTCTATTTTGACTGAGTAAATGAGCACAGCCTTCATGGAATTACATTACAGGAGAAGAGATACAGATTTGAAAATTTGGGGCAAGAAAAGTTAGGCAGGTATTGAAATACTTACTTATTAGAGTAGGAAGTTAAGGCTCTGAAAGGGCAATTTTCCCCAGGTCGCAGAGATAATTAGGGTAGAGCACAGACTAGAACTTGAATGTTCTTTTGCAAGGTTTCAGTAAGTGACACAGAAAAGAGTTGAAAGTTTCTCCTCAGCCTGATCTGGTAGCTCATTAACTTTCCCTGCTAATATGTCAAAATGTTAGGCCAAGATTGGAGGTAGTCGCCTTGACCTTGTATGGGACAAGCTTAGGGGACCCCAAGAAAGACTCGCCTTCAGAAGTCCATCTCATCACTGAAATTGTGGCTATGTCCAGTCCTGGCTGTCGAGCTGCAGCCTGCTTACTCTGTTGATTTCTTGGGTCTGGCCTAACTGTGGCTATCCCTCTCTCTACCTCTGCTTCATGAACCTTTGGATAATTATCCTTGAGGGCTGTTCTTTTGCTTCCACAAAGAAACTGCCCTTAAGGATTATTGCTTAGCAGAGCTGCCCATCTTCACTCTCATCTTCATTTTCATCTGAAAGTGTGGGAAGAGAGACTGTTCCTCCTCATACCCATGGAGAAGACTGGAATGGGTTGGGGAATCTAGGGGTTGCTGTAATTTCATGCTCCAAGGTCTAAGCTGAGGGCAATTGGGAGGAAGGGTGGGTAGTACCTGCATTCACCTGGCCTGTTCACTGCTTAATTTTCTTTTGCACCATGCACCAGAGGATCATCTCTAAAGGCAAACAGGCTCTCTAGTAAGGTTAGTAGCTTGGGATGGGAGTCCAAGGCAGCCTAGCCTTTGGGGAGGGATAACTCTGGCCTCAAAGGTCTCAGAAGTTCAGGGAGGGAAGGTGAGCTTACCTTAATGGACTTTTCCCCTCTTATATATACTAAGGCTTTCTCCTAGGTTCTTATCCTTCTGTGGGATTCTTATCATTTAATTGATGAGGGAGGCATGGAAGGATGAGGATTGAGAGCACGTTCCAGACTGTGGGTCAGGAAAAATGAGACTGAGAGGTCCAAACCTTTTTTTATCTTTTCCTTAGTGTTATAAAGGTAGAAATTGATAGGATTCTTACTTTCTTAGCTTAAAAGAGCCACCATTTTTAGTGTGCTTCTCAGAACGTCTTGACACTTTCTAGGTGGTTTTTGTTTATGGGGGAGGATTGTTATGTGCTTAGAGAAACAAGGACACTTTTTTTATTGCTTAAGATATAGTCCTGGCTGGCCTCAAACTTGCTATGTGCTAAGGGTACTCTTGACTCCTGATCCTCAGTCTCTGCTTCCCAATTGCTGAGAGTATAGGTGTGTGGTACCACACCAGCTTTTTGTTTAATTTATTTTGTTTTTGAAACATGGTTTTCCTATATACCCTAGCCATTCATCCTGGAACTTACTATGTATGTACAGAAGGCTTGTTTTGGATTTGGGGTAGTTCTCCTGCCTTAGCCCTCCAAGTACTAGGATTACAGATGTGCACTTGGTGAAGACACATTTAGATAAAAGCACACATTTAGATAAAAGTGTCAGATATATAAAGCCAAATAGGAGACTGACTGTTTATGGAGAGTAGACTATGTGGCCGAAGCAGTATTTGTAGTAGTAGAATGGGTACTGGCATTGTTTTCCTTCCACCTGTAAATAGGAAGGTGCTGACCCTTGGGATTGCTGCCCAGTTGTTTCCTGAGAGAGAAACAAAAAATAGCTACGAGCCAACCCCTTACTTTTGCCTGTTTCAGAAGACTGGTGCCCTTCCTAACCTTTGACCCCTGACTTCCTTCTTACCTATTTCCTATTTAGTATTTCCTCTCCTACTCTTCTATCTCAGATCTTTATACCTTCCCTTTGGCCCTCTCCTCTGCCTCTGTTGTGGGATCTCAGGCCTCTAGGAAAGTGAAGGAGAATTCAAGATTGACAGGGTAATCCTAATATTCACCCCTTTGTTGTAGAAGCAGGAGCAGTGGCATCTGAGATTGGCTCATGGCCTTCCCCGGGCTCACCAAGCCCTTAAAGGGTTTTTAGTCCCTGAACTAGACTCAGAGTATATGTCCAGTATTCAGATCTGCAAAGAAGACCTCTTATAACTGGTCCTATATTGACCTTCCAGGTTGGCTGGCTCTATTGCCTTTCTTCTACAATACTTTGCAGTTTCTAAGTGCTTTGTTAACATTTTTTTTTGTTCCTCCAGTCTTGTAAGGTAATTAGTTTGATACCATCTTCACTGGGCAAAAATTGAGGCTCAGCAAAGTTTGATGACTTAATCTAACTAAGATCACAGAAGGGTTCAGAGCTCTTCTCAAGCCCTGTACCTTAAAGGCCAATGTTCTATCTTCCTATGCCTCTCTAAATTCTCCCTGTCAGCAGAACTCTGACAAATCCCACACTTCCTGCTTTGATTTGAACTCTGCAGAACTTGTCCATGGCCTCCTTTAAATCCTGTGAGAGGGTAGGAAGAGGTAACATCTTGGCCTTTGAGATGAATGAGAGATTGTTTGCTAGGCTGTTCTAACTTCTCCCCAGCCTTGGTCAGGCCTGCTGACTGCATGTGTCCTGTTCTTTGAAGCCTGGCCTAGACTGCATGTATCCCAGGTGTGATAGAATTAAGTGGGGGGAGGAAGGCATGGGAAATGGTGATTCAGAGCAACATGATGCTTCTATGGTAGCTTAGGATTGAGTCCTAATAAACTTTACCAGACATGGGAAGGTGGATTATTTAAGAGGATGCCTATGGAATTTGAGCCTATGGTTTCTATCAGTGTAGGACCTTGGTGTTCAGCCAATGTAAAGCTGTTTCCCTGACAATGATGGTATATAATAACATATGTTTTTATTTTTTTCTGTCTCTTTTCATCATTGTTCCCTTTCTCCTGTTTCTACCCACTTTGTCTCTTCCATAATCCTACTTTTCCTCTCTTTTTCTTCTCCTCTTCCCATTTCCCTATATTCTATGTTCCTTTTTCCTCTCTGTCCAATATCTTACAGGGATTTGACCCATTCCGATTCGGAGTCCTCCCTCCACATGAGTGACCGCCAGCGTGTGGCTCCCAAGCCTCCTCAGATGGGCCGTGCTGCAGATGAGGCTCTCAGTGCCATGCCTTCCAATGGCAGCCATCGGCTGATTGAGGGGGTCCATCCAGGATCTTTGGTGGAGAAACTGCCTGACAGCCCTGCTCTGGCCAAGAAGGCATTACTGGCGCTGAACCACGGCCTAGACAAGGCCCACAGCCTGATGGAGCTGAACCCTTCAGGCCCACCTGGTAGCTCCCCACTTTTGGATTCTTCCCATTCTTACAGCCCTAGTTCCCCAGACCCAGACACACCATCACCAGTTGGGGACAGCCGAACCCTGCAAGGTAGCCGAAACACACGGATTCCCCACTTGGCTGGCAAGAAGGCTGTGGCTGAGGAGGATAATGGTTCTATTGGTGAGGAGACAGACTCTAGCCCAGGCAGGAAGAAGTTTCCCCTCAAAATTTTTAAGAAGCCTCTTAAGAAGTAGGCAGGATAGAATGGCAGTGTTGAGAAAGCCTGTCCTTCCCTGGGTCTTCTGCCTTCCCCCCTTCCTTTCTTTGAGCTATCTGGCCCCTGGAGTGGGGCACGGAGGGGCTGGCCCGGGGTTCTGGGCACTGTACATACCTGCCCCACTCATCCTTGATCCTTCATCATTATTTATTAATTGACCACCATGGCCAGCCTGCCCTGAAACCCTTCCTTCCAACCATGGCTGCTGTCACACCCTCTCCACTCCACTGCATGTCTTAGTGCCGTCCCCTTAGCGTCCCAGCTCCACCATCTCTGCTGTCCCAGTTTTGAGGTTTGGTTTTTGTTTCTGTTTCCTGCTTTCAAGCTCCTCTTCCCCGTTACTCCCCAACTTTCCTAGCAGTTGTGGGGAAGATAGGAGGAGTAACTTCTGACACCTGTACCTCAGATCTCTTCATCCTACTCATCATCGTTCTGCTTATCCCAGACTGGGCCAAGGTCCCAATCTCTGGGGTTTGTTCTGTGGAAGTGTGATAGGTTGGAGGGAACCTCATCCTGGAGCTCATTTGGATCTCCGGGGCTCCATTCAGGGAATGAACCAACTCCCAGGGAACAAGTCACCAGTTTTGAGGAGAGGCCAGGCTTATGTTATTGGGGAGAGGCTTCTCTTAGGTCGAGGATGAGTAGATGCCAAAGCTGTGGGCTATAAGGCACTTGCCATTTCTCTCTTGCCCTGCCCACTTCTGCCTTCCTCTTACCTCTGCTCCCCTATATTGCAGGAGTGTATCTCTTACGAGGTGCTGCCTTGAAGCTCCTCAAACATCAGTACTGCTGGGGCTCAGGACAACTGACTTCCCTGGCTATGGGAGCCACAGTCATGACACAGGGCTCTTGTGGAGCCCTTGGCAAGGATATTGTATTTGAACCAAAAGACAAACAGTTTTAAAGTAAATAAAGTAAAATAAATCTCCTGAATTTCCCAAGTGCCTGCACAGCATCCTCCCTTGTCAGACTCCATTTTCATGTTACTGCATAGCCTGGACCAGAGGCTCAAAACGGACACAACTGTTTTGGGGAGGGGGTGGTGAAGGAAGACAGTATCTGTATGTGAAGGCTGCTGTGTGACCACTTCTCGCTCACGCCTCCCATCTTCCAGACAACTCTCTTCTTTACCTGTTTTTGCTATGGCTGTAAAGGTATTTTTCCCTCTGCCCCTTTGCCATGCCTTTACCCTGAGATCCTAATTTGGGCCTGGGTTGGGTGCAGCTGGGGCTGGTCTTAGGCGGGTGCTAGGCTAGAGACTGCCTTGTAGCCCCCTGGACACCCTCACATGGGTTTTTCTGTGTTATTTCATAAGATTCTTTGAAGTCCAATAAAGCATGTAGGAGATTTTAACCTCTGCTGGCTGTTACTCTCTCGTTGTGTTCTCTCTGGCTTAGCAAAAAGGATGAAGGGCTGGTGAAATAGCCCACTGGGTTAGGGCACTTGACATTAAGCCTTACAGACCTGAATTTCATCCCTGGGACCCACATGGTTGAAGGACAGAACCAAATCTGGAAGTTCTGTACTTTAATTTCTACACATGAGCCATGGTGTGCACGCACAGGCAGGGACACATAAAATACATTCCCATTCTTCCCCTTCCTGAGACAGGGTTTTTCTGAGTAGCCATGGCTGTCCTGGGACTTGCTCTTTAGACCAGGCTGACATCAAACTCAGAGATGTGTCTGTATTTGCTTCCCTGGCATAAAGGCATTCACATAAAAAGGATAAAGACACTATTCTTCATTTGCCAGGGTGAATGAAGCTCTAGTGCACATACCCGGAAGCCCTCTGGCTGAGAGATACCTAATAAAATACAGAATACCTAGGTAAATTTGAGTTTCAAGTGAAGATTCTTTTTTAAAGATTTATTATATATATATATATATATATATATATATATATATATATATATATATATATATATATAGTGTCCTGACTGTATTTGTGCCTGCACACCAGAAGACAGCATCAGATCTGATCATAAATGGTTGTGAGCCACCATGTGGTTGCTGGGAACAGAGTTCAGGATGTCTGGAAGAGCAGCCAGTGCTCTTAACGTCTCTCTAGCCCCGGGTGAAAATTTTTTAGTATAATTTTGTCTTATACAATACTTGGGATTCAGTTTTATTGATTAAATCCGACAGTCCTATTTTTTTCTCCTTTTTAAGAAAGCTTCTTTTAAAGGGGGGTCTTATGTATTCCAGGCTGGCCTTGAATTTGCTATGCAGATGAGTCTGACCTTGAATCCATAATTAATCCTCCTGCTGCCACTGCTCAAATCCTAGAATTACAGGTTTATGCCACTCTACTTTTTTGACAATTCTATATTTGAGCCATCTTAAAGGGGGAAAAATACACTTATTTATCATATGCCTGTGTGGACATCAGAGAACAGCTTATGGTAGTTGGTTCTTTTACCATGTGGGCCCTGAAGGTTGGATTCCAATTGTCAGGCTTGGTGGTGGTAAATGCCTTATCACCACCTCGATGGCCCCATCTTTTTTTAAAAGCCTATATACATTGAATAAAATGCTGAGTTTTTATTGGCATTCTCATGCATGTCTAGCAAGTACTTGGATATTTTTCACTTTCACCTCTCAACCCATTCATTCTTAGGTCCATAAACCTATCATCTCAGTTTCTCCGCATTTCAAAAAAAAAAAAAATAGGAAACAGAAATTAGTAATGGGAAATGGATTTATTTGTAGTTTTGCTACTGGGGAGAAAAAATAACTCTATCCTTTTCTCTAGCATGCTGGTAGTCTTTTACAGTTTATAGAAAACTGTGAGACAAGGACAGAGAGAGCTGGAGGAAACAAGCTCCACCGGGAGCAGAAACCAGGAGCCAACCCAGTCCTGGGACACTGGCAGACCAGGAGTAAGCCTATGACCTGACTCAGAGTCTGTGACCTCCACTGGAAACAAAGTGGGAATGAACCAGTTACCTAAGACACTGAGAGAACAAAGCAGAAGCCAGGAGCAAACCCAGTCCCCGGACACAGCGGATCAGTATTGACCCAGCGACCAGATCCAGAGCCAGCGATCACCACCAGAATAGGTCCAACTCCAAGCCAGGGACTTCTACAACAGGAGATCCAGACCAAGATTTACAGAAACAGCTGGGTAGTGGTGGTGCACACCTTTAATCCCAGCACTCGGGGAGACAGAGGCAGGCAGATCTCTGTGAGTTCGAGACCAGCTTAGCTATAAGAGCTAGTTCCAGGACAGGCTCCAAAGCTACAGAGAAACCCTGTCTCAAAAAACAAACAAAAAATTTTACAGAAACAGATCAAAGCCAGCAGCCTAGGCCAAAGTAGGCCTGAGACAGCAAACTCCAAGGGAGCAGAGCAAAGTACAGGAGCACTGAGTTACCTCCAGGAACAGGAATAACCAATGGGGTAACTAGAACTGTGACACTGACTGTACCATGAGGAACAACCATCTGAGCTTTGGATTCACTGGCACCTAGAAGATTATTCAACAGAATCTCAGACAGCCCAACCACACCTATTTGAGGAAAAGATGAGTAGAAAAGGTAAGATCACGTGTTACACCACAAAGAGCAACACAATACTAGTAAAACCTAAAGACCCTACAAAAGTAAGACCTGAACAACCAAATATGGATAAACCAGAAGAAAATGATCTAAAAATAACCTCAAGAGAATGCTTGAAATTCTTAAAGATGAAATGAGGTATCTTTTACCTTAAAGATATGAAGGAAAAAACAAAAAAATTGGAACATATCAGCAAATCACTTAAAGGAAACCAAGAAAAAGAACTCAAACATATAAAAGAAACTATACAAGACTTGAAAACTGAGACAGAAAAAAATAAAAAAAAAACATAAGCCGAAGGAAATATAGAAACAGAAACCATGAGAAAAAGAGCGGGAACCACAAATGCAAGTATGAACAACAGAATACAAGAAATGGAAGAGAGAATCTCAAGCACTGACGATAAATTACAGGAAATAGACTCATCAGTTAAAGAAAACATTAAATCTAACAAAAGTTTAACCCAAAATATCCATGAAATATGGGACAACATTAAAAAGGCCAAATATTAGAATAATAGGTATAGGAGAGATTCAATTCAAAGGCACAGAAAATTTATTTTACAAAATCATAGAAGAAAACTTTCCCTACCTAAAGAAAGATATGCCTATAAAGATACAAGAAGCTTACAGAACACCAAATAGACTGGATCCCCCCCCAAAAGTCCTCTCGCCACATAATAATCAAAACACTAAACATACAGAGTAAAGAAAGAATATTAAGAGTTGAAAAGGAAAAAGGCCAAGTAACCTATAAAGGTAGACCTATCAGAATTACACCTGAGTTCTCAGTGGAGATAATGAAAGCCAGAAGGTCATGGTCAAGCATTATGCAGACATTAAGAGACCACAAATGCCAGCCCAGACTACTATACCCAGCAAAAGAGTCAATCACCACAGAAGGACAAAACAAGATATTCCATGACAAATCTAGATTTCACCAATACCTAGCCACAAATCCAGCCCTACACAAAATATTAGAATGAAAACTCCAACCCAAGGAAGATGGCTACACCAACAAAAACACAGACAATTGATGATCTCATTACAGCAAGTCCCAAAGGAAAAAAAATGCACAAATTAACATCACCAATGATGACAACTAAATTAACAGGAGATAGCAACCACTCATCATTAATATCCCTTAATGTAAATGGGACTCAACTCACCCATAAAAAGGCATGGGCTAACAGATTGGATACGAAAACAGAATCCATCCCTCTTCTGCGTGCAAGAAACACATCTCAACCTCAAAGACAGACATCTTGTCAGAGTAAAAGGTTGGGAAAAATACCAATCAAATGGACCTAAGAAACAAGCAGGTCTAGCTATCCTAATATCTAACAAAATAGACTTCAAGCTGAAATCAGTCAAAAGAGACAAAGAAGGGCATTTAATATTAGTCACAGGAAAAATCCATCAAGAGGAAATTTCAATACTGAACATCTATGCCCCAAATACAAGGGCACCCTCATATATCAAAGAAACACTTCTAAAGTTTAAATCATATATTAAACCCCACACACTAATAGTGGGAGATTTCAACACTCCCCTCTCACCACTGGACAGGTCAATCAGACAAAAAATGAACAGAGAAATAAGAGAACTAACAGATGTTATGACTCAAATGGACTTAACAGACATCTATATATAGACTTCCATCTCAACAGAAAAAATATACCTTCTCAGCACTGCATGGAACCTTCTCAAAAATTGACCACATACTCCGTAATAAAACAAACCTCAACAAATGCAAAAGAATTTGAATAACCCAATGTACCTTATCAGATGGCCATGCTTTAAAACTAGAAGTCAACAGCAATACAAATTCCAGAAAACCCACAAACACATGGAAATTAAACTATACTCACCTGAATCATCAATGGGTCAAGGAAGAAATAAAGGGGAAAATTAAAGACTTCCTAAAATTCAATGAAAATGACCACACAACATACCCAAATTTATGGGACACAATGAAAGCAATGTTAAGAGGCAAGTTCATAGCACTAAATGCCTACATAAATAAGCTGGAAAAATCCCACACTAGTGAATTAACAGAACATTTGAAAACTTTAGAACAAAAAGAAGCAAACTCGCTTAAGAGAACTAGACGGCAGGAAATAATCAAATTGAGAGCTGAAATCAACAAAATAGAAACAATACAAAGAATCAATGAGACAAACGGTTCTTCGAGAAAATCAACAAAATAGACAAACCTTTATCCAAACTAACCAAAAGGCAGAGAGAGAGAGAATATCCAAATTAACAAAATCAGAAATGAAAGTGGGGGACATAACAACAGACACAGGGAAATACAGAGAATCATCAGTCATATTCAAAAACCTGTACTCCACAAAATTGGAAAACTTAAAGGAAATGGACAACTTTCTGGATAAATATCACCAAAATTAAATCAATACCAGATAAGCAAATTAAACAGACCTATAACTGCTGAAGAAATAGAAATAGTCATCAAAAGTCTCCCAACAACAACAACAAAAAAAAACCCAGGACCAGATGGTTTCAGCTCAGAATTCAAAGAGGAACTAATACCAATACTCCTCAAATTATTCCACACAGTAGAAACAGAGGGAACATTGCCAAACTTTTTATGAGGCTACAATTACCCTGATACCCAAACCACATAAAGACATTACTAAGAAAGAGAATTACAGACCAATCTAACTCATGAACATTGATGCAATAGTACTAAATAAAATACTAGCAAATCAAATCCAAGAATACATCAGAACCATCATCCACCATGACCAAGTCAGCTTCAGCCCACAGATACAGGGATGGTTCAACATATGAAAATTTGTTAGCGTAATCCTCCATATAAACGAGCTGAAAAATAAAATTCACATCATCTCATTAGATTTCAAAAAAGCATTTGACAAAATACAACATCCCTTTGTGATAAAGGTCTTGGAGAGAGCAGGGATACAAGGAACATACCTAAACATAATTAAGGCAATATACCGCAAGTCAACAGCCAACATCAAACTAAATGGAGAGAAACTCCCAGTGATTCCATTGAAATCAGGAACAAGACAAGGTTGTCCACTCTCTCCGTACCTATTCAATATAGTTCCTGAAGTCCTAGCTAGAGCAATAAGATACCAAAGGGAGATCAAGGGGATACAAATTGGAAAAGAAGTCAAATTCTCACTGTTTGCTGATGATATGATAGTTTACATAAGTGGTCCCAAAAATTCTACCAAGGAAGAGCTACAACTCATAAACACTTTCAGCAATATATCAGGATACAAGATTAACTCAAAATAATCAGTAGCCCTCCTGCACACGGATGATAAAAGGGCTGGGGAAGAAATCAGAGAATCAACATGCTTCACAATAGTCACAAATAGCATAAAATATCTCATAGTAACTCTAACCAAACAAGTAGAAGACTTGTATGACAAGAACTTTAAATCTTTGAAGAAAGAAATTGAAGAAGAAAGTGGAAAGATCTCCCATGCTCTTGGGTAGGCAGAATTAATATAGTAAAAATGGCAATCTTACCAAAAGCAATCTACAGATTCAACACAATGCCCATCAAAATCCTAGCAAAATTCTTCAAATACCTCGAAAGAATGGTACTCAACTTCATTTGGAAAAGGAAAAAACCAGGATAGCCAAAACAACACTGTACAATAAAAGAACTTCTGGAGGCATCACAATCCCTGACTTCAAACTCTACTACAGAGCTACAGTACTGAAAACAACCTGGTACTGGCATAAGAACAGATAGAAGGGCCAATGGAACTGAATAGAAGACCCAGATATCAATCTACACATCATCGAACACCTGATATTTGATAAAGAAGCAAAAAAATATCAAATGGAAAAAAAGAAAGCATATTTAACAAGTGGTGCTGGCATAACTGGATATCAACATGTAGAAAAATGAAAATAGACCCATATCTACCACCATGCAGAAAACTCAAATCCATATCTATCAAAGACTTCAACATAAAGCCAGCTACACTGAACCTTATAGAAGAGAAAGTGAGAAGTACACTTGAACGCATTGGGAAACAATGAATAAATGGGACCTCCTGAAACTGAAAAGCTTCTGTAAAGCAAAGGACATGGTCAACAAGACAAAACGACAGCCTACAGAATGGGAAAAGATCTTCACTAACCCCACATCAGACAGAGGTCTGATCTCCAAAATATACAAAAAGCTCAAGAAATTGGACACCAAAAGAAAACATAATCCGATAAAAAAATGGAATACAGACCTAAACAGAGATCTCTCAACAGAGGAATCTAAAATGGCTGAAAGACACTTAAGGAAATGTTTAACATCCTTAGTCATCAGAGAAATGCAAATCAAAACAACTCTGAGATTCCGTCTTACACTTGTTAGAATGGCCGAGATCAAAAACACTGATGACAACTTATGCTGGAGAAGTTGTGGGGAAAAGGGAACATTTCTGCATTGCTGGTGGGAATGCAAGCTGGTACAGCCCCTTTGGATGTCAGTGTGGCGATTTCTCTGAAAATTAGGAAACAATCTTCCTCAAGACCCAGTAGTACCACTTTGGGGTTTATATATCCAAAGGATGTGCAATTGTGCCACAAGGACATGTGCTCAAGTATGTTCATAGCAGCATTGTTTGTCATAGCCAGAACCTGGAAACAACCTAAATGCCCCTCTATCGAAGAATGGATAAGAAAAATGTGGTACATTTACACAATGGAATACTACACAGCAGAAAAAATAACGACAGCTTGAATTTTGCAGGAAATTGGATGGAGCTAGAAAACATTATTTTGAGTGAGGTAACCCAGACACAGAAAGGCAATTATCACATGCACTCACTCATAGGTGGTTTTTAAACATAAAGCAAAGAAAGCCAGCCTACAAAACACAATCCCAGAGAACTTAAGACAACAATGCGATCTAATCCACATGGGAAGTAGAAAGTATAAAAAGACAAGATCTCCTGAGTAAATTGGGAGCATGAGGACCTTGGAGTATTGAAGGGGGAGGGGAGAGGCAGGGAGGGGAGCAGAGAAAAATGTAAAGCTCAATAAATACCAATAAAAAAAGAAAGAAAGCTGTGAGACAAAGGCAAGGTATGTAGCTTTGCTGTGAGAGCTGAGCATGTCTTCTCTCAGGAGGAGGCCTGCATTGTCTCAGTTCTCAGCAGTTCTCTTAGAACAGAGGGATCTCTCTTTTGCCAGGGCTCCAGTCCATTCTCAAGTCTGGAATCACTGCTACACTGGTGTCCTCTTTATTATGGGGTAGAAACCCAGAGACCACTCAGGCCACAGCAATTGAGAGTCTGTTAAGCTGACTGGTGACTGCCTGGAGAGAAACACTTCTCACAGAGCAGACTCAAATGCATATTACAGGGAGGTTTTAAAGACAACACAGAAAAACTCCATACTGGTTGGGAGTTGTAAGGGGAAGCCAGCAAACTCTTCAGCAAGAGCAAAGAACATGTTAGCTGGGACATTTAGGACTCTGAGTTTCTAGAACAGGATTGGGTGTTTTCCCATGGAACTTTTCAGGGCAATGGGTATGTTTTAGTTAGAGCTTTTATTGCTGTGAACAGACACCATGACCATGGCAACTTTTATAAAGAAAACATTTCATTGTGATATCTCTTACAGTTTTAGAGGTTCAGTCCATTATCATGATGGTGAGCAAGGCAGCATACTGGCAGATGTGGTCCCGGAGTAGCTAAGAGCCCTACATCTTGCAGGCAAGAGGAAGTCAACTTGACAGTCACAACTGAGGGAAATTTGAGTAAAATAAACCTCAAAGCCCACTCCCACAGTGACACACTTCTTCCAACAAGGTTATACCTCCTAATAGTTCCATTCCTTTTGGGGACCATTTTCTTTCAAACCACAGGGTAGAAACCAAAGATGGCTCAGCTGAGAGAAAATGGAGAAACCTTTACTCTGTTAACAATTTTCCTCTTTCCAATTAGTGCTGCTGCTTCAAGCTTTTTTAAAAAGATTTATTTATTCCTTCCATGTATGCTTGCATGCCAGAAGAGGGCACCAGATCTCATTATAGATGGCTGTGAGCCACCATGTGGTTGCTGGGAATTGAACTCAGGACCTCTGGAAGAGCAGTCGGTGCTCTTAACCTCTGAGCCATCTCTCCAGCCCCTGCTTCAAATTTTTTTAAAAAATATTTATATTTGTTTAGTCTTGTCTTGTACAATACATCGTGACTTCAGTTTCCCTTTCCTCCACTCCTTCCTTTCCCTCTTCTCCCCTCTACCCCCAACTACTTTCTCCATTTCCCTTCAGAAAAATATGCCTTCCAGGCATATCAACCAAACATGGCATAACAAGATACAGTTAAGACTAGCCACAAACCCCTTATATCAAGGCTGCTCTATGCAACCCAGTAGAAGGAAAAGGGTCCTAAGAGCAGGCTAGAGAGTCAGAGACACCCCTACTTCTACCGTTAGGAGTCTCACAAAAACAAGTTAATAATGATATCTTGTTTAGAAAAACTAGTGCAGACCCATGCAGGCTCCATGATGGTCACTTCAGTCTCTGTGGGCCCTATGAGCTCTGCTTAGTTGATTCTTTGGACCTTGTTCTGGTATCCATGAACCCTGTGGCTCCTACAATTCTTTCTTTCCATCTTCTGTGGGGTTACTCAAGTTCTAAAGGGAGGGACCTGATGGAGATCTTCAATTTGGTTTCTCCCTCTGCCTAATATTTGGCTGTGGTTCTAAGCATCTATCACCTCTTGGAGGAAGCCTCACTGAGTGGGCTAGGTACCAATCTGGAGTTCTTGTGGCTGGCTCAAGTTTGGTGGAGTTTTTTGTTGTGGTGGTTTGCATCTAGATACCACATGAGAGACAACATACAGTATTGTCTTTAGGAGCTGGGCTTACCACATCACATGTCCCCTGGACCACCCTGGTCTTCTAGCTTCAAGTAAGACTCCTTGGAGTGGGAGCTGTGTGGGTAGGGATGAACAGCTTCCAGAGGGCACAAGAACAAGCGAAAGATTTTAGCAAAATATGCCACTTACATTATTTTATGAAGGACAGTTTGAGTGGCTCAAATTAGTTTTTATATCTTCCCTGTATAAGTACAAAATAACACCCTCATTATTTTATTTTTTCACCTATTCTTTTGCTTTTCCCCCTTTGAATATAGATTTTTTTCTCATATAATATATCCTGATTATAGCTTCCCCTCCCTCTACTCCTTCCAGTTCCTTTCCATCTGGATCCCCTCCCTTTCAGTCTCCCATTAAAAAACAAACAAGTTTCAAAAAAAGAAAAAAAAAGTCCAAAAGCCGGGTGGTGGTGGCGCACGCCTTTAATCCCAGCACTCGGGAGGCAGAGGCAGGTGGATCTCTGTGAGTTCGAGACCAGCCTGGTCTACAAGAGCTAGTTCCAGGACAGGCTCTAGAAACTACAGGGAAACCCTGCCTCGAAAAACCAAAAAAAAAAAAAAGAAGAAAAAAAAAAAACAAGTTTCTAAGGAATAATTTATTTATTTATTTATTTATGGTTTTTCGAGACAGGGTTTCTCTGTAGCTTTGGAGCCTGTCCTGTAACTAGCTCTTGTAGACCAGGCTGGCCTTGAACTCACAGAGATCTGCCTGCCTCTGCCTCCCGAATGCTGGGATTAAAGGCTCCGCCACCACCGCCCGACAATTTATTTTTTATTAATGAATTAAATATAATAAGACTTCAGTATTGAACAAAACCAACAGAAGGCAAAGATCACAATAGAAAAGCACAAGAATCAGAGACCCACTTGTTCCCACACTCAGGAATCCATACAAACACTAAAGTGTAAGCCATACTGTATATGCAAACGACCTGGTGCAGGCACATGCAGGCCCTGCGCATGCTGACATAGTCTCTGAGTTCACACCAGCTTTGATCATGTTGATTTAGAGGACCGTGTTTCCTTGGTGTCCTCCATCCCATCTGGCTCTTAACATTGTTTCTGCTTCCTCTTCTGAGGGATTAGATGGTGACATCCCTTAGACTGATGTTTTGTGTTCAGTCATCTCATCCCAAGGTGACAATTACCTTATTGCTGATCCCATCTCTACCACCATCCACAAAGCTGCAAAGGCGATACTGGGCAGTGGTGGCGTACTCCTTTAATCCCTCCATTGGGTAGACAAAGGCAGGCGGATCTCTGTGAGTTCGAGGCCATGGTGGTCTACAAGAGCTAGTTCCAGGACTGGCCCCAAAAGTATAGAGAAACCCTGTCTCAAAAAAACCAAAAGAAAAAGAAAAAGAAAAAAAAAATAGGCGAATGATCTCCCTCCTTAAAAATTTTGCCGAACCTATTTCTGTAAGGCTAAAATCTAAATACCTCTGGTCTAGTCTGGTTCTTTAATTCAGGAGTGCAGGCCTAAGAGTCCCATGCCTCCTAGTTGCCTCTTGTCTGCGGGGCGTAGGCTTTACCGGATGGAAATCTTGGGGTTGCCAGAATGTAAAACAGGAAAAAAAAAAAAAAAAGTGTTCTGGGTAGTTACTTGTTATGAAATTAAAAAAAAAAAAAAACTTGTGGGCGGAGACTCCCTTTGCCCACACCCAATATGGCGGCAGAACACTGTTCCCGCCAGGTCCGCCTTTACCCAAAGCGGGAGAGGCGCAGACTCCGGGGCTTTGCCCATACTCAATATGGCGACCACGGCAAGGGCACGCTGACTTTCCTCTTCTCGTTTTCTGCATTCAACTCCGGGCGTTGGAAGCGTCAAGAACGTCATTCGAATTCCGTCGCGCTGCGTTGCGTTTTACGTCACGGGTGGCGGGAGCGGGAAGGAGTTCGGATTCTCGTTCCTCCCTGGCCGGGAAGAAAGTGCTGTCTGTTGCGCAGTCTCAGTCCGTTCGCCGAGCGTTCCTGGGGAGTCAGCGCTCTGCCCATCAGCGCCGCGGAGCTGCAGATCGGTCTCGAAACCCTCGGCACCGGAGCCGGCAGCGCGATGCATGTGATCAAGCGAGGTGAGGAGGGGGAGCGGCCGCCCGGCTGCAGCACCTCGGTCACTCACGCCCGCCCCGCGGCGCCCCGCGCTTCCCGCGCTTCCCGCCGCGGCTTCCCGCCCTGTCAGCGCGCTGGGCCCGCGTCTGCTCGGTCGGCCCCTGAGTCCCCGGGTTCGCTTTGCCTTTGTGGTGGCGCGCCCTCCAAAGTTACTCCGGTGTGGGCTTGTTCCCAGCACTGCTCTTCCTAGCCGCCATCCGCAGCTGCTTTTGGCTCCATTTTACAGAAGACGGTTTCAGAGACTGATGAAAAGCACTCCCCCACCCCGCCAGTAATTGATGAGGCTAGAGTTGAAACTAATATAGCTGATAACAGTTTTTGTCAGTCTTTTTTTAATTTCTAAAACAAAACAAACAAACACCACGAAGTTGATGACCTGGAAATAAGAAAAGAAAATACTTTGGACACAGCAGTCATTTTTCTGTTCTTTTGGGAGGTGGGAGTGTGGTATCTCTCCACTCCTGAAATTTTTTTGGAGGATTTTTTTCTGTGTCGTTTATTTGCTTCTTGAGATAGGGTTTCACTATATAGTTAGTGGTGGCTGACCACTTTTTGCTATGTGGACCGGACTGGCCCTGAATTCACAAAGATCTGCTTGCTTATGCCTCCTAAATGCTGAGGTGGGTGACTTCTAATCCAATTAAATTGACAAGGTTAGCCACCAAGCCATCTCTGCAGACCCCAAAGACGATCTCTTAACATTTCTTTTTGGTCAGTTTCAAAAGCTGATTACACTTGATTCGTTTATATTCCCATCTTAATAACTGCTAGTGCAAACTGTTGTTTTATTCTTCAGATGGCCGCCAAGAGCGAGTTATGTTTGACAAAATTACATCACGAATCCAGAAACTCTGTTATGGACTCAATATGGACTTTGTTGATCCTGTAAGTAAATATAGTGTATATATATCGTGGATTCTTCCCCTCTTGTGACTTAATGTGTCTCTTATCTGTAGACCTTCACTAACTATACTTAAGTGTTAAATGTGAATTTGTTGCCCGAAACTTTTTTTAAACTCTGATGTGTTCTTTGAGCTTTCACTTTTCAGAGAACTCTGAATGTGGACAGAGGGAGCAGTTGATCTTACCCTGTGTAGGCATCTCATTTATCCTGTCCTGGTGCCTGTGTTCCTCTCCGCTCTAGCCACACAGTATGAAAATTGGTTATGTATCTCCATCATTTAGTATTATGAGTGGATGTATCTTATCCTTAACTTTTAAGATGCTCTTAACAATTTTATACATACATATATAAAATATGTTTTTATTATCTTTTGCCTAGTGTCCTCTTATCTCCTTCCCACCAAACTTCTCCATAAGTCTTTTTAGTACTCTGCGTGTTTGTGTTTGAGTGTGTATCTGTCTGTGTCCCCGTCTGTCCCCACTTGGTTAAAATTAATTAGGGCTACTTGTATGAGCAGGACCTTGGCCTAATTTACCTGGTTGAGCAAGGGCGACTTACCGGTGATTGCATCGCTGAGGAATTTGACCCATCCAGCAGCCGTTAGCTGGACAGTGAAGGGTAGGGCCCTGGGTGTTGGTCACCCACTCATGCAATACTGATGGGCCCAGTCTTGCAGTTGAGTCCCAAAGGGACTGGATCCTGTGGAGCTAGAGTATATAGGCTGTCGTGAGTGTTCCCAACACCCTGATGTGGGTGTTGGGAACCTACCTCGGGTCCTCTGGAAGAGCAGCATGCTTGCTTTCTTTCTTTTTAGATTTATTTATTTATTATGTATACAGTATTCTCAGTATTCTGCCTGTATGTATGCCTGCAGGCCAGAAGAGGGCACCAGATCTCATTACAGATGGTTGTGAACCACCATGTGGTTGCTGGGAATTGAACTCAGGACCTTTGGAAGAGCAGGCAGTACTCTTAACCGCTGAGCCCTCTCTCTAGCCCCTTTCTTTTCTTCTTTCTTCTGTTTTTTTCAAGGTAGGATTTCTCTGTGTAGTTCTGGTCTTCCTGGAACTCTCTTTGTAGATCACGCTGGCCTTGAACTCATAGAGATTTACCTGCCTCTGCCTCCCACGTGCTGAGATTAAAGGCATGAGCCATCAGTATGCACTCTTAACTGCTGAGCCATTCCTCCAGCCCTCATGAATATGTCTTATTCTTGTGAGAGCCATAGTGTGACATTTCTCTAATTAAGTACTTAGTAACTGTTTAGTTAGTAGCCAAAGTGAGAACATAACTTTATACTTTAAAATTTTATAAATCTACGCATTTTGAACTTCTAGATAGTAATTAAAATAGTCAAATGTTAATATTGGGGTGAGTCTGAGACCTCATCCTATTTCATCTTCTTTGTTTTGTAGCTAAGAGAGCGGAGGGGCTGATTGAAGTGAATGGTAGTGTAATGAGAACCGAGTAGAGTTTCTTGAATCTAAAACATATGTCCACATGCAGGGATGCCTTAATGTACTACAGTTTCCCAGGGTGGATCCTGTTGAAAAAGCCTGGTGGATGCTATTACATTTGGCACATAGATGATATGCTATTCCGAGTTCTGATTACTTCCAGAAGCTATATGGACTTTTTCACTTTCCTGCTTATCTGTTGAGTCAAGAAAACAATCAGGAGCAAACTGGCTTAGCTGTGGTTTTGGTTGTTGTTGTTGTTTTGGTTTTTTGTTTTTTTTTTTTTTGGTTTTGGTTTTTCAAGACAGAGTTTCTCTGTAGCTTTGGAGCTGTCAAAGAACTAGCTCTTGTAGACCAGGCTGGCCTTGAACTCACAGAGATCCACCTGCCCCTTCCTCCTTGGGATTAAAAGTGTGCGCCAGCACCACCCCGTGGCTTTGCTGTGTTATAAATGCAATCACAGTAACTGCCTACATTCTCTCATACTGCTTCTGAAGGAGACATGCTTTGGTCAGCTTTCCTAGTTAACCTGTTTCTAAAAGATTTAGTAAATATGTAAGCACAACTTAAATTTATTTTTCTTTAAAATGTTTGTGGGCTCTGTAAGCATGAGTCCCTGAATTTGGATCTCAACACCTATGTGGAAAAGCCAGGTACAACAGTGTGTGTAATCAGAGCTCTGGCACATGCAGAAAGAGTCAGATCCTGGGTGCACATAGACTCGGAGACACTGTCTATAAGTAGAGGCAGTTGATACAGTGAGGCCTCTATCCATAGACTTTCCCTGCTGGCTCCTCTGACTCTGTGTGCTGTGTGCTTGTGAGGTTTTTATTGTGCTTTTTTTTTCTTTTCTTTTTGTAAATACTTACTACTTACTACTGTGAGAGAAAATTATAATCAGCTTCAATTAAAACATATTCATAAAAACTATTCTAGTTTTAGGCTAGCCAAGGGTAGTAAGAACATGTCTGAAAACAAGAACAAAAACCAAAATACAAAGCTATTCATGTAGTCTAAAATATGCTTTTGGTATTGTCTTTAAAATTTAAATGGTCTTTACGGAACTAAAAACTTTTTCATTTAGAGAGGCAGGGGCAGGTGGATCTCAAGTCGACTCTAGCCTCCACATGCACCTGCATGGGTTAGTGAGCCTACCCCCATGTGTGTGTACACATGTCTGCATGCCAACAGTGTATGGTATAGGCACTGGGGAGATGGCTCCATTGGTAGTGCTTGCTTGGTAAGCATAAGGACCCGAGTTTGGATCCCCAGCAGGCATGGAAAAGTCAAATGTGATGGCATATGCCTGTGGGAAGGAACGTACGGGTCTTCCTGAAGTTCACTGCTGGTTATCTGGCCCAATTAGTGCACTTCTCCAGGATCAGTGACAGTCCCTGTCTCAAAAACGGAAGTGTGTGGGTGGGGATTGGAGCGATGGCTCATGGTTAAGAGCACGGCTGCTCCTCCAGAGGACCTGAGTTCAATTCCCAGCACCCACATGACAACTCAGTTGTCACTTCGGCCCCATAGTATCTGTTCCACACCTCTTCTGCCATCTGCTGGCATAATGATACTTATCTTTCAAAAAACTAAACTTAGATTTTTTTTTTTAAAAAGTGACACTAATTCATTTGTTTATGTATAGGATACATTTTTGTTAGTTTATAGATTCTTATATTGGGATAAGGATGAGGAGATTATGTTATGACGTTGGTTGTTTTAACTGCTCTTCTTAAGGAGGCTCTTGTTTTGGGGGGAAAGCTGAAGTAACTGTTGGTTTTATTTTTGTAGGCCCAGATCACCATGAAAGTAATCCAGGGCTTGTACAGTGGAGTCACCACAGTGGAGCTGGATACTCTGGCTGCCGAGACGGCCGCAACCTTGACGACAAAGCACCCTGACTACGCCATCTTAGCAGCCAGGATTGCTGTCTCTAACCTGCACAAAGAAACAAAGAAAGTGTTCAGTGGTACGTCTGGAGTAACAACAGTAGAAAGAGTTTAATATTGTCATAAACTTATAGGGATAATATTACATAAGTTCCAAAGACTGCATCTTATTTTAAAAAGCAGGAACTAGAACTTGCTGCTTCTCCATGTAGCTGACCTTCTGTGTGAAATGTGTGTGTATGTGAAATTGTATGTGTGTGTGTGGTATATGTTGAGACGGTCTCGTTTGGTCTAGGATGCCTGCCTTGAACTCCTGATTCTCTTATCAATGCCAGCCTTGAACTCCTGATTCTCTTATCTCTATCCCCCAAGTGCTGGGTTTATAGGCATATGCTGTAGAAGGAAGCTGCGGGGCTGCGTCCCGCCACCCGGCCGCCGGCTAGCTTTACACCCAAAATAATTACACGGAAACTGTATTCTTTTAAAACTCTGCCTGGCCCATTATCTGTAGCCTCTTATTGGTTAATTCTCACATCTTCCTTTAACCCATATTTAGTAATCCGTGTAGCACCATGAGGTGTGGCTTACCAGGAGAGATCTTAACCTGCGTCCATCTCAGAAAGGAGAATCATGGTGACTGCCTGAAGCGTCTCCCCTCTCTTTCCCAGAATTCTGTTCTGTCTACTCCACCTACCTAATTTTCTGTCTCTTAAAGGGCCAAGGCAGTTTTCTTTATTAATTAACCAATGAAAGTAACTAGACAGATAACTCTCCTCCATCAATATGCCATCATTTTGGCTTGAGTTTCTGTTCTTTTTAATTTTTTTAAAATTAATTTTTAATTATGTTTGCTTATTTTGTGTGTTTGTATATGTGTGTGGGCAAATGTGCATGTGAAGGTCCAGGGACCACTGTGGGAATCGGTCCCGGGGATAGAACTCAGGTCATCGGGTTTGGTGGCAAATCCCTTTACCTGCTGAGCCATCTTGCTGACCTAAGTTTTTGTTGTGAAAGAATTAAAAAAAAAAAAGTGTCACAAAGTGACGGTAATGTCTGCATTTCCTTCTGCATCCTGTTTTTAGCTGTGTGTGAGAGCCATTTAGGAATTGCTGTTAAGCTATAAGGGCTGATATTATCTTTGAAAGATTATTTCTTTTATATGTAATGTGTTATGCTATAGGTACTCAACAGAGGTATGTTTGTTGAGTATTTTCTCTGCTAGGCACTGAAGTAGGTTGGTATTAAAAAACAAGAATTGAGAGTCATTGTTTTAAAACAGCCATTTAGTGGTTTGACTTTCCTTGTTTATTTTGTCTTTCCTCAGATGTGATGGAGGATCTCTACAATTACATAAATCCACACAATGGCAAACATTCTCCCATGGTGGCCAGTTCAACCCTGGATATTGTTATGGCCAATAAGGATGTATGTAAAACTTTTTTTTTTCTGGTGGAAATTAATGAATTAATTTAATAATGCATTTAAGGCCAGACAGTGGTCATGCTCACCTTTAATCCCAGTATCCAGGCCAAGGCAGGTGAATCTCTGAGTTAAAGTCTAGCCTATTCTATAGAGCGAGTTCTAGGACGGCCAAGGCTACAAACAGAAGCAAAGAAAAACAAAATGTGTTCATCAAGAACATCTGAACACTACAAAAGGTGTATATAAAAACCAATCCTCCTGCTCTAGATCCTGGTTTTCTTTAGTAAAAGCAACTTCGTTTAAGCATTTTTAAAACATTTTTCCTGGAGCTGTTCTGTGTATACACACTGTGTGTACTGTATTGGGCTTATTGTTCTCGCTGTTGCTATTTTCATTTAGAACTATAGCTCATAACTGTCAGTGTTTATGAATTTTCCTTATTTATCCTGTCATCAGTTGCATAGCATTCCATTTTGTAAATTATTTTGATTGTACCCATAAGAATCCCTCTGTTGATGAAAGTTTATTTTCCATTTTCACTGCAATAAGTATCTTTGTATGATAGTCATGTAAGTGTTTTGGTAGAAATCAGTTTTAACGTTAGGTAACAGGGAAATTAGTTTTTTAGTTCTCTTTGTGTTAGCTATTAAGGAGACTTAAAGTAGCCATTTGTTTGTTATTTATAAGTCTTTTTCCCCACCCCCTTTTTCTTTAAGGTTTTTTTCTTTAGATTTCATTTTTTCTTATGTATATAACTGTTTTACTTGCATGTGCTTATGTGTACCATGTGCATGCCTGGTGCCCACAGATGTCACGAGAGGATCTCAATCCCTGTGACAGCTACAGTTACACATAGTTCTGCGCTACCATGTGGGTGCAGGGAATTGAACCCTGCTCTCCTAACCACAGAGTCCTCTCTAGCCTCTCTTCACAAGATCTGAATTTGTAGCCCTGGTGGACCTGGGATCTGCAGCCGTCCTCTATGCTTCTGCCTTCTGAGTGCTTTTATAGGCCTGAGCCCCCAAACCTGGCCCACTGCATAGTTTTGAAAATAAGTTAAAAACAGATAACAATAGTAAAACCTGAGCCTAAAAGTAAATATTAGAAGATAAACAAATACAGTCTAGTACTCAGTTCTTCACTGACCGGTCTAGCCCTTGCCTGGTTTGGATTACAAAATTGCCCTTCAAAGTTTGACAGAAGAAGGAACACAATTTCAGATACTATGGCTGATGTGACCACATGTAATTACTTTTGTTGTCTTTAAATGGCTTTATAACCTACTGAATCTCTTTAACAGTGACCAATTTTATAAAATCTTACTGCCATAATAGTAATTTGTTTTAGATCTGTTGAAGAACCATGAATTTTCAAAGCCTATAAACTACTTTGCATTTGTCTGTAATACATATTATTTTGTTCAGTTTAAAGTGGGTTCATTGTTAAAACAAATGTTTGCAACTGGAAATGGTGTGTTCTTATGACCCTAGCAGGAAGAGTCAGGACTGTTCCATCGGTCTACTTAGTGAGTCCAGGTTAGTCAGAGGTGTATAGCAAGTTCCTGTTTCAAAAATAAATAAATGAAGGCAGGAGCACACCTTTAATCCTAGCACTCAGCAGGTGGGTCTCTGAGTTCAAGGTCAACCTGGTCCACATAGTGAGTTCCAGTACAGTCAGGGTTCCACAGAGAAATCGTGTCTCAGAAAAAAAAAAGAAAAAGAGAAAGCAAACAAACAAAATTTAAATAAGTATACTCACATGCAATAAAGTTAAAAATGAATTAATATGTGGTACCAGTATTTTAATATTTACTATTATAGAAAGCCTGTTTAAGGGTGATCATATAGTCACTTTCATGCTCATATTCTTTCAGATTGATATAAACATAAGGGAAATTTGGAAATTAATCACTTAGTGTAAGTTCTCTAGTTTTAAAGTTTTAAATTTTTTTGTGGTAAGGATGGAGCCTAGGTGTGCATGCTAGTGCCCTGTCACTCAGCCTCTGGCACACTCCTGTGTGCTGGTCTTAAAGTCTGATTGGGGTTCAGTTCGTCTGCTTCCCGCCCTCTGTCTCTCAGTTTGTGAGATTTGTGTCTGTGAGAGTAGACATAGTGCTGTCTCTTTGATATCCTACATTAGTTTTAGTTCTTGAGTCAGCTAAAAACATTAGAAGCTGTGAAAGTAAGTCTTATTATCTTAATTATGGATTCTTTTTGATTTCCTTCAGCGCCTGAATTCTGCCATTATCTATGACCGAGATTTCTCTTATAACTACTTTGGCTTTAAGGTAAGTAAATAATGGGTCTGAAATATGTGAGGATTCCTCCTTGAACCTGGAAATATAGGGTTTTGTTCATGTTTGATGATTTAATTGGATGCACCTGGTTATGGTAGGATTATGGTAGTGGTGAAACTTTAAGCAAAAGATAGCTTATTCATTAATAGCTTTCAAACTTTCCAAAAATTACTTCTGGGTTATTTTTAAAAATTACTTGGATATCCATCTGTCACAATTACTTCATATTCTACTATTTTTGCAATACCTGTTGACTCCCTACTCTGAGAAAATATATTGTGTTGCTTACATAACATAGTGACTAAGGACAGGGCTGTTTATTTCAGACCAGCTGGGCTCAGCTCTCCTGTTCCTTGTTCATAAGCTGTGAAATCAGCCCCCTCCTTAGAATGAGGATAATATAAGAGTCAACATGTCTCTTCTGGAAACTGATCATGTTGCTTGGATCAGAGTCTAGTCTCTTAAAAGCACTGCACAAATGTTAGGATGTCTCTGCTGCTGCTGCTGAGCCTATAGCATTGTTGTATGCAAGCAGGCCTTGCCCAGAAGTTTGCATATAGTTTTTGCTGCAGCAGAACAGCTAAGTAATAATGTTCTAGACTGCAGGTAGAAATGGTAAATATTCTCTTTATTTAAAATTATAAGTTTGAGAGATTTCATCAGATCACCTTACTATAAGTTGTATATCAGCTATGTATTTTAAAACTTGGGAATTATTTGGTGACTTTGCTCTCCTAGACACTGGAGCGATCCTATTTACTGAAGATCAATGGGAAAGGTAAGAAATGAAAATGTATGTTAGCTTTTCTGTTCATTACGTTGAATGTAGGGCTTTGCACTATTAGCCTTAACATTTCTATTTAGAATCAAAATAACATTTTAAAACATTTATTGCTTTTGGGACTGTAGAAATGACTCAGCAGTTAAGAGCCTGGGTGCTCACAACTGTCTGTAATGGCAGCTCTAGGGGATTCAGTGCCCTCTTCTGGTTTCTGGGCACCAGGCATGCACATGGTACATAGTCATTCATACACAAGCAAAGCATTTAAAAAATTATTACATTTATTTGTGTGCATAGGTATGGGAAGGGAGAGAGATGTACATGTGCCATGATGTGCATGTACAAGTTGGTGGCCAACTGAGAAGCATGTTCTTCCCTTCCACGGTGTGGGACCCAGTTGTTAGCCTTACCAACAGTGCTTTTACCTCCTGAGCCACTTTGGAGCCTTCCAAATAACCTTTTTGTTGTTGTTTTATTGTAAAGAATAAAAACTTTCTTAGCTCGTGGTTCTGGGGATTAACACATGGTAAGGACAGCAAAATATCTCTAAATGACATTTAAACTTTGGTTTATTATGAATTGTGTTGCTTGTTTAAGTTTTTTGCTTGGGTATGTTTGAGCCTATTTATTCTGATATGTCCCGTTATCTGAAAACTCCTACCTTCTTTCAGTGGCTGAAAGACCACAGCATATGTTGATGAGGGTATCTGTGGGGATTCACAAAGAAGATATCGACTCTGCAATTGAAACATACAATCTGCTTTCTGAGAAGTGGTTTACTCATGCCTCTCCTACTCTCTTCAATGCTGGGACCAACCGTCCACAACTGTCCAGGCATGTATCATCTAAAGCTATTTTTCGTTGCTGTTGTTTTCTTTTTTAAAGGTTTATTTTTTTATAATAGTGTTTTGTATGTATGTATGTATGTATGTATGTATGTGCACCATGTGTGTGCCTGTTGCCTGTGATCAGAAAGGGCATTGAATCCCTGGAACTGGAGTTAGATAGTTCTGCCATGTGGGTGCTAGGGATTGAACCCGGGTCATCTGAATGAGCAGCCAGTGTTCTTAACCACCAAGCCATCTCTATGGCCTCTAAACTGCTTTTATAAATGGTTTGACTAGGGAAATAAGAAAAAGCCAGGTGGTTCATTACATTAAAAATAAACAAAAACTTCAATAATTGCCTACTCTGATGAATGAAATAATTTGCATTTGGAACAATCTCTGACTTAGGGTAAATAAGTTGGAAGAGGACAAGTGCTGTTAGTGAGAACATCATAGACTGGGGTGGTGGTTCTGCGCATCAGTGTTTTAGGTGCCATTGAACAGAATGTTTTTGATAGGGAATTGTATGTCATTTGTATTCCAAGAAAGTTGTTTTTAAGTAAAAAAAAAAAAAGGTCATAGTTCAGTGGTAGATCATGTGCTTAGCATGCACAAGACCTTTGGGTTAAGAGTTTTCAGCACTGTTAAAATGATTAGTAAGGAAGGAAATGATTAGTAAGTATCTGGAGCTAGTTAAGAAATTTCTGCAGTAATTTATATTAAAAATTGTGAAAGGATTAATGAGGTGAAAGTAGAGGCTGAGAAAGGCACATTCCTAAGATACATGGGAATTAAATTGATGGGGTTTGTGATTTCTGAATCTGGGTTAAGGACAGTTTCTGAGTTGATGGGCAGAATAACAGGATTACTGGTGATGCCCTTAACTGTGGACGGGATCACAGTTAAAGTATCTGGAGTAAGTAAGAGAAAAATACCCTCTGTGTCTTAGGGATGAAGAATATGCAAGTGTCTATATACATATCTCATTGCATTAACATTTATGTACTTCATTGTTGTTTTAGAGTAAAATTTATTAGCAAAATTTCTGTCGAAAATAACCTTAATTTGGTAAAAGATACCCATTAAGAATTTAGATCTGGACTTGAAGAGATAGCTCAGAGGTTAATAGCACTTGTGGCTCTAGTTGTAGACCTGCTTTTGGTCTCCAGCACCCATATGGTGGCTTGTAACTGTCTGTAACTCAGTTCCACAGGATCTGACACCTGACCAGGCATGTGTGTGGTATACATACACATACAAGCAAAATACTCATACACATAAAATAAAATAAATCTAAAAGCAAAACAAAATCCTTGTCTCTATCACCGTATCATATCTTCAGTATGGTAGTGGAGGCCTGAGCTAGCATTGTAAGATAAGAAAAAGAAATAATTAAAAATGGAAGAATAAGATACAGATACAATTTTTACATGAAGAATTCAAAAGTATCTATGGACAAATTATTAGAATTAGAGATTTCAGCAAACTATTTGAATACAATTCACTGTAAACAAATTAGTTGTTATTCTGTACTGTAGCATTTGGAAAATTTAAGATTTGCTGTTAAGAGCCAGGCATGATGGGTGTGCTTGTGATCTCAGGGTAAACACAGAATTGTCATTTGGGGTCAGTCTGTTCTACATAGCAAATTGACAGCCATCCTGAGCTGTGCAGGGAGACCCTGCCTCCAGACATCAAGGGTTGGGGCTGTAGCTCAGTAGTAGAGTGCTTGCTAGCATGTGTAAGGTCTTGAGTTTAAGTCCTGGCACTCAACTGTTGGAGAATTTTCTTAGCAACAAGGTGGTACTGAGATAGAAGGATGGGAAATTCAGTGTCAGCCTGGGCTGTACTGCAGTACCCTTTTAAGAAAGTAGGTAAGTAGATAAATGGAAGAAGGAAAGACTCTTTATAACATTTTTTAGAAGAGCAAATAAATTGAAAATGATCCAGTGCCCACCAACAAGCCTGTGAACGTATGGGATACTTAAACAACGGATTGCTTTACAACCAGGAAAATAAACCTACATGTATTGTAGGAATGAATTGCCATAACATGGAGTTAAGGGATAACTTCAGAAGGATAACTAATTACAGGAATTGAAATTGGGTTCTTTGTGGCATCTTAGTTCTTGAGGTAAGTGCCTTGCAGATGCATGCATATAATCTTTCTGAATACCTGAGTGTGTTATAGAAAGTGACTAGAATCTGTTTGAGTATTTTAACACTCAGGATGGTGAAGGAAGTGTGATGAGATGGATCCAGAGTTCAGGTAGAGGAGCCGTCTCTAAAGAAAGACTGCACGCGAACTATGTTTTTAATGTACATGTTAAATAATTGACTGATCATTAGGTATTCAAAAATACTTCAGTTGTAGGGCCAGGCATGGTAGTGCACACCTTTAATCTTAGCATTCTGGAGGCAGGGGCAGGCAGAGCTCTGAGTTTGAGGCCAGCCTGATCTACATAGTGAGTTTAGGACAGCCAGGACTATGTAGAGAGACCCTGTCTCAAAACAACAATAACATAAAACCTTCATTTTTTTCCCTGGTGGTTTACTAGCAATTAGAAAAGTCTGGTTTATGTGTAAGAATTTGTTTGAGAAAATTAATTCAGGCACATAAGTAGTCTGGTAAAAATCAGACTGATATTTTAGGCTTACCTATAAAACTTTTTTCTGGGCTTAATGTCTAAGTTAGGTAGCAAGATTAGTTTAAAATAATAGAATATATTGGTGTTTTATATTCTTGTGAAAACATTTCGGAGCTTTATAGGTTTCAGCTCATTTGGTTTGATTGTCCAGATTGTCTAGCCGCTTTCGTGACTCACTGATGGCCTTGTTTGAGTTGTCCTTTTTCCTCCTGACAGCTGTTTCCTTTTGAGTATGAAAGATGACAGCATTGAAGGAATTTATGATACTCTGAAGCAGTGTGCCTTGATTTCTAAGTCTGCTGGGGGAATTGGTGTTGCTGTGAGTTGTATTCGGGCTACTGGCAGCTACATTGCTGGGGTAAGTGTTTAAGTTGCATGACTTAAAGCCAGTCATGGGCATGATAATGCTAGTGTTGGGTAGGCATGGGTTTCTGTTCATTAACATCTAGTTGTAAGTGGCAGAGTCATTTTATTTCTCGATTTGTCATTGGAGGGTTAGGTTATGTGAGATAATCTCTAGAATCCCCTCCCACCCACCGAGACAGGGTGTCTCTGTAGCTTTGGAGCCTGTCCTGGAACTAGCTCTTGTAGACCAGGCTGGCCTTGAACTCACAGAGATCCATCTGCTGCCTCTCTGGGATTCTGGGATTAAATCTCTTCTGGGATTAAAGTTGTGCACCTCCACCGCCCGGCTCTCTAGAATATTTTTTTTTAGCTCAGATTTTAGGAATTATGGTTTTTGTGTGTTTGTTTTTAAGCAACAGTAATTACAGCCATCATTTATGTGGCTTTGGTTTTTGGAGACAGGGTTTCTCTGTGTAGCTTTGGAGCCTGTCCTTGATCTCTCTCTGTAGACCAGGCTGTCCTTGAACTCACAGAGATTCACCTGCCTCTGCCTCCTGAGTGCTGGGATTAAAGGTGTGCACCACCAAGGTGTTTTGAATTCTTTAGTGGGGAAAGTGCTGTCATTGTATGTTTTTTCTTTATGTTTTTTTAAAGGTACTCAAAGTATATTTCTATCTAATGACTTTAATTTCAACACTTAAATTTCGTTACCTTGGTTTTGGAATTTTTTGACTTACTATATCTTATTCTATATTAGGGTTGTGTTAAAGCAGCTGAACGTATAACTTAGTGATATTGTACTGATTCTTCTGTTAGGCATTATGTTTTCATGCTCAGGTGTGGATGGAGAGCAGGTAAAACCTCATAGGTGGCTGCTTAGAAATCAGTTGCTGCTTGAACAGAAGATCTGGAACTGGTTTTTACTTTTGAACTATTTTAGGTTTTTTTCCTTGTTGAGCCCTGTGTCTCATCCAGATGCCTTTATTCTTGACCTTTCTTTCAGACTAATGGCAATTCGAATGGCCTTGTACCGATGCTGAGAGTATATAATAACACAGCTCGATATGTGGATCAAGGCGGAAACAAGGTATACTTTGTTACTGGCAAGTGCTGGAGATCAGAACTGAAAGTCTTTAGCTATAAAAGTTGGTTCAGTCATATTGTTTTACTTTGTTTTTATTCTTATTTATGTGATTAGCATGTGTAATCTCCGTGAGCATGTTCAAGTGGGTGTTCGTGGAGTCCAGAAGAGGCATTGGATCCTTGGGACCAGAGCTCTAGGTTGTTGTGAACCATCCCGTGTGTGTGGGGGGGAACTGAGCTCGAATCTCTCCACTGTGCCCGCCTCCCCAATTTTCTAAACACCATGCCTTCTTTTTAAAAGGCAGAATCTTATTTTGTACCTTAAGCTGACCTCAGACTTGCTGTGCAGTCTAGGCTGGTCTTGAATATTGTGTGATTTTTTTTTTTTTTTTTTTACTTAATAAAGAGACAGTTGCTTGCTTAATATGTAGTTGAATGGGTTTTAACGAAAGGACATCTAGAATAAGTGCCATACACAGTTAAGATACAGGGCACTTTGAGTACCCCAGAATGTTTGCTAATGTACCCTTGCATTCAGTCATTGCTAATAGTCTCACCCACACATACTTTATCCCTGGCTGTTATTTTTCTTTTTATCTAATGAACTTTGACAACTTTCATGAGGTAGATCACCATTTTCATTTGTTTGTTTGTTTGTTTGTTTGTTTGAGGTGTTCTTGTGTAACCCTGGCTGGCCCTTAGTTCCTGATTCTCTTTCCTTTCCCTCCCAAGTGCTGAGGTTACAAGTATGTGTCACCCAGCCGCTTGGTCTTTCTCCATAGCTAAGAGCACTGGTTATATTGGTAAAGTTAAATAAACTTGCCGTGGCCTTCATGTGCTGGTCATGGTGTGAAGTGCTCTGCGCTGCAGTGGGGAGAGCCTGCGCTTCACTGGTGTGAGGAGAGCCTGCCACTTGGAACGAGTCACTCTTGTTCCAGATGTTCTCTTTTAGCTGTGTGTCCACGCCTGCATGCAGGTGCCTGTGGCAGCCAGAAGAGGGTGTCAGATCTCCTGGAAGTGGAGTAGGCACTTGTGAGCTACCTAATGTGGGTGCTGGGGACTGAACTCTGGTCCTATGAAAGCAACAAATGATCTTAACTACCAAGCCAGCCATCTTTCCAACCCCTAAGTTTTCTCTATGTCAGTTCAGTTCTATTCCTAGAAAAATATTAATATTTCCTTTTGAAGGTACTTTTACTTATTTCACTAATCATAGTGAAGATGAAAGGAGACATAAAAGTGCTTTGCAAAATATGAAGCTTCTTTGTTTTATTTTGGCTCAGATAAGAATGCTAACTTTCTTACCTTTAGCGTCCTGGGGCATTTGCTATTTACCTGGAGCCTTGGCACTTGGACATCTTTGAGTTCCTTGACTTGAAGAAGAACACAGGGAAGGAAGAGCAGCGAGCCCGGGATCTCTTCTTTGCACTGTGGATTCCGGATCTCTTCATGACGCGCGTGGAGACTAACCAGGTGAGGGGGCTGCACCTGTGCGCAGTTTTGGGCCCCAAATTATTACTTTTATACCCAATTTCCATGAAAGCCCGCTTCTTGGAGTGTTTGCAATGGGCTGTGGCTGGTTGTATGACATTTCTCATAGCTGGTATTACTTCTTTGTAGGACTGGTCATTGATGTGTCCAAATGAGTGTCCTGGTCTGGATGAGGTTTGGGGAGAGGAATTTGAGAAGTTGTATGAAAGGTATGAGGAAAATACTAATGTTTTAATTGTTTGAGCCATGGTTTCTCTTTCTCAGGGTATCCAAATATCAAGAAGTGTTTATGGTGGGCTAACACTGAGACTCTTAAGAGCATTTGTCTACCCTGTTGTGAGGTACCAAGTTTGAGCCCTGCCATTGGATAAAGAGAAAAATATTTAATCATTAGTTCGTTTCTAGAAATCTTTGAAAGAGTCTAGAAGAGAATGTAATTATTAATTTGGTTTTTGTTTGATGTTTCTTGACTTTTTCACCAAAATTATTATTTATCTTAAAATTTGGGTGCTTGGTAATTTTTTTAATTGATCCTTATAAAAACTGAGATTAAAGACTAGCTGAGTTATTTTATAGCATAGTACTTTTTTAAAAATTACATTTATGTAATTATTTTGGGATTGGGGCCCCAAGTGTGCCACGGTGCATATGTGGAGGTCAGAGTACACTTTGCAGGAGTTGGTTCTCTCTTTCCACTGGATGGTCCCCAGGGTCAAATTTAGGGTCTCAGATTTGTCAGCAAGTGCCCTTACTTACTGAGCCATCTCCCTGGCCCAGTATAGTACTTTTGATAATATAAAATACAAGTAACTAGGACGCACATGTTGACAATTCATTAAAATTAGCACAGTAGTGAATTTTGTTTTGTTTTCATTTCTTTGAAGCTGAATGACAGCTTTGCTACAGTTTGAGAAAAACAGCAGGCAGATGTCAGACTGAACAACAGCCAGACTGAACAGCAGGCATGGCAGAGGCAGTGTAAGCAGCTGCCATGGCTTTGATAATGGCTCTTGTTTCTTTTTATTTTGATAAGTGCTATTGATTTGGTGGGATCATTTGAAGGAATCTAAAGCTGCCTGGTTTTCTGGTGGTCTCAGCTGATAGAAAATGCGTTTCAGGGTTGGAGGAATGGTTCGGGAGTTAAGAGTGCTCATGCAGCCTTGAGGCCCTGCTTTGGATCTCATCCCCCGGATAACAAGCCAGGCGCCCTGAAAATACCCATTACTCCAGCTCTGGCTTCCATGTGCCCATAGGCATGTGCCCTCACACACACCTACACAGGCACACATAAAGAAATAAATAGAACCAACCTTTTAAGAAAAATGAATATCACTCCCTTTGTCCTCTTCAGTAAAGCTTTGAGAATCTACATAACTTTATATTTTCATGTATTCTTCCTAGGGTAGGAATGTTGGAATAATTCTATCTGTCTTTCAGTTACGAGAAGCAGGGTCGTGCCCGCAAAGTTGTGAAAGCTCAGCAGCTTTGGTACGCCATCATTGAGTCTCAGACAGAGACAGGCACCCCGTACATGCTCTACAAAGATTCCTGTAATCGGAAGAGTAACCAGCAGAACCTGGGCACCATCAAGTGCAGCAACCTGTGTACAGAAATAGTAGAGTATACCAGCAAAGATGAGGTAGGCAGAGACGCTGCTGCATCCTAGGGGAATCATCAAGGTAGTTACTATGACTCCCTCGCTTGGATTCACTTGAAGTGGCTGAAGGAAATTTTGTTACCCAGCATTGGAAAAAAGAAAAAGAAAAACAAACAAACCCCAGAAACTAAACAAAGCTGTATTTTAAAAATAAGAATTTAGCCACCTGGGAGAATGGGAACGGCATGCATCAGAGAGTTAAGAACATTCCAGCATTCTGACCAGTCAACTCCCTGTGTAGCTGATGGTGGGTAGGTCAGAAATACACTGAGAAGTGATGAGGAGACCCCGGTTTTAGGGGGTGGGGATTTAGCTTAGTTGTAAAGAGGTTACCCAGCAAAGACTGATAAATTCCTTGAGTTTGGTTCTCAGCACTAGTGTCGGGGGTTGTCAGTGTTCACATCTGATAGTTCTGAAGGCTGTAGTGATCTCACTGATACAAAGAGAAGAAACTAAAAGTATGTGATTCTGAATCCTTTCTTTATATTTCAGGTTGCAGTTTGTAACTTGGCTTCTCTGGCTCTGAATATGTATGTCACTCCAGAACATACATATGACTTTGAGAAACTGGCTGAAGTCACTAAAGTCATTGTCCGAAATTTGAATAAGATAATTGATATAAACTACTACCCTATTCCAGAGGTATGGTTACATTTCCCTGCTTATTGGTAGTTATTGAATCCAAGATGGAGGACATTTGTCTTGGTCTGCAAGCCAATTTAATTATAATTTAAATGGATGTCCTTGGAATGGTGTGGGAAAATGGAAGAGGTCACGTGTATCAGTGGTGTAGGATGTTATCTTTTGTGTTCAGTGATGTTTTCTTTTCTTTTTTTCCCCAAATCTTTTCACACAAAGGCACACTTATCAAATAAACGCCATCGGCCCATTGGAATTGGGGTACAAGGTCTAGCAGATGCTTTCATCCTGATGAGGTACCCCTTTGAAAGCCCAGAAGCCCAGTTATTAAATAAGCAAATCTTTGAAACTATTTATTATGGAGCTTTGGAAGCCAGCTGTGACCTAGCCAAGGAATATGGACCCTATGAAACGTATGAGGGCTCTCCAGTCAGCAAAGGAGTAAGTACACGGTTGAGATTCCCCTTTGCCTGTGAGCAATGGGCTGAATAATGGCCCCTCAGAGGATGGAGACTGGGAGAGTGCGTATGTTTGCAGAATGGCCTTTACAGATGTAGTTTAGGACCTCGAGATGGGGTGGCTTTGGATTACTGAGGTCTGGATGTGTTCAGGTGAACCCTAAATCCAGCAGTCACTGTTCTGCGAGAGACAGTGGGACATTTATGATGTTTCCCAGGTCCTGTCCACACTCAAGTAGAAGACATCGATTATCTATGACTTGTGACCCTGGGGACTAGAATCTGGGGAGCCATCTTAGAATTCTGTTTTCCATGCTGCCCTTGTCATCAGTAGTATGTCTTTTCAGTTTTTACATTTATTCTGATACTCAGAAAGTCTAGTGTCTAGTTATTTCAAATTTGATATTCTTAGTCAAGTATGCAGATCAAGGAAAAAGAGAGAGAGAGAGAGAGAGAGAGAGAGAGAGAATGTTTTATAAAAGAAATGTACCTTTTTTTCCCCTTTGGTTTTTCAAGACGGTTTCTCTGTAGTTTTTGGTGCCTATCCTGTAACTCGCTCTGTAGATCAGGCTGGCCTCAAACTCACATGATCTGCCTGTTTCTGCCTCCCGAATGTTGGCATTAAAGGCCCGTGCCCCCACCATCTGGCTAGGAATTTATCTCTTAAGCTATCTCATGAATGCTAAGATTTCCTGGTTTGCAGATCTGCAGGAATGTGGTGAGACAAGGTCCCAGGCTACTTCTGATCAATGCTTCAGGGATCTTTGTCCAGGAGACCCATTGGAGCTGATAGTCTTTTTTTTTTTTTTTTTTTTTTTTTTTTTTTTTTTTTTTTTTTTTTTTTTTGAGACAGGGTTTCTCTGTAGTCCTGACTGTCCTGGAACTTATTTTGCAGACCAGGCTGGCCTTGAACTCACTCTACCTGTCTCTGCCTCCTGAGTGCTGGGATTAATGGTGTGTGCCACCAGCCACCACCACTCAGCCAAGGGGCTTATATTTCTTAATGTGTTAACTACTGGGATGTGGGGATATGGTAGTTACCCTTTTTTTTAAAAAAAAAAAAAAATTGGTCCTTGTTTTAAATTGCCTTAGAATAACGTCATAAACATGGGCTATTTCTTAGATTCTTCAGTATGATATGTGGGATGTTACTCCTACAGACCTGTGGGACTGGAAGCTTCTCAAGGAGAAGATTGCAAAGTAAGTAAAGATATATAAAGTAGCATGGAAGCCAGGAGGCTGGGGCTTTCTGGCTCTTCGGGAGTATAGATGCTGTTATAACTTTGAATCAGGGCTGTGACCTGTCTCACAATAATGGCTTTAGGGGGAAATACGAGAAAATAGTCATGTGAGAGCTGCCTGGCACAGTGAAAGCCTTTCAGCACACAGTAGCATCTCAGTAGGAGTTGATGTTGTTTGAGGAGCTCAACACCCATGCTAGCTAATTTCTTGTTTTGTTATAGCTTTTAGTTTTTTCAAGACATGGTGTCCCTATGTAGCCCAGGCTGTCCTAGAACTCACTCTGTAGACCATGCTGACCTTAAACTCACAGAGATCCACCTGCCTCTGCCTCCAGAGTGTTGGGATTAAAGGTGTGTGCCACCACTACCTGGCCCAAATAGGTCTACTTTAAAAATTTTTTTTTTTTTTACTTTTTTAATTCACTGGGCTTATAAATAGTTTGGAGATTTTTTTTGTTTTGTTTTGTTTGGTTTTTGTTTGTATTTTTAATAGAAATTCACTCCACATTTCAGGCTGACTGCAAACATACAGACCACCGCGCCCTATCCTAAATATAGAAATAAAATAAAACTGTTATACTCTGTCAGCTGTTTGCGCCACAAAACAAACAGAAACCTGGTTTATTCCTTTCCCCAGAGATAAGCCTTATTTATTGTTGATGTGTTTTTCTAGACCTCCAAACACATACAGTTTGGTTATATAAATGTAATTAGAACTTGAGAGATTCTGAGAGTTGGTTTGGAGATCTTCTAGTGGAAGTAGATCTTCTAAATGTTTTCAACAATTACAGATGATTCTATAGTTGGGATCTAGCAAGTATGCCCATAGCGATCTCCTGTCTATGAACATGATGCTGGGATTTACAGGGAAGGAAGTAAAGACATGAGAAAACTGGTGGTTTGCTTCATGCCTTACATCTAGAAAGTGACAGTGAGATTGCAAATATCCTTGTACAGACCCCCTTAGGACTTGCTCAGTGCTGAGCACCATATGGATCAACCGGTAGAATGTAGGAAGGATAGGCTGTCTGTATTAGAGGAACATAAGTAATACAGGCAGTGCAGACAGTATGTGTAATGGTGGGAGTCTCTGGGAATGCTTGAAGAACAAGTATTTGTTTTGACATTTATGTTTGTTGCCCACCTGGACAAGAAAATGCTATGGAGGTTGGTCTATACATTTTTTAATGTTTATTTATTGTGTGTGTGTGTGTCTGTGTGTGCATACATGTATGTTGGTGCATGCATAGAGGTCAGAGGACAGCCTGAAGGAGTTGGTTCTCTCTTACTATGTGCGTTCTGTATGTTGAACTCAGGTAATCAGGGTTAGTGGCAGGTGCCTTTATCCACCGAGCCATTTTGTAGGCCCAGGAGTTGGTATCTCAGGCTAAACTATGAAGATTTCTAAGAATGTTAAATAGTGTGTTCTTCTTTAAATATTCTTGGCACTAAAAATAAAAAAATTAATTTTTTAGAAACTAGTAATTGGTAGTAGGGGACATTTAGATTTCCTCTGAGTATAATTTCTCCCTTTACACAGGAGAGCGGAGAGTTGTAGTGGTACATGATAGTCCTGACCACTTTTCCAACATGGCTTTGTGAAGGGGCCCTTGATCATTAAGGCACATGGTAAAGATGAGTGGGATTGAGTGACCGTGCCGTCATGATCCAGATGGACTCAGGACTGAGTTCAGGTTACCTGGGCAAAATAGTACATTGAGAACTGTTTGTGACCCGAGTGCCCAGAACAAGTGGTGTAAGTGTCTCTGGTGGTATGCTCAGCCTCTGTCTGCTGCAGTTTGGAGAGTAGCTGCCTTGGCAGACGTTGTCTTTAGCACTAACCTCTAATCTTTCTCTTTTAAGGTATGGTATAAGAAACAGTTTACTTATTGCCCCAATGCCTACTGCTTCAACGGCTCAGATTCTGGGGAATAATGAGTCCATTGAGCCTTACACCAGTAACATCTACACGCGCAGGGTCTTGTCAGGAGAATTTCAGGTGAGACCTTTACAACCAGGTTTATAGGAGCTCTTCTGAAAGCCGAGAGTAAACACTTACTCGTCATCTGCTTAAACAACCAGTGACCAGAGCTACAGTGTGAATGTAGCTGTTTGGTTTTTGTCTGAGACAGACTCGTGTTGCCCTAGCTGGCCTCGAGCTACCTCACAGCTGAGGATGACCTTGAGCAGCTCCTTCTTTCTTCTCAGTTGCTGGGATTTCAGGTGCTCACCACCATGCCTGGCTGAGTCAGAGTAGACAAATGCCTAATTTTTTGTTTCTGTTTCTTGAGAAGTCTCACTATGTAGATCAGGCTGGCCTTCTGAGTACTTGAATTATAGGTATGTGCACTCCCTGCGTGTTCCATAGATGCTACCTCTCATGCTTTAGTTGGGATATTAAAGGTGCCCATAGAAATGTCATTGTTCAGGTGTGGTGGCTTGTGTTTATAATCCCAGCACTTGGGAAACTGAGCTAGGGCCACTCTACACCCCCCATCCCATCCCATTTTTTACTCAGTCATTTTAGAGTAGTTCTCGGGTCAAGAATGGTGGTTATGCTTTTAATTCTAGCGCTTAGGAGGTGGAGACGAGAGTATCAGAAGTTCAAGGTCATCTTTGGTTACAAATAGCCAGTTCCTGGGTAGTTTGAGCTGCCTGAGACATAGTCTTAAGCAAAGAGGTGGGGGGAATGCATGGTTCTCAGACACGGTTACCAATGAGAATTTCTGTTGGTGAGATCAGTGTTTTGTAAATTCCCAGGTAATTCTTTGTGCTGCAAGGTTGAAAACTACTAATTAAAAAAAAAAAAATGGGTTTCTAGAGGTCTTGAAATAAGTTTTGTTTATATAGGGACATTACATTTCTAGTTATTTTGCTGGTTTTTATTGTGTGATCACATAAGAAAACCAAAGAAGAATCAGTTTATATAAACTTTCTTGGCTTAGACAATGTTATTTTTTTTTCTTCTTTGCAAATGCTATAGTTTTTCTTAAGCTTTTAAAAATGTTTTTGGGGGAGGGGCGGGCCAAAATGCACATGGGCAGAGGACAGCTCCTGGTTCTGTCCTTCTTCATGTGAGTTCCAGGGAGACTCAGGTGGTCAGGTTTGGTGGTACACGCCTTACAGGCTGAGCCACTTAAGATTTGTTTGTCGGTGGGAATGTGCATGCGTACCTGCAGGTGCCATTAGAGTCTAAGGACAGGTGCTGTTCTTGCAGAGGACCCAAGCATGGCTCTCAGCACCCACACTGGATGGCTTGTTATGTGTATTGTTATTGCAGCTTTAGGGGATTTCACTTGTCTGGCCTTTATCTGCGTATGTACACATACAATCAGAGTTTACAAAAATCCAAGACAAATACTGTGGTGATCTGATGTATATGTGTGTGCTTCGTACATGTGTGTATAAACTGTAGAATGATTACTACAATATATTGTTTCTTTAATGATAGATGTCAAGACCTTGAAGCGAGGTAGCTTTGTGTGGTGCAATGATCCTCTCAGTTTTGTTTAAAAAAAAAAAAACCCAAGAAACCAAAACCAGTGTTTATTAAGGGATCTAATAAGTAATTCAGCTGTCTTACTTTGAGTCCAGCTAAGCCTGGGATCCTTTATAGGCCCTGCCAGTGTTATTTCATTACTTCACATCTTTTGTTTTTTCATCAGATTGTGAATCCTCACTTACTGAAAGATCTTACTGAACGGGGCTTATGGAATGAAGAGATGAAAAACCAGATTATTGCATGCAATGGCTCCATCCAGGTACAGGCTTGAAATGACATGTGCTTTCTAAGCTGAATGTTGTGGTGCCATCTCCCTTCTCCCAGGCAGTACAGTCCACACAGACTGTTTGAATGTATCTGCATTTCTGCATTGTTATGCTAGTTTTATACACATCTTTACATAGTGTTTCTCCAATAAAACGTTAGTTCCCTATTTTTCTGCACAGTTGGGGAGCTTTTAAAATCTTGAAGCTTGGGTTATATTTATTGTCAAGTAAATAAGAATGTCAGGTAGTTGGAATTTGTCCTACAGATTTCTTAAAATCCTGAAATTGGAGTTAAACTTAAAAAATATGGGGGACTGAGACCAGCAGGCTAGAAGGTACTCAGGTAGTGCTTAACAATATAGTGATTGCATTTGTGTAGATGGGCGCCTTGGCTAAGCACGCCAGCTTGGCAATACCCCCTCCAACTCTCAGACTTTCATGGCAGAAACTGTAGCACCAGGCAAGTGTGTATTTCAGTTCAGTCAGTCATAGGCCTAAGAAAATCACTTGGTCTCTAAGTGCAATCTGTAACGTTTGGACTTCTTTAAAGTAGTTTATCTTACTGCTTCCTTGGTTTGTGTGTCTTGGAAGCCCTGATTACTTGTGTTTCTGCTGTATATTAGCTTAACTCTTACTTTCCCTAGCCTCTTTCCTTCCTTCCTTCCTTCCTCCCTCCCTCCCTCCCTCCCTCCCTTCCTTCCTTTTCTTTCCTTGAGATAGGGTTTCTCTGTGTAACCCTGGCTGGCTGTTCTCAAACTCTGAGATCCCCCTGCCTCTGCTTCCCAGCATGCACCACCACCACCCGTCCCCATTTCTTTCTTAAATACATTTAAAACAATAACTGTTAAGCCAGCTCATTTTTAAATCACTACATCAAATTTATATTTGGTTGATTAGATGAGATTTTATTGACTTTCTAAGCAGGGGATAAGCAGTTTGGGCAAACTTGCTAAAACCATTAAGATATGAACTTCATTTTTTGTGTCAGATCTGCAGGGATACCAAACCAAACATCAGAGCAAGCACTGTTAGCCTGTTCGTTATATTGCTTTCTTTAATTGGAATTACAGCAACACATGGTTTTTCTTTTCCCAGAGCATACCAGAAATTCCTGATGACCTGAAGCAGCTCTATAAGACGGTGTGGGAAATCTCTCAGAAGACTGTTCTCAAGATGGCCGCTGAGAGAGGTGCTTTCATTGATCAAAGCCAGTCTTTAAACATCCACATTGCTGAGCCCAACTATGGCAAACTCACAAGTATGCACTTCTATGGCTGGAAGCAGGTTGGTTGAGCACTCTGAGAGGGCTTTGCCAGCTTGGGATATTGGGGAATTGGAATAGTTTCTGCTCTAGTTACCTTTTACATATTGCTATTTGTATTTTTCACTTCAAGTCCAAATGTGTTAAACCTGAGCAACCACTCATTGTTATGCCAGATCAGACTTTCACATTGGGTTTTCTTGTTTCTGTTCAGCAGTGTGAGCTGCCTGATAGTGGGAGCTGGGAGCTGAGCACTGAGGTCCTCTAGAAGGGAGGAAGTATTCTTAAACTACTGAGTCATCATCCTGTCTTTGTCTTATATATTCTTAGTCTTTAAGAATTTCATACAATGTAGTTTGATCATTCATAATCACCTTTAACTACTCCCAGATCCACCCAACTCCCACAACTTAATGTTCTCTGTCTCTTTTTTCCTTTTCTTTTTTTCTTTCTGTTTTTTGTCTTTTCAAGACAGGGTTTTTCTGAGCCTGTTCTGGAACTTGCTCTGTAGACCAGACTGGCCTCGAACTCAGGGAGATCTGCCTGTCTCTGCCTCCCAAGTGTTGGGTTGAAAGTGTATGCCACCACAGCTGGCCCTCTTTCTCTTGTTTGTAAATAACCCACCGACTCCTATTTGTATTGTCCATCACTTCTGGATGGGGGACCATCCACTAGGGTGTTGACTTTCTCCCCCCAAGAAACCATCCACTGTCCATCGCTCCTAAGTTAGTACTGGGGACAATGACTTGCTCCAGTTGTCTGGACCTCTATCTCTTACTTCTGTTAAGCCTTCCTTTCTCTTCCACTGCCATCTTCTTTACTGACCTCTGTTACAGACCATCTTGTGTGCCATTGTCTTTTCCAGAGTAGCCTTGCACCGTGGATCCACTAATTCAAAAGTACCCGTAACAATGGGTGCTTTATCTGGAGTGTGTGAGCCAGGTTACACTGTTGCCAACTGCAAAGTGCTGGAATCCTGTTCTGCTCTATATTCTTATTCCCTGACGTGTGAGAACCCTTCTATGGAATTACAGATTGACTCTCTTGTTGTAGGGTGATGTTAAGCTCTTTGGACTCTTGTGGGGGCTGCCACCCAGCTCCCAAAAGACTCACACAAGAAGACGTCTAGCCTTAGCTTGATTTGTTTCTTGCCCGCTTTTCTTAATTTATATTATTCCTTCTGCCTTTTGCCTCGGGGCTTTCCCATTCTCTAGCTTCCTTAAATCTTACTCTTAGGCTGTGGAGTACTGTGTAGAGCTGGATGACTAGCCCCAGTGTATTTCTTCTTCTCTGGCTACTTCTCCCCACCCTTTCTCCTAGTTTTCTCCTTCCATATGTTTCTGTGCCTGCCAGCCCATCTATCCCTTCTCCTGCCTCACTATTGACTGCTAAGATCTTTATTAGACCATCAGGTGATCTAGACAGGTAAAGAGTCACAACTACCTTGCCCTTTCTCAGGACTGGAGGGGGAGGGGAAGAGGGTGTGGGGGGAACAGGAGGAAAGTGGGAGGGGAGGAAGTGGAAATTTTGATTGGTATTATTTATAAAGTAATAAAAAAAGAGACAGCTTCACAGAATTAAGCAAATGCAACATAAACAACAGTAACACACCTTAGCATAATATTCCCAATACTCTTGTTTACTGTGCTGTTGTCTGCTCCTGGGATTTGGACAGGATGACCTTTGTGAAGTTTTGATACTCTGTTGAGACCATCTCATCCCTCAAAATGGTTACAGTTCAAGGCAGTAACGTTGTTTTGTACAAACCTGGAAGTAATACATATTATAGTAAATACAATTGAACAAAAAATATTTGATATTCCAAGAAGTAATCCTCTTTTACGGACAACAATTTCAAGGTTTAGCTATCTATTTAAGCATTTTTCAAAATGGAATAGATAAAATTGCAAGTTTAAAAAAGTTTAAGTTGGTTTATAGAAATAAAGGTCTCAAAAATTAGTTTTGTAACCGATCACATGAGAATTGTTTTGAACAAAGATCTTGACTCTCCTTTCCTGGAATTCTTCCTAATAGCTGTATTTCCTTGTAGGGTTTAAAGACCGGCATGTATTATTTAAGGACAAGGCCTGCAGCTAATCCAATCCAGTTCACTCTGAACAAGGAGAAGCTGAAGGACAGGGAGAAGACATTGAAGGAGGAAGAAGAGAAGGAGCGGAACACAGCAGCCATGGTGTGCTCTTTGGAGAACAGAGAGGAGTGCCTGATGTGTGGGTCCTGAGCAGAGGCCTGGAAGAGACCAGCTCTCTGCCACAGCAGACTTCCTGAGCTTAGATAGGCATAGTGGGTTTGCTTCCTTAGGGACGGCTTTGCTGGACCTTACTGCCAGGAAAGGAGCCCTTGATTCGCAGTACTGTTTCTTCACAGTCTAAAATTATTTTTAACAAAACAACAAAAATAACCAAACTCAGCTTTGATATTAGAATTCAAAGTTGAAGTTTCTAGAATGAAGAAGAGGCTTCTTGGAGATAGACACGAGACTTAGGAAGTCTCATCATCCTCCAGCATTCCTGCCCGACCATTTCATGTGGACAAAGACACTGATTTCCTAGGAATAAAACTCATCTGCTCCAGACCTTGTCTAGATAAGGTTCTATAGGTCATTTTGAAATAAAAACATTTCTAACCGATTCTGTGGTGGTACAATTATCATCTATTATCATACAAAGGTCATTTTGGGGGAAAGAAAAAACAATTTTCTGTTTAGAGTTCAGAGGCAAAATTTTAAAGACATTGATTAGGCTATAGAAATCTGATGTTAATATATGCTCTTCCCTGCCCTGTGATGAAATATCTATAACATAAACTGTAACATAAAATTGACAGTTTCATCCACTTCAAATTTGATTCCGTGGCATTTAGTATATTCACACTGTTGCATAATTATCATCACTAGCTATTCCCAGAATGTTTTTGTCATCCCAGACAGAAACTCATAAGCAATACTACCTTGTCCTCAGTCTTCTCAGTCCCTGTGACCACTCCACTATCTCACTTCTTTCTGAATGTGTGCTCCAGGAATTGCATGCAGAGAATGCAGTATGTGTCCCTTTGTGTCTTACGTGATCCCTAGGTGCATCACGGTGTAAACTCTCAGTCACACGTCCCTCCACTCACCATTAGATGAACTATCAAGGATGATGGCTATCACGAACATTTGTGTACAAGTATCTGTTGAATTCCTTCTTTCAGGTTGGTTTGGTTGGTTCTATACAGCAAAGAATGTTGGACTATATAATATTTTGTTGACTTTGAGGAACTACCATATTGACAGTGCCATTATATTTCCATAAAAAGTGCTTAAGGGTTTCCCTCTGTCTTCATATCCTTATATACTTACATTTCATATTTTTGTAAGGCCCTTCTCATGTTATTGTAGATCGATATGTTCATTAAATCCAGGGGGGTTATTTTTTCTTTAGTTAATCGTTCTTTTTTTTTTTTTCTCTCATGGAACTCATAAAGAATCTATTGCTTCACAATGGTTGGTAGTCTGATTTGTTAGTAATTTATTCGTGCATGTTTTCCATTAGTCTTTAGTTTGTTTAAGACAGCTGGTTTGTTTTGTTTTGCTTTGTTTGAGACTGGCGCCTTCTGAAGCCTAGCTGTCCTCAGACTGGCTGTGTAGCTGAGCGTAACCTTGAATCTACCATCTTGTCTGCAGCTGCTGAGAACGGGATTGCAGGTGTGTGCTGCTACACCTGCTGTACGTGGTGCTGGGGTCGGTCCCTCAGGGATTCTTGCATGTTGGCAGGCACCACCTCCAGAGCCACACCTCTAGCCTGAGGCAGCATTAATGTCTTAGACCAGTAGGACCACTGTCTTGGTTCCTCGAGGAAGTTCCTGCTTGTTTTCTATAGCTGGCCTGCCTTGTGGGCTTCCACACTGAGAATCTAGACTCTGACTTGTAATGGGCCAGTCTGCAAATCAGATTCTCCAGACTGCTGCTTTGCTCATTGTGGAAGGCCTTAGCCGTGTGTGGTCCCTGAAGTCTGTTAGCGTATAAATATTTCCTTGAATTTCTAGAGCTGTCCTAGCCATCCCCATAGGCAAAGTATGGTTGGTTGCCAAGAAGGACACCAGTGTCAGGCGATGTCTCTTATTTGTGTGTAGAGATCTGTGGTTAGGCCAGTTAATTAGGGAGTTCCTAGACGCCAGATTGATGCAAGTGCTGTTGTGTTCTTATTTGACCTGTATGAGCGGAAGAGTTTGGGCCCAAGTAAACAGTCTAATTTGAATTCTATAAATGGTTGTAGTACTTCACCCTGTATCCAGGTTTGGTCAGGTTTCTAGGTCCAGAGCCCTTTAATGAAGGGGAGACCACATTCCTTTGAAATCTTTCTTCCTGTTCCCACTGGCCTTGTACAGGATGGTGTGCACTGGGAAGAGAAGTTAAACATCTCAGATTACAGGATTTGGGCTTTTAACTGCAATAATTTCAGGTAACACCCCAAATGGTAGATCTTGCTCTCTGAAGAGGATGCCAGAAACACTGTGGTCGTTCCTTCAGAATGCCTCATTGTAGCACGCACTCTGCAGCTTACAGTCTCCACTTGGTCCTGTGACTACAGCCTGGGGACTGTTGTACCAGGAAAAGGGAAATGTTAGCCACTCAGGGCTGTAAAGCAAAGCCAGCGGCATCCTTGAGAATGCCAGGCTAGGGTCACCATGGACGTGGAGATTTCTACCCCATCTCAATCCAGGTCACCTCTTTGGCCTATGTAAAAACCAAGGAAATGACAATGGATTATTCTAAGCTTAACTGGGTGGTGACTCCAATCAGATGGTTGTTTTTGTTTTTTTGTTTTTTTGGTTTTTTTTTTTTTGCTGAACAAGTTATCTCCTGGCATGTTTGCAGTTGCTAGTTTGTTTTGTTTTCCCTCCTTATCCTTAGTTGTAGAAGGAGCAGCAGGCCGCTTCTCACCACCTGGCTCCCGGCCACCGGCTAGCTTTACCCAAAATAATTACACGGAAACTGTATTCTTTTAAACACTGCCTGGCCCGTTAGTTTCAGCCTCTTACTGGCTAACTCTAACATCTTGATTAACCCATTTCTATTAATGTGTGTAACACCACGAGGTGGTGGCTTACTGGGAAGGATCTTAGCCTACATCTGTCTCGGGTCAGAGAATCATGGCGACTGCCTGAGGCGTCTGCCTGACTCTGCTTTCTTTCTCCCACAATTCTGTCTACTCCGCCTACCTAATTTTCTGTCCTATTAAAGGGTCAAGGCAGTTTCTTTATTAACCAATGAAAGTAACACATGGACAGATGACCCTCCTCCATCACTTAGTAAAGGCAACCAGAAGCAGGTTTGCTTTCAGCTGACAAGAGCAGCAACATACTTCCACTGTCTTTTAAGAGGTTTTATTTATTAAATACAGGATCTCTGTGTAGTCCTGTCTGTCCTGGAACTTGCTCAGTAGATCAGGCTGGCTTCAAATTCAGAGATCTTCCTGCCTCTGCCTCCAAGTGCTGGGATTAAAGGTATGCTCCACCACTGCCTGGCCTTATTTTTTTTAATTATGTATAGATATGTGTGTCTGTGTTAGGGTATGTGTACATAGTTCAGTTGCCCACAAAGTCCAAAAGAAGTTATCAGACCTGGGGCTGGGATCACAGGTGCTTGTGAGCCTCCTGATGTGACTGCTGAGAACTAAACTTGGGTCCCCCACAAGAGCTCCTAACCACCGAGCCATCTCTCCAGTCCCTCATCTTATTCTGAAGGTCTATCAATTCATTAGCTCTGTGTCATAATTTAGTTCCCACATGATTTCAGTCAGCTTTGCCTTCTACAAAACAGAACTGGCACATTGATGATATCATTGCACATTGGAGCAGTGTTTGTAATATGGGGAAGATGTAGACTGGTCTAGACTTACTGGCATGTCTACAGGCGGGAGATACATCAAACAAAACACCAGAGGGATTTCCCAGGATCCCTGTGATGTAAGGTAGAGGATAAACAACCACCTCACTTTCCGTGATCCAGGAAAGGGTAGAACTGCTGATGGGCTTCTACCTGTTCAACCCCATGGGATTTAGGCAAAATATTCCTCATCTGGTATTAGTCCAGCCTGTTTACTGAGTACCTGGGAAAGACGTTTGTTTTAAATGTGGTCCGAAGCAAGGGAAGTCTCTACCACAGATCAGGAATGCTGTACAAATTGCTCTGCTGCTGGGGCTGTGGGATCCAGCAGACCCAAACTGATCCTGAGGTCGCAGCGCAGACAGGTGTTCACTTCAGCCTTTGGGAGGATGATGGAGGATTTGGGGTGAAGTTCTGCCACCCTCTGGATGCATATTCTTTTGAGAAATAGCTTTTGGCTTGGTGGCTAGCCTAAGCAGGGACGGGACATGTAACTGTGGGTTACCAAGTGACCTTTTATCATGAATTGTGTATCATGAGTGGGCTGTTGTCCGACTCACCACTCCATAATTTTGAGCACGCCCAGCATTTTGTTATCAAATGGAAGGAGCATGTATACTATTGGACTTGACCAAGTACTGAAGGCACATGAAATAACTCACACTGTGGTCCCTGCACCTGCTCCACTGATTCTCCCTCCCAATCTGCACACATGAATTCCTAAGGAGTTTCCTATAATCTGCTAACAGAGAAAGATAAGAAAAAAAATCCAGCTTAGTTTGCAGGAGGTTTTGTGTAGCATTCTCGATAGTCCATTTCTGGGACATGCCTAAAAGACATTCATAGATGACAGGAGACTGTAGAAGTCTTAAGCAACAGAGTTACTTTATTATTTTATATAGAGAGTCTTACTATGTTGCTCAGGCTAGCCTTCAACTCCTGGGATCAAGTGCCCCTGAGACATTACCTCTATACCTGGTTAGGAAGTGTATTTCCATAGATCATACTGCCATTGAGAGAACGACCTGACGTGGGTTTGAGTCAGACCAGGTCCCCAGATCAGGTCCCCAGATTTGGGCTCTGTAGCAGCACCGTGTCTGTGTATCCAAGTAGACCTCAGGGTTCTGGTCTGGGAGTTAGGCTCATTTGGAGCCTGTAGTGTAGACTACTCTGGTCTTAGGAGCTGTATTGATTAGTTTTTGGTTAACAAGCTACGGTCATTTGGAAAGAGGGACGCTCAGTTGAGAAAAGGCCTCCATCAGTCTGGCCTGTAGAGAAGTCTTGGGCATTTTCTTGACTAATGATTGATGGGGGATGATCAGCCTACTGTGGGTGGTGTTGCAAGCTGAGCAAGCCATGGTAAGCAAGGTATATGGCACTGAGTAGGTTCTGGACATCTTGAGACACAGTCTTGGCCACTCGAAAGACAATGGAAGTAGAAAGACCAGAAAGATAGATTGTGAGGATGACCAGTAAGTGGGACCCACAAGTGTTCAAGGCCTTGGCTCGGGCTCCCCCAGAAGAGATCCGGAAGGCAGCATAGATGATACGGGTGTAGGAGGTTCCCAATAAGGTCAGGTCAAAGGTCACAGTGACCAACCGCATAGCCAATCGCAACCGATTGTTGAAGGTCAGGTCTCCACAAGCTATGTTCAGCAGTGCAATGTATTCGCAGGTGAAGTGTTGTATCACCGACGTCCTGCAGAATCGAGCTTTGGCTGTTAGTACCACTAGGGACACTGCCACTCCTAGGCTCCGTGTCAGAGCGAAGGTAGCAATCAGGCCCAGTAAATGAGAGGTCATCAGTTCTGTATAGCGAAGTGGGTGACAAATGGCCACGTAGCGATCTAGGGCCATGGCTAACAGGAGATTGTAGTCCAGAAGGAGCGTAAAGTAGATAAAGAACATTTGTGCTAGGCAGCCACGTAGCGAGATGGGATTGGCGTAGCGCACAAAGTCTAGCATTTTAGGCATCACAGTTGTGGAGGCACAGATGCTGACAGCCAGGAGCAGGGCAATGAGGAAGTACATAGGCTGATGCAGACTTCTCTGGGCCACCACTGTATGGATGACTAAGGCATTGGCAGAAACGATGGACACGTAGAGGAAGGTAAGAGGCAGGACCAGAAGGGCTCGCCACTCGTGCAATCCAGGGAAGCCCACCAGGAGGAAGCTGGTGTAGGAAAAGTTGAAGATACTGGCATTTCCATCCTCACCCATTGACTCTGCTCCTGGGCTGGCACCACAGGTGAGAATCAGAGGCTGATAGAACAAAATGGTTATTTTAGGAGCCCGAGGATGGCATGATGAAACTGTGGTGTGTGTGTGTGTGTGTGTGTGTGTGTGTGTGTGTGTGTTGTTGTTGTTGTTGTTGTTGCTTGGGAGCAGACATGTACACTGCCAGGTGTTTGGGGAGCAACACAGATGAATAAGACATTCCTGTCCTCAGGGAGCTCCTGGTTTTCCCTGTGTAAAATATAAATGCATGGGATACACTTATATATGTTTGGGGGATGTTATAGGTGTTTTATGGCTGGATAAAATGTAAGACAGAAGATTAGATGTGGTGTATGACAGGGTGAAAGTGATGTTTGGAGGTAAACAATAAAAAATCTTTAGCTAGGAGGACAAGAAAGCATATAAAGGATCTTTGTTCCAAGGAATCTGGGAAGGACCCAAGTAAGGTTTCAAACTGGGGAGCAGAGTCAGCCAGAAGCAGGGGACTTTCCGGTGGGCTCAAGGTACACTAGGTAGGCCAGGGGAAAGTTCCTGAGGAAAGCGGCCTAAGGCACCAAGCTGCAGAGTCTGGTCCCTTCCTTAGCCTTCTAGTTTGGTGGCAGTACCTCCTGCCTGGCCTTGTCCTGGGAGCTTGCTTTCCTTCACCAGGGTGAGTCCAGGGAAAGCAAGGTTCACCAGAGTGCTGAGTGCAGAGCTGCATAGACCTTCCTAGAGCTTTGCTTGGGTACATGGATGAGGACCAGAAGGTGTACATCCAGGTAGTTCCTCTCTGATAGTGATTATATATCAGAAAAAATGTTTCAAATACTTTCAGAAATAAATTTAAAAAATCTTCACTTGGGAAGCTGGAGAAAGGGTTCAGCATTTATTGTTCTTCCAGAGAACCCAGGTTAAGTTTCCAGCACCCATATGATGGCTCACATCTGCCTATAGCCCCAGTTCCAGGGAATAAAAGCCCTATTCTGAGCTCTGCAGACCCCTGGCACACACAATGTACAGACATGTATGTGAGCGAGTGGCTTGTACACACACAATTAAATAAATAAGTCCAAAAAAAGTCTTCTGTTTGGTAAGTGTGGTAATGCATGCCTTTAGACCCATAACACAGAAAGCAGGTCTCTTTGAGTTTGAGACTAGCCTGATGTAGACGGTGAGTTCTAGGCCAGCTAGGGCTACATAATGAGACCCTATCAAAGCAGCAGCAACAAAAGCATCTTATCAACAAGGAAACTGAGACACGGAAAGGTAAAATCTAGTTCAAGTCACACTAATAAATGAGACTTGGATTTGTGCCCAGGCAGCTGGTCCACAATGCACTCTTTTTTACAAGTTCAAGATTCACACTTTGTCTTGGTTTGTCTAGGGTTTTAGAATTGGAAGTCTGGAATCCCCAGAAAATGGCCAGGCTGACCCAGCAGCTAGTCACTTCCCTGCCATAACCATGGCTTCCACTGAAGAGCGGAGAAGCCTTGCGAGCTGTGGAGTACTGAGAAATGCTCTCCTCCCTCTCTGTCAGTGTTTGTGTCTCTCTGAATGCCAGAAGAGGCGGGTTTGTCACCAAATCCTCCTGAGGAGGAGCATCCAGGAAGAGGTGGGTTTGGAACTCCCCCACCCTGGGATGTTTTTCTGAAAATTCCAGAACATGGCTTTGGGCAGCATATTTTAGAAGATCTATTATTGCTTGGGTTGGGTGAGGACCAGACAACCTTTGTGGCAAAGTGATAAAAATCTGCATAGTTGAGTCTGTCAAAGACTGGAGAGGATGGTGGCAGCAAGTTACAAACAAGGCCAGAAGTGGACACTAAAGGAGGGAAAGAAACTGGAGGAGCAGAAGCTAGGAAGACATTGGACAGTCCTGTAGTCCTCTTTCCCAGATATACCAGCGGGTGTAAAGGAGAACAAAACAGGCAGGCTGCTCGTAAATCTTTAATTTGTTTTCCTGTCTGTGTCTTAGGAGTCCTCAAATAGATTCCATAAGGAACATTTTAGGCATGGAATCCTGAGGCGGTCAATAAAAACTATTCAGAATAATGACCCTGCCAAGAAGGGACAAAAGACTTGCTGGGGAGCCTGGAGGGCTGCCATTTAACTGGCTAGGAAGAACTTCCTAGAGTCAAATCAGTCACCAGCAGCCAATTAGAGAGAAAGAGAATGATCGATAATGTCAAGGTTTTAAAGCTATAAAGATAATATTGGAGTTGCCAAACCCTGAGAAGGGAGGAATTGGATTGAGGTTCTAGAAGGTACAGTTAATGAATTGCATTTGGGTGCTTTAAGAAACTCACAAGCAAAGAGTTTTGCTGTTTTTAGTCAATCCTTCAGGTGAAGGATTGAGGCTGGGGATGAAAGTGTGGGGCATGAGACAGCAACCCAGGGCACAGAGGACAGCCAGTGTCTGAAGAGTCCAAGAAATAAATGTGGATTCCAAAAATGAGGAATATATATATATATAGTTGCAAGTCTGGGAGAATGAGAACAGACCATCAGCAGCTTTTCCAGCAGATCAAGGATCATTCACTCACAGGGAGCTGTTTTCTCAGATGTTTGGGAAGCTTAGGTCATTTTACGACTGGCTGTTTCATTTACAAGACCAGAATGCCCCCCTATAAATTTAGAATGGTGTCCTGGCCAGTCCTGATAAACGACAGAGGTGAACTGAGCTAACCTTTAGGAGACAGAGATAAGGTGACCTTTGGGTCAGATACTGTCTCCGTTATGGACAACTGGCACCACAGCAGGGTATTTTATGGGATACATCTGGTCAAGAGACTAGCTGACCGGACTAAGATCTCAGACCTCCTTATCACAGCTGTCAAATTGATGTGAAAGACCCCCATTCAATAATAGCAGCTAGTAGCAGTAACGCCATTTTGCAAGGCATGAAATTTTGCCAGCACAAAGAACAGGAAAGTTCAGTTAAAGTTCAGAGAAACAAGGGCAATGAGGGGCCAAGCAGGATATCTATGGTTGGACACCTGGGCCCTAGCCCAGGGACAGAGACAGTTGGTACCCGAGATATGGCTAAGTCAGCACCAACATCTGGTTACTTGGAACGCCCCGTAGCTGTTTCCAGACTCCCCCACAACTGTCTCCAGGTACCCCGACTTGAACCCCCGCCTCATTCAAACTAACCAATCAACGCTGCTTCTCGCTTCTGTACCCGCGCTTTTGCTCCCCGACCCTATAAAAACCCACTGCTCCAGCCTAAAGGCGCGCTAGTCCTCCGAGAGACTAAGTCGCCCCAGGTACCTGTGTATCTGAATAAAGCCTCTTGCTTATTGCATCCGAAGAGTGGTCTCGCTGCTCCTTGGGGGGGTCTTCCCAGACTGGAAGACAACCCACTTCGGGGGTCTTTCATTTGGGGGCTCGTCCGGGATTGAAGACCCCTGCCCAGGGACCACCGACTCACCACCGGGAGGTAAGCTGGCCAGCGATCGCTTTGTGTGACTGTCTGTACTATGTTTTTATGTTTGCGCCTGCGTCCGAACTAGTTAGCTAACTAGATCTGTATCTGGCGGACCCGCGGAGGAACTGACGAGTTCGTACTCCCGACCGCAGCCCTGGGAGACGTCCCGGGGGCATCTGGGGTCCAATTCGGGACCCGTCCGTTTTCTGTGAACCCCACCCGGATCGGACTGTTTGGAGCTCCTCCGCAGTCAGAAGGGTATGCGGTTCTTCTGGGAGTAGAGAGATCCGGACTCTCGCTATCTCCAACTCAGGCTTTGCTTTCGGTTTTACGCCGAAGCCGCGCTGCGCGATTTTGGTGTTTTGTCATTGGTTTTTTGTTTTTTTGTCTGGTATTGTCTGTGTCTGTGTTTGAAAATATGGGACAGCCCTTAACTACCCCTTTGAGTCTGACTTTACAGCACTGGAGGGACGTCCAGGACATTGCGAACAACCAGTCTGTGGAAGTCCGGAAGAGGCGTTGGGTTACTTTCTGTTCATCTGAATGGCCCACATTTAATGTGGGCTGGCCAAGGGATGGTACATTTGACCTTAATATTATCTCGCAGGTCAAAGCCAAAGTGATGGACCCCGGCCCTCATGGGCACCCAGACCAGGTGGCCTATATCGTGACCTGGGAGGCAATGGCCTACGATCCACCACCCTGGGTTAAGCCTTTTGTCCCTCCCAAACCCCCACTTCCTCCATCTGCTCCCACCTTACCCCCTCCAGTCCCCTCCTCTCCAGCAGGACCCCCAACCCGCTCGTCTCTATATCCAACCCTTACTGACCCTTCAAAAACCAAACCTCCCCCTCCGCAGGTCCTGCCCGCAGGAGATGACTTGCTAATAGACCTCCTCACGGAGGACCCCCCTCCCTACCGAGAACAGGTCCTCCCGCCTCAGGCAGCGGACTCGACCGAGGGAGGCGAGGGACCTGTCGCGCCATCTCCTGCTGCCCCGTCCCCCATGGCAGCCCGCTTAAGGGGACGGCGAGACCAGCAGCTGGCCGCGGATTCTACTTCCTCTCAGGCATTCCCTCTTCGGACCGGAGGAAATGGCCAACTACAGTACTGGCCATTTTCCTCCTCCGACTTGTATAACTGGAAAAATAATAATCCCTCTTTTTCTGAAGACCCAGTTAGGCTAACTTCTCTAATTGAGTCGGTCCTAATTACTCATCAGCCCACCTGGGATGATTGCCAGCAATTACTGCAGGCCTTGCTGACTTCGGAGGAGAAGCAGAGAGTCCTCCTGGAGGCCCGAAAGGCGGTTCGGGGAGCAGACGGACGTCCCACCCAGCTGCCTAATGAGATAGACGCCGCCTTTCCCCTCGAACGTCCCAATTGGGACTTCACCACACAGGAAGGTAGGAATCACCTAATCCTCTATCGCCAGTCGCTCATAGCGGGTCTCCATGGGGCGGGCCGACGCCCCACCAATCTGGCGAAAGTTAAACAGGTACTGCAGGGACCAGGAGAAACTCCCTCAGCGTTCTTAGAGCGGCTCAAAGAAGCCTATCGTAGATACACCCCGTATGACCCAGAAGATCCAGGGCAAGAAACTAGCGTAGCTATGTCTTTCATTTGGCAATCTGCTCCAGATATCAAACGCAGACTCGAGCGCCTAGAAAACTTAAGGGAGAGTTCGCTCAGGGACCTACTAAAGGAGGCAGAAAGAATCTTTAATAAACGAGAGACTCCAGAAGAGAGGGAGGATCGTCTTAGAAAGGAGGCAGAGGAAAGAGAGGACCGTCGCAGAACGGAAGCTGAGAAAAAAAAAAAAAAGGGACCGCAAGAGACATAAGGAAATGAGCAAACTCTTGGCCACCGTAGTTTCCAGTCAAAGACAGGGTAGACAGGAGGGAGACCGAAGGGGGCCCCAGGTGGAGAAAGATCAATGTGCATACTGCAAGGAGAAAGGACATTGGGTCAAAGACTGCCCCAAAAGACCGAAGGGGCCCCGGAAGCCACGACCCCAGACCTCCCTCCTAACCTTGGAAGACTAGGGGGGTCAGGGTCAGGAGCCCCCCCCTGAGCCCAGGATAACTCTTGACGTCGGGGGGCAGCCAGTCACCTTCCTGGTGGACACTGGGGCTCAACACTCTGTGTTGACCCAAAACCCCGGACCCCTGAGCGATAAATCCGCTTGGGTCCAGGGGGCTACCGGGGGGAAAAGATATCGATGGACAACCGACCGCAAGGTACATCTGGCTACTGGTAAGGTGACTCATTCTTTTCTCCATGTCCCGGATTGCCCATACCCATTACTGGGAAGAGACCTGCTGACTAAATTAAAGGCCCAAATATACTTTGAAAATTCGGGGGTGCGAATTGTGGGGCCACAAGGACAGCCCCTGCATGTGTTAACCCTAAATTTGGAAGATGAATATCGGCTCCATGAGCCACCTAGAGACCCCGAAACCGCACTAGAGACTTTTTGGCTGTCTAAATTTCCCCAAGCATGGGCAGAGACTGGGGGTATGGGATTGGCCACTCAACAAGCCCCCTTGATTATATCGCTGAAAGCGACTGCTACCCCTGTCTCAATCAAACAATATCCCATGTCGCTTGAAGCTAAGACGGGAATCAGACCCCACATACGGAGACTCCTGGACCAAGGGATACTAACACCCTGTCAGTCCCCCTGGAATACTCCCCTATTACCTGTCAAAAAGCCGGGAACTGGGGACTATCGGCCAGTCCAGGACCTCAGAGAAGTTAACAAACGGGTAGAAGACATACATCCCACCGTGCCTAACCCCTACAATTTGTTAAGTGGGCTTTCCCCGTCTTATAATTGGTACTCAGTATTGGACTTAAAAGATGCATTCTTTTGCCTGAGACTTCACCCAGAAAGCCAACCTATATTCGCCTTCGAATGGAAGGACCCAGAATTGGGGATTTCAGGACAACTGACCTGGACCAGGCTCCCACAAGGGTTCAAAAACAGCCCCACCCTGTTCGATGAGGCGCTACATAGGGATCTGGCCGATTTCAGGATTCAGCATCCTACCCTGATATTGCTCCAATATGTGGACGACCTCCTACTGGCGGCTACCTCAGAACAGGAATGTAAGGAAGGTACAAAGGCCTTACTGCTGACCCTAGGAAACCTGGGCTATAGAGCCTCCGCCAAAAAGGCTCAAATTTGCCAAAAGCAGGTCACTTATCTGGGGTACCAAATCAAAGAAGGGCAAAGATGGCTGACTGAGGCCAGGAAAGCGACAGTTTATGAACATGCCTGTACCTGGGACCCCTCGGCAGCTGAGGGAGTTCCTGGGGACAGCAGGGTTCTGTCGCCTATGGATTCCAGGATTTGCTGAAATAGCAGCCCCTTTATACCCACTCACCAAATCAGGGACTCTGTTCAGGTGGGGCGAGGACCAACAAAAGGCATATCAGGAAATAAAGCGGGCCTTACTCACCGCTCCCGCATTGGGACTCCCAGACCTAACTAAGCCATTTGAACTGTTTGTGGACGAAAAACAGGGTTACGCAAAAGGGGTCCTAACCCAAAAACTGGGTCCTTGGAGACGTCCTGTAGCTTATTTCTCGAAGAAGCTCGACCCAGTGGCTTCAGGATGGCCACCCTGCCTGCGAATGGTAGCGGCGATTGCAGTCCTTACCAAGGACGCGGGTAAACTAACTCTGGGCCAGCCATTGACCATCCTGGCACCTCATGCAATGGAAGCCTTGGTTAAGCAGCCTCCAGACCGTTGGCTCTCTAATGCCCGCATGACCCACTACCAAGCCATGCTCCTGGATACGGACCGGGTGCACTTCGGACCTGTGGTAACCCTAAACCCTGCAACCCTGCTCCCTTTGCCGGAGGGAGGGGCGAAACACAATTGCCTCAACCCTGCTCCCTTTGCCGGAGGGAGGGGCGAAACACAATTGCCTCAACCCTGCTCCCTTTGCCGGAGGGAGGGGCGAAACACAATTGCCTCGAGATCCTTGCGGAAATGCACGGGACCAGACCGGACCTGACGGATCAACCCCTCCAGAACGCTGATTTTACCTGGTATACAGACGGGAGCAGCTTTCTAAAAGATGGTCAACGAAGAGCCGGGGCTGCGGTGACCACCGAAACCGAGGTAATCTGGGCAGAAGCCCTTCCAGCCGGAACCTCTGCCCAGCGGGCTGAACTCGTTGCGCTCACCCAGGCTCTCAAGCCGGCAGAAGGTAAGAAGCTTAATGTCTATACTGATAGCCGGTACGCCTTTGCCACTGCCCACATCCACGGGGAGATTTATCGGAGGCGGGGACTGCTAACATCCGAGGGCAAGGAAATTAAAAACAAAAACGAGATCTTGGCCTTACTAAAAGCCCTGTTCTTACCCCCAAAACTAAGTATAATCCATTGCCCGGGACACCAAAAAGGGGACAGCCCCGAGGCCCGAGGCAACCGAATGGCTGACGGGGCCGCACGAGAGGCCGCTATAGGCATGACGCCAAGCGCCTCACAAGTCCTCACGATTGCCCCAGAAGATACCAACGCCCCTCCTTTACATTGTCCCTTCCACTATACCAGAGAGGACACGGAGATACTAAAAAGAATGGGGGCTTCTCATGATTTGGCCAGAGGACAATGGGTCTTCCAAGGCAGATCTGTGGTGCCCACAAAACAGACTTTCGAACTGATAGATTATTTACACAAACTGACTCACCTTAGTCCTCGAAAAATGAAAACTCTCCTAGACAGAGAAGAAAGCTTCCATTATTTGCTAGGCAGAGACAAAATCCTACAACAAGTAGCTGATGCCTGCAGGGCATGCGCTCAGGTCAATGCTGGAAAATCCAAATTCGGGACAGGAATCCGGGTACGAGGACACCGACCAGGTACCCATTGGGAAATTGATTTCACTGAAATTAAGCCTGGACAATATGGATACAAATATCTATTGGTATTTGTTGACACCTTCTCCGGATGGGTAGAAGCCTACCTGACCAAACATGAAACAGCCAAGATAGTGACCAAGAAGCTGTTGGAAGAGATTTTCCCCAGGTACGGCATGCCCCAGGTACTGGGAACCGACAATGGGCCCGCCTTTGTCTCCCAGGTAAGTCAGTTGGTGGCCAAGCTCTTGGGGATTGATTGGAAATTACATTGTGCTTACCGACCCCAAAGTTCAGGACAGGTAGAGAGGATGAATAAAACAATCAAGGAGACTCTAACTAAATTAACGCTTGCAACTGGCACTAGAGATTGGGTACTCCTACTACCCCTAGCCCTTTATCGTGCCCGCAACACTCCAGGACCTCATGGACTTACTCCCTTTGAGATATTATATGGGGCGCCCCCGCCCCTCATTAATTTTTTTGACCCCGATATTTCAGACTTTGCTAACAGTCCCTCTTTGCAAGCTCACTTACAGGCACTCCAGGCCGTGCAGAGGGAAGTCTGGAAGCCACTCGCTGCCGCTTACAAAGACCAGCTGGACAGACCAGTGATACCCCACAACTACCAAATTGGTGACGTGGTTTGGGTCCGCAGACATCGGACTAAGAATTTGGAACCCCGTTGGAAAGGACCCTACACTGTGCTGCTGACTACTCCGACTGCTCTCAAGGTCGACGGCATTGCGGCCTGGGTCCACGCCTCCCACGTAAAAGCGGCCCGACCGGACGAGAAAACATCAAAATCATCATGGAAGGTTCAACGTTCTCAAAACCCTCTAAAGATAAGACTTACTCGGGAGCCCCCCTAATCATTTTATGGGCCCTGATAGGACTGGGAGAGGGGGGGGAAGCCAAGAGCCCTCATACAGTTTATAATATAACTTGGAGAGTCACTAACCTTATGACAGGACAGGTTGCCAATTCCACCTCCATGCTGGGAACCATGAAAGATGTCTTTCCTACCCTATACTTTGACCTTTGTGATCTAGTGGGGGATTCATGGAACCCCTCAGACCAGGAACCCTTCCCCGGATATGGCTGCAGCAGCCCAGGAGACCGCCTCGACACTAGGGCCCGCGACTTCTACGTGTGCCCAGGTCAGAACTTTCGAAAAGAATGCGGAGGGCCTGCAGATGGGTACTGCGCCCAATGGGGCTGCGAAACCACCGGGGATGCATACTGGAAGCCATCCTCTTCCTGGGACCTGATCACCCTCCGACGAGGAACTACTCCCGGGTGGACGGGTAATGGACGCTGGGTCTGCGAAGTCTCCGGGAAAGGGGGATATAGGGACTGGTGTGGTCCCTGTTATGACTCCTTGACTAAAAATGTTACGGGGGCCACCTTGGGAGGCAGATGCAATCCTCTGATCCTCGACTTCACCACCCAAGGCAGAACAGCAGTCTGGGATGGTCCCAAGTCCTGGGGACTGCGTCTCCATCGCACAGGATATGACCCTGTCACTATGTTCTCCTTAACGAGACAAATAGCTTCTGTCTCATCAACAGTAGCTGTCGGGCCAAACGCGGTCCTATCAGAACAGAAGCCCCCTTCCCAACCAGCACCCCCACCCAAACCCAGGCCAATCCCTGCCCAAAACGTCTCTTCTACCCCAGCCCCCACATCAGTCACTAGCCCGTCCGGGAACATCTCGAGGGGACCGCCCTCATCCCCGGGCACCGGAGACAGGCTCCTTAGCCTAATCCAGGGGGCATACTTGACCCTCAACTATACCAGCCCAAACTTGACCGAGAAATGCTGGCTATGTCTGGTTTCGAGGCCCCCATACTATGAGGGAGTAGCTATAATTGGCAATTATACCAACCAAACTGAGGCCACGGCCTATTGTGCATCCCCCTCCCAACATAAACTTACCCTGTCAGAGGTATCGGGACGAGGGACCTGTGTGGGAGGAGTCCCTAAAACCCACGAGTCACTGTGCAACAGCACCCATCCACTTCAGACTAACTCCACTGGATATCTGGTGGCACCCAACGGGACCTACTGGGCATGCAGTACGGGTCTCACTCCTTGTGTTTCCCTTACGGTCCTTAATGCAGCTTCTGATTATTGCGTGTTAATAGAGCTATGGCCCAGAGTGACCTATCATACCCCCTCATATGTTTATGAGCAATTTGAAGAGAGACCACGAATTAAACGAGAGCCAGTGTCCCTCACACTGGCCCTCATGCTGGGAGGACTAACCGTGGGGGGAATAGCTGCGGGAGTAGGAACAGGGGCCGCTGCGCTGGTTGAGACCCAACAGTTCCAGCAATTACAGGCAGTCATGCACACCGATATCAGGGCCTTGGAAAAATCAGTCAGTGCCTTAGAAAAGTCCTTGACCTCCTTATCCGAAGTGGTCCTTCAGAACAGACGAGGGTTGGATGTTCTATTCCTACAGCAGGGGGGGCTTTGCGCAGCCCTAAAAGAGGAATGTTGCTTCTATGCTGATCACACAGGTGTTGTCAGGGACAATATGGCAAAACTCAGGGAACGAATCAAGCAAAGACAGCAGTTATTTGAGTCACAACAAGGTTGGTTCGAGGGTTGGTTCAATAGATCTCCATGGTTAACCACCCTAGTCTCGTCCATAATGGGACCCCTCATGATTATACTATTAATCTTGCTGTTTGGGCCTTGTATCCTCAACCGTTTGGTTCAGTTCATAAAGGACAGGATGGCAGTCATACAAGCCTTGGTCCTGACCCAACAATACCACCAACTTAAGCAATTCGACCCTGAAAATGCAGAAAACCAAGTCAGCTAAATAAAAGATTTTATTCAGTTCAAAGAAAAAGGGGGGAATGAAAGACCCCCATTCAATAATAGCAGCTAGTAGCAGTAACGCCATTTTGCAAGGCATGAAATTTTGCCAGCACAAAGAACAGGAAAGTTCAGTTAAAGTTCAGAGAAACAAGGGCAATGAGGGGCCAAGCAGGATATCTATGGTTGGACACCTGGGCCCTAGCCCAGGGACAGAGACAGTTGGTACCCGAGATATGGCTAAGTCAGCACCAACATCTGGTTACTTGGAACGCCCCGTAGCTGTTTCCAGACTCCCCCACAACTGTCTCCAGGTACCCCGACTTGAACCCCCGCCTCATTCAAACTAACCAATCAACGCTGCTTCTCGCTTCTGTACCCGCGCTTTTGCTCCCCGACCCTATAAAAACCCACTGCTCCAGCCTAAAGGCGCGCTAGTCCTCCGAGAGACTAAGTCGCCCCAGGTACCTGTGTATCTGAATAAAGCCTCTTGCTTATTGCATCCGAAGAGTGGTCTCGCTGCTCCTTGGGGGGGTCTTCCCAGACTGGAAGACAACCCACTTCGGGGGTCTTTCAGATGAAGTATACCTTGTGAGAAAACCTGGGAACAGACAAATGGGACTGTCCCCAAGATGACCCAAGCCCCTACCAATAGAATTACTGTTACTAAGCCCCCCTCCCCATGTAACCTGTAAACCTATAAAAGCTGAATAAAGAGTTGGATCGGTGTGATCAGTTGGCGAGACCTGCTGATTCACCCACAGACGCCTGTGAAATTAATAAAATAACCTCATGCTAATTGCATCTGTTGGTTTGGGTCATCGAGTTAAGGGGGAAATCGCCACCCTTGAAAACGAGGGTCTTTTCATGTCCATGAAAGACTTAAAAAGGAGAGGAGTGGGAATGAGAGCCAGGGGCCAGCAGGCAGAAACTGCAGGAGGTTTTGTGGTGTATGAACTTGCAGACTAATAGGGTAAGACAAACAACTCTAAACTGTCCTTTAAGGATTAATGTGAAGAGCAGCCATGGCATGAACAGACTGCAGACATCACGTGATTCTTTAAGAGGTGATATAACCTCTGCTTCACAAAAAAAAAAAAAAAAAGCTCCTCCCATCCCCATAAAGCCTGTGGTTAGTGTGGCCATGTAGAGATATGGTTGTTCTCTCTCTGGCCTCAGGGCAACTTCCATGTCTCCCTGTGTTTCCCCAGCTTATGAAAAGTCAGCTAACTGTGTTATCAGAGAAAGTAAGCTTTTCCTTCCCTAGATCTCAATCTCCCTTCTTCCTTTCCAAGCTGAGCCCTTGGCATGCCCTTCTCATGGTGCAGTCCCTGACATGTTTATTTACCTCCTTACTAGACCAGAGGCATTTCTAGTGGGGAGATCATGGCTTATTCATCTCTGTGAGTGCCCAGCACAGAGCCGTCTATAGAACAGGGTATTTACAAAGTGTGTTGTGGGAACTGACGAGCATACAAAGGGATCATATTGAACTTGAAGGGACTCTTTGAGGCTGAATGAATGAATGAAAATCAAACCTTCCTGGTTCAAAGATTTCAAGTTTCTTTTCTAGTCTTACCCGGCAAGAGAACCAGGTTTCAACTCTTGGCCTTACCTTGGCATCCTTGTGCCCTCATGAGGCAGCACCGGAAACGTCTGAGCTGGTCTCTCAGCAGCAATAAAAAAGGGTTTATTACATGGCAACACTGTGTCAGGTATTTATCATATAGTGCATCCTTCCCCATGACAAGAAGAAGGGAGATTGGGATCTAGGGAAGGAAAAGCTTACTTTCTCTGATAACACAGTTAGTTGACTTTTCAAAAGCTGGGGGAACAGAGGGAGACATGGAAGTTGCCCTGAGGCCAGAGAGAAAACAACCATATCTCTCTTAGATATGTTTATATTAATTGTTTATATTAACCAATAGGTGAAGATACTAAGGTGGAGAGAACCGAGAATCGAACCAGCATTCTTTTTTTATGTTTTTTTTTAATATTTAAAAATTTCCATCTCTTCCCCTTCTCCTCCCCCTTCCCTCCCCTCCCCTCTACCCATACCCCCTCCCTCCCTCTCCAGGCCAAGGAGCCATCGGGGTTCCCTAATCTATGTTAACACCAAGGTCCTCCCAACTCCCCCCAGGTCCAGGAAGGTGATCAACCAAGCTGAGAAGGCTCCCACAGAGCCCGTCCATGCAGAAGAATCAAAGCCCAGCACCTTTGTCCTTGGCTTCTCAGTCAGCCTCCACCGTCGGCCACATTCAGAGAGTCTGGTTTGGTCGCATGTTCCATCAGTCCCATTCCAACTGGAGTTGGTGATCTCCTGTTAGTTCTGTCCCACCGTCTCCATGGGTGAACGCACCCCTCACGGTCCTGACATTCTTTCTCATGTTCTCTCTCCTTCTGCTCCTCATCAGGACCTTGGGAGCTCAGTCCGGTGCTCCAATGTGGGGCTCAGTCATTTTCTTCATCTATCGCCAGGTGGAGGTTCTATGGTGATAAGCAAGAAATTCATCAGTATGGCTATAGGAACTGGCCTTTTCAGGCTCCCTCTCCTCAGCTGCCCAAGGAACTAGATGGGGGCGTCTCCCTGGAAACCCGGGAACCCCTCTAGAGTCAAGTCTCTTGACAACCTTCAGATGGCTCCCTAAATTAAGATATATGCTTCCCTGCTCCCATATCCACCCTTCCTGTATCCCAAGCCTCCCATTCCTCCGAGCTCCCCCCATTCTCCCCTTCACGGTTTTCTCTCCCCATCTTCCCTTGGCCCCGTCTCGCCCCACCCTCAAGTTCCCAATTTTTGCCCGGCAATCTTGTCTACTTCCAATATCCAGGAGGATTACTATATGTTTTCCTTCGGGTTCACCTTCTTATTATCTTCTCAAGGATCCCGAATTATAGGCTCGATGTCCTTTAATTATGGCTAGAAACCAATTATGAGTGAGTACATCCCATGTTCATCTTTTTGAGTCTGGGATACCTCACTCAGAATAGTGTTTTCTATTTCCATCCATTTGCATGCAAAATTCAAGATGTCATTGTTTTTTACTGCTGAGTAGTATTCTAACATGTATATATTCCACAGTTTCTTCATCCATTCTTCCACTGAAGGGCATCTAGGTTGTTTCCAGGATCTGGCTATTACAAATAATGCTGCTATGAACATAGTTGAGCAAATGCTTTTGTAGTATGATTGGGCATCTCTTGGGTAGATTCCCAAGAGTGGAATTGCTGGGACCTGGGGTAGGTTGATCCTGAATTTCCTGAGAAACTGCCATACTGCTTTCCAAAGTGGTTGCACAAGTGTGCATTCCCACCAGCAATGGATGAGTGTACCCATTACCCCACAACCTCTCCAGCAAAGGTTATCATTGGTGTTTTGGATTTTAGCCAATCTGACATGTGTAAGATGGTATCTCAAAGTTGTTTTGATTTGCATTCCCTGATAGCTAAGGAGATTGAGCATGACCTTAAGTGTCTTTTGGCCATTTGAGCTTCTGTTGAGAATTCTCTGTTCAGTTCAGCGCCCCATTTTTTAATTGGGTTAATTAGCTTTTTAAAGTCTAGTCTCTTGAGTTCCTTATATATTTTAGAGATCAGACCTTTGTCAGTTGCAGGGTTGGTGAAGATCTTTTCCCAGTCAGTAGGCTGCCTTTGTGTCTTAGTGACAGTGTCCTTTGCTTTACAGAAGCTGCTCAGCTTCAGGAGGTCCCATTTATTCAATGTTGCCCTCAATGTCTGTGCAGCTGGGGTTATACGTAGGAAACGGTCTCCTGTGCCCATTTGTTGTAGAGTACTTCCCACTTTCTCATCTATCAAGCTCAGTGTGTTCAGATTAATATTGAGGTCTTTAATCCATTTGGACTTGAGTTTTGTGCATGGTGATAGATATGGATCTATTTTTATTCTTCTACAGGTTGACATCCAGTTATGCCAGCACCATTTGTTGAAGATGCCCTCTTTCTTCTATTGTGTACTTCTGGCTCCTTTATCAAAAACCAGGTGTTCATAGGTTTGTGGTTTAAGATCCGGGTCTTCTATACGATTCCATTGGTCGACTTCTCTGTTTTTATGCCAATACCAAGCTGTTTTCAATACTGTAGCTCTGTAATAGAGTTTGAAGTCAGGGATGGTAATGCCTCCAGAAGTTCCTTTATTGCATAAGATTGTTTCGGCTATCCTGGGTTTCTTGTTTTTCCATATAAAGTTGATTATTGTCCTCTCAATATCTGTGAAGAATTTTGATGGGACCTTGATGGGGATTGCATTGAATCTATAGATTGCTTTTGGTAGAATTGCCATTTTTACTATGTTGATCCTCCCAATCCAGGAGCAAGGGAGATCCTTCCATTTTCTGGTATCCTCTTCAATTTCTTTCTTCAAAGACTTAAAGTTCTTGTCAAATAAATCCTTCACTTCCTTGGTTAGAGTTACTCCCAGATATCTTATGCTATTTGTGGCTATTGTGAAAGGTGATACTTCTCTGATTTCCCTCTCTGCTTCCTTATCCTTTGTTTATAGGAGGGCGACTGATTTTTTGGAGTTGATCTTGTATCCTGCCACGTTACTGAAGGAGTTTATCAGCTGTAGGAGTTCTTTGGTGGAGTTTTTGGGGTCGCTTATGTACACTATCATATCATCTGCAAATAACGAAAGTTTAATTTCTTCCTTTCCAAATCGAATCCCCTTGATTCCCTTATGTTGTCTTATTGCTATTGCTAGAACTTCAAGCACTATATTGAAGAGATATGGAGAGAGTGGACAGCCTTGTCGTGTTCCTGAATTTAGTGGGATGGCCTTGAGTTTCTCTCCGTTTAATTTGATGTTAGCTGTCGGCTTGCTGTAAATAGCCTTTATTATATTTAGGAATGACCCTTGTATCCCTAATCTCTCCAAGACCTTTATAATAAAGGGGTGCTGAATTTTGTCAAATGCTTTTTCAGCATCTAATGAGATGACCATATGGTTTTTTTCCTTCAGTTTATTTATATGATGGATTACATTGATAGATTTTTGTATGTTGAACCAGCCCTGCATCTCTGGGATGAAGCCTACTTGATCGTAGTGGATAATTTTTCTAATGTGTTCTTGGATTCGGTTTGCCAGTATTTTATTGAGAATTTTTGCGTCAGTGTTCATGAGTGAGATTGGCCTGTAATTCTCTTTCTTGGTTGAGTCTTTGTGTGGTTTAGGTATCAGGGTAACTGTAGCTTCATAGAAGGAATTTGGCAGTGACTCTTGTGTTTCTATATTATGAAATACCTTAAGGAGTATAGGTATTAGGTCTTCTTGGAAGTTCTGGTAGAATTCCGCATTGAAACCATCTGGTCCTGGGCTCTTTTTGGTAGGGAGGATTCTGATAACAGTTTCTAATTCTTCGTGACTAACAGGACTATTTAGAACATTTACCTGGTCCTGGTTTAACTTTGGTATATGGTATTTATCTAAAAAACTGTCCATTTCTTTTACATTTTCCAATTTTGTGGCATACAGGCTTTTGTAGTAAGATCTAATGATTCTCTGAATTTCCTCTGTGTCTGTGGTTATGTCCCCCTTTTCATTTCTTATCTTATTAATTTGTGTGTTCTCCCTCTACCATTTGATTAGTTTGCATAGGGGTTTGTCAATCTTGTTGATTTTCTCCAAGAACCAGCTTTTTGTTTCATTGATTCTTTGGATTGTTTTCTGTGTTTCTATTTTGTTGATTTCTGCCCTCAGTTTGATTATTTCCAGTCTTCTACTTCTCCTAGGTGAGTCTGCTTCTTTTTTTTCCAGAGCTTTCAGGTGTGCTGTTAAGTCACCAATGAGCGCTTTCTCCGTTTTCTTTAAGTGGGCACTTAGTGCTATGAACTTTCCTCTTAGCACTGCTTTCATTGTGTCCCATAGGTTTGAGTATGTTGTGTATTTGTTTTCATTAAATTCAAGGAAGACTTTAATTTCTTTCTTTATTTCTTCCTTGACCCAGGTGTGGTTCAGTAGTTGACTGTTCAGGTTCCATGAGTTTGTGGGCTTTTTGGGGGTAGCATTGTTGTTGAATTCTAATTTTAATCAATGGTGATCCGATAAGACACAGGTGGTTACTAATATTTTTTTTGTAACTGTGGAAGTTTGCTTTGTTACCAAGTATATGGTCAATTTTCGAAAAGGTTCCATGAGCCGCAGAGAAGAAGGTATATACTTTCCTATTTGGGTGGAATGTTCTATAGATGTCTGTTAAGTCCATTTGGTTCATTACCTCCATTAAGTCTTTCAGTTCTCTGTTAGGTTTCTGTCTGATTGACCTGTCCATTGGTGAGAGAGGAGTGTTGAAGTCTCTAACTATTAGTGTGTGTGGTTTGATGGCTGCCTTGAGTTCTAGAAGTGTTTCTTTTACATAAGTGGAAGCTTTTATATTAGGGGCATAGATATTCAGGATTGAGACTTCATTCTGAAGGATTTTTCCTGTTATGAGTATAAAGTGTCCCTTTCCATCTCTTCTGATTGATTTTAGTTTGAAGTCAACTTTGTTAGAAATTAGTATGGTCACGCCGGCTTGTTTCTTAGGTCCATTTGCTTGATAAACCTTTTCCCAACCCTTTACTCTGAGTAGGTGTCTGTCTTTGTGGTTGAGGTGTGTTTCTTGTAAACAGCAGAATGTTGGATCCTGTTTTCATATCCAATCTCTTAGACTGTGCCTTTTTATAGGTGAATTGAGTCCATTGATATTAAGTGATATTAATGACCAATGGTTGTTAACTCCGGTCATTTTTTTTTTGTAGTAGAGTTTGTGTGTTTCCCTTCTTCTAGTTGTGCTGGTGAAGGGTCACTAGATGCCTGAGTTATTGTGGGCGTTGTTGGACTCCTTGGTTTGTGATTTTCCTTCTGTTACTTTCTGCAAGGCTGGATTTGTGGCTACGTATTGTTTAAATCTGTTTTTGTCCTGGAATATCTTGTTTTTTCCATCGATGGTGAATGCAAGCTTTGCTGGGTATAGTAGTCTAGGCTTGTATCCATGTTCCCTTAGTGTCTGTAGCACATCTATCCAAGCTCTTCTGGCTTTCATGGTTTCCATTGAGAAATCAGGTGTAATTCTGACAGGTTTCCCTTTATATGTTACTTGACCTTTTTCCTTTACAGCTCTTAATATCTGTTCTTTATTCTGTATGTTTTGTGTTTTGATTATTATATGGCGTGGGGATGCTTTCTTTTGATCCAGTCTATTTGGTGTTCTGTAGGCTTCTTGTACCTTCATAGGAACATCCTTCTTTAGGTTGGGGTCGTTTTCTTCTATAATTTTGTTGAATATGTTTTCTGGGCCTTTGAGTTGTAATTCTTCTCCTTCTTCTACCCCAATTATTCTTAGGTTTGGTCTTTTCATGGTGTCCCAGATTTCCTGGATGTTTTGTGTTAAGAATTTGTTAGATTTGTTTTGTTCTTTAATCTGTGAATTTATTTCCTCTATAGTATCTTCAGAGTCCGAGATTCTTTCTTCCATCTCTTGTATTCGGTTGGAAATACTTGTCTCTGAAGTTTCTGTTCGTTTACTCAGAGTTTCCATTTCCAGTCTTCCCTCAGCTTGTGTTTTCTTCATTACCTCCATTTCATTTATTAGGTCTTGTACTGTTTCCCTTACCTGTTTCATTGCTTTTTCTTGTTTTTCTTGGGTATCTTTGAGAGATTTATTTATTTCGTCTACCTTTTTGTTTGTCATCTCCATTTCTTTATGGCAGTTTTTTACCTCCTGTTTAAGGTCCTCTATTATTTTCATAAAGTACTGTTTAAGGTCGGTTTCTTCTATATCTTCTGGAGTAGGGTGTTCAATTCTTGTTGTTTCGGGATGTCTGGATTCTGGTGATGTCATGTTGCCTTACATGTTGTTGGAGGAGTTCTTGCATTGGTGCCTGCCCATCTCTTCCTTTAAATGGAGCCAGGAGGTGCTTGGTGTCTTAGACCAATCTTTGCTGTGACTGAATCTGGTTGGATCTCCTCAGTGCCAGAGCAGGAGCTATTCCTTGCGGCACAATCTGAAGAAGCCCTTGCAGGAATCCTCAGACCTGCCTGGAGGCCAGAGTCTGACCCCTTTGGGTGGATGGCCTTAGTACGGGAGCAGGACACCTGAAAACCCTAGGGAAGGCTTGGGAGAGGCAGGGACATGAGAAACAAAGACAAGCCTGCAGAGGGAGCTGGGGGAGGGGGTCTGTGCTCTCTTCCAGGGCAGGTTGCCCCAGGGTCGCACTCACTCACCAGTCCAGATGGAACTCCAGGGCACAGGATCAGGGATTCCAGGCAGCCCAGGGACGCTGCCCAGACAGAAGGGCCAAGGTGGAGGCAGGGCGGGATGGAATATCACACAGCAAACCTGGCAGTACAATCTGAAGGAGCCTGCACTCCCTTGCAGGAATCCTCAGACCTGCCTGGAGGCCAGAGTCTGACCCCTTTGGGTGGATGGCCTTAGTACAGGAACAGGACACCTGAAAACACTAGGGAAGGCTTGGGAGAGGCAGGGACGTGAGAAACAAAGACAAGCCGAACCAGCATTCTTAATGTACTGCAGGCATTAAGTTCTGGGACTAAAATGCAAACCTAAGTTTACCAAAGGTAAAAGGTAAAGTTGGTTCAGAAATCAGGTTTACCTGCCTCCAAATTTCCCATAATTCTTTGTCCTCACCACAGCAGCCTGCAAATAGTCTTCATGTGTGTCACTTACCAGGCATAAAGTGTGTGATCAGTGTCCAGTTCCAAGGCACTGATCTGTGAGTCTGTGGAGGCATGGGCAATTATACTTGGGACCTGTGGGAGCAGGGACTTGAAGGAGGGAACAAGGAGAAACCCAGATGAATCTGTTCCTTGTCATTCTGGTATTATTTCAGTGTTACTTTAGGATCTATTGTTGTTGCTTTTTCATAGGATTATTTTAAACATACCCCACACCAACTACTTTGTTTTGTGTTAGGAAGCATCTTCATTTTGTTCCTGAAGTGCTCAAGTTCCTTTTGAGGAAAGGAAAGCTTCAGTTTAATATATAAATAAAATATATGACGTAGTTGTTTGGGACTGGAGAGATGGCTCAGCAGTTAAGAGCCCTGGCTGTCTTGCAGAGAAGAAATAGGGTTCAGTATCAGCACCTTCATCAGATGACTTACTACCATCTGTACCTCCAGTCCCAGAGACCCAAAACCCTCGGTCACTTCCCCACATGTGTATGTGTGTATGTGTGTATGTGTGTGTGTGTGTGTGTGTGTATATATATATATATATATATGTAAGTATACATATATAAAATAAAAATAAACTAATATTTTTTAAAAAGAGATGATTACTTCCAAATAAATTTCTTGATATTTTTCTAAGAATCTCAGTCTTGATGCTTCTGAATAATACTACCAATCAATGGCTTTTTTAAAAAATTAATTTTATAGCTTGACCATTGTGGCACACACCTTTAACAGCACCCAGGAGTCAGTGTCACACAAGATCTTTGTGAGTTTGAGGCCAGCCTGGCCTACAGAATGAGTTCCATGACAGTCAGGGCTACACAGAGAAACCCTGTGTGTGTGAAAAACCAAAATCAAGAGAAAAATGTAGAGCTCAATAAAATCAATTTAAAAAAAGAAAAACCAAAGTCAAAACAAAACAAAGAAAAAGAATTAGTTTTATTTTACATGTTTGAGTGTTTGCCTGCATGTATGTCTGTGCACCATGTGTGTGCAGTGCCCACAGAGGCCAGAAGAGGGCGTTAGGTCCTCTGGAGTTGTAGTTACAGATGTTTGTGAGCCATCATATGAGTGCTGGGAACTGAATTTAGGTCTTGTGCAAGCATAGCCAGTGTTCACTCTTAACTGTTGAGCCAGCTCTCCAACCCCACAGTGGCTTTTCTTATGTTTCTAAAAAGATGGTTTCCAAAATGGTGGCTTCTTTCTTCATCATTGCCATCCAGTGGCTTCAAAGTCTTTTTATTTTGGTAAATAATAAAGACTCCAGCTTGGGCATTCTTCTGAACTACATATAGTAGAGTCAGCCATCCCACCTACAGATGCTGCGCCCATGATTCAACCAACAATAGATTAAAAGTAGTTCTAAGAATTGTGTCTGTATTGAACATGAATAGATCTTTACTTTTATGATTTCTTCTTTCTTTCTTTCTTTCTTTCTTTCTTTCTTTCTTTCTTTCTTTCTTTTTTTAATTGAGACAGGGTTTCTCTGTAGCTCTGGAGCCTGTCCCAGAACTAGCTCTTGTAGACCAGGCTGGCCTCAAACTCAGAGATAAAATCAATTTAAAAAATTGATTTTTTAAAAATCAACTCTGCCTCCTGAGTGCTGGGATTAAAGGCATGTGCCACCACTGCCTGGCTCTGTTTATGATTTCTTAAATGCACATCATAACAATTATTTATATAGTTTTTTACAGTGTATTAGGTCTCATAAGTATCTATAAATTATTAAAGTATATGGGAGAACAAGTGGAGATTACATGTGATTACAATACCATTTTACATAAGCAGTTTGAATATCTGCAGGTTTTGGTATGGCAGGGTCCAGAAAGCAATCCAGCATGGGTAGGATGGATGACGGAGCAGTTGACCCTTTCAGTGATCTATTTAACATCTTTGTTTAGTGGTCATTTACCTCCATACAGGCCACAAACAAGCTTGGATCATCACTCCCATGCCTACTTTTATATTTCATGCTGACCCCAGGACTTGGAACTTTCCCACTCGCTAGAACACCCCCATCTCATCTGTCCACCCACTAGCACACCCCTGTCTCATCTGTCCACCCACTAGAACACCCCCGTCTCATCTGTCCACCCACTAGAACACTCCCGTCTCATCTGTCCTCTCACTAGAACACTCCCATCTCATCTGTCCACTCACTAGAACACTCCTGTCTCATCTGTCCTCTTGTCCAGGGAGGTCAGACTCGACCCCAGGGCTGCTGACTCTCATGCTATCTGCTGGGAGTTGGGAGGAAGCTGTGTGGATGCGGGGTCTCTGGAGACACAGCACAGCTTCAGTGCCTCAGCCTCCATCCCCTCTTTCAAAACTGGAAAGGTCCCTCTTGCTAAGACTTGCCTTTTCTGCTCCACTCTTTTGGCTCCAGGTTGCACATCACTGAAGGCTTCTGCTTCAACTAACAGAACAGGAGGCAGAGTTCTCAGGTGGGCTGGAGGATTCCAAGGCTGCTTTCTGCTCTTGCCCCCGTGAGTGTCTGAACAAAGACTCATATTCTAGTCTCTCCTCTCCTGGGCTCCATGTTCTTTCTTTTTTCCAAACTTTAGCCGCATCTTCTCTTTCTTTCCTTTTCATCTATGGTTTTCTTTTTCTTTTCTTTTTTTGGTTTTTTGAGACAAGGTTTCTCTGTAGCTTTGGAGCCTGTCCCAGAACTAGCTCTTGTAGACCAGGCTGGCCTCGAACTCACAGAAATCTGCCTGCCTCTGCCTCCCGAGTGCTGGGATTAAAGGTGTGCGCCACCACAGCCCAACCATTTATGGTTTTCTATTTACTTCCTGAAAGCTTCTCTCCATCCTCAGCTAGGTTCATGGTGGTTTTTTCTTTTTTATAATTGTATTAATTCATTTTACATATCAATCCCAGTTCCCCCTCCCTTCTCTCCTCCAGCTCCCTGTACCTTTCTCTCACACCAACCCCATCCACTCCTCAGAGAGGGTAAAGTTTCCCATGGAATTCATCATGGCATCATGGTGGTTTTTCAATTTCCACCATTTCACTGCATCGAAAGTGAGTATTTCACATAGCCCCCCCCCCTCTCTCTCTGTGAGTGTGTGTGTGTGTGTGTGTGTGTGTGCCTGTGCATGCATTCTGAGCTAGACCCCTGCCCTGGGCAGGGCTGAATATATGCTCCACTACTAAGCCACACCTCCATCCCTCTCCTCGAAATATCCAGTCTATTGAAGGCAAGGGCCATCTTCCCAGGACCTGGAGAAAGAAACAGCCAAAGCTGAAACATTCACCAGCCACTTGGACAGCACTGAGTTGATGGATCCCATCAGCCCTCCCTGATCCATCTGAGGTTTTAGCTTCATTGACTACTCCAATCTGATCACACAGCCTCCTCCCCTTGCATTGGTAAAGCCATTCACCTTGTTTCTGCTTCTGACCTTGATATACAAATCCATCTTCCCTCCTGGTCTCTCTCACGCCTGGCTGTAGCTCTCCTGGTCTCTCCCACACCTGGCTGTAGCTCTCCTGGTCTCTCCCACACCTGGCTGTAGCTCTCCTGGTCTCTCCCACGCCTGGCTGTAGGTCTTCTCCTCCTGGTCTCTCCCACGCCTGGCTGTAGCTCTCCTGGTCTCTCCCACGCCTGGCTGTAGGTCTTCTCCTCCTGGTCCCTCCCACGCCTGGCTGTAGCTCTCCTAGTCCCTCCCATGCCTGGCCTCACTACAACTCTTCTGCTTGCAGTCCTAGTCACCTCTCCCCACTCTGCACTAGTGTAACAGCCTCCTAGGAGCTTGCTTGGCCACTGCATCAGACACTCTCCCATGGCAGCACGGTGATGGTGCACAGTGTGATATGGACCTCCTTGTTTTGGATTCTTCAATGAATATTGCTTGGAATAAAAGCTCAAACTTATTTCCATCACAGATGAGGTCTTCTATTGTAGCCACTCCTGCCTATCCACAGCCCTCTATCACCCACCCCAGGGAAACAGCAGTGAGAGTCTACAACTCTATCCTAGAATATCCTTGCCTTTCCAGAGCTCTCATTCATTCTCTGTGAATGTCAGAAACTACTACTGAATATTACCACACCATAGATTGCTAACTTGGGGATCTCCTCCTGGAGAGGGACAAAATTTTCTCTTTCTTTGCAGTCGTTGAGTTACAATGATGTATGCAGAATAAACATTTGATGGATGTACAAATAAATGAATGACCAGAACATGTGCAGAGAGACGGGGAGAGAATGTCAAGCCAGGGATGGACGCTTGCTCTGTTGGTAGTAGTTCAGAACGGGGGGGTGTTTTCTGGAAGTAGATATAAGATTCCCAAAGATGAATACAGATAAGCTGGGCGCTGTGGCTCATGCCTCTAATGCTAACATTTGGCAAGCTAAGGAAGGAGAATTGCTTTGAGTTCCAGATCATCCTGGGCAACTTAGGGAGTTCTAGACAGCTAGGCTATGGAACAGAACTTTGTCATGAAAAGATCAGGTGGCCATGAACAAAATATACCAGCGATGACTCACTCACACGAACACCCCTCCTTCACTAAATAGTGAGAGTGATTTTGAGGCCCACAAATCCTGGACAATCATCCAGGAAGCTCTCTATGTGAGGGCAGGGACTGGGGCTTCTCAGTGGAGACCTGTTGTTGAGTCCTTTGGAGCAGAGTCACCAGGTGCTGCCTGATTTCCTTGGTTCTGGCCCCATAGATGATGGGGTTGACCAGACATGGGAGCAGCAGGTAGAAAGCACTGAGCAGGTTGTGTGTGTCTTGGGAGGCAGCACGGGCCATGCGGTAGATAATGGATGAGGACATGGTGGAGGAGTAGACAGTGAAGATGACCAGCAGGTGGGAGCCACAGGTGTTCAGGGCCTTAGACCGTGCTCCACCTGATGAGATCTTAAAGACGGCATGGAGGATGCGGGAATAGGAGGCTCCTAGCAGAAGCATATCCAGGACTCTGTTTATGGTGCGTATGATGAGTCCCATGGTCTTATTCAGTGAGATGTCCCCACAGGAGAGCTTCATCAGGGCCATGTGCTCACAGGCAAAGTGATGGATCACATCTGAGCAGCAGAAGCGCACTCGGGAGGCCAGCACCACCACTGGAGCAACGATGCATGTGCTCCTGGTGGCTGCCAACCCCACCAGACCAGCCAGTAACTGTCCTGTCACTATCTCTGGGTAGCGGAGAGGGTAGCAGATAGCCACATAGCGATTCAGGGCCATGACCAGGAGCATGTTGCAGTCCATAGAAACCAGAAAGTAGATGCAGAACATCTGTCCCAGGCACTGAGGGAGGGAGATGTGGTTGAAACGTGTGGAGAAGCTCAACAGCATGGTGGGCAGCACGGTGGTGGCAGTGCAGACATTGACAGCCAGCAGCAGGGCAATGAGCAGGTACATGGGCTGGTGCAAAACCTGCTGGGATGCCACTGTGTGGATGACCAAGGCATTGGTGAAGAGGATCACCAGGTAGAGGCTGAGGAAGGGCAGCACCAGGAGGGCTCTGGCTTCTTGTATCCCTGGGAAGCCCACCAGGAGGAAGCTAGTGTAGGACTCATTGTAGGTGCCATTGCTCCACCCTGACATGATGCCTGAGGATATAGGGCGGCTCCAGGGAGATGAGGGGCAGTATGCCTGGTTTCAGTCCCTGAAAGGCCCTGCAAGAACCTACCCCAGCCTTACCAGACTGGACTGGGTGTTTGGATTTTGATGAGTCTCCAATATTTCTAGAAGAAAAAAAGAAGACTTTTAGGCTTATTATTTAATGAGCTATACATCTTTTTTATAAGTCATTGCTTGCATTTCCAATATATCATGGGAGCAGATTTTGCATGCAGAATCTGTGGGTCAAGTGATAGTCACACTTTTTCATGTATGAAGTGGATTTCCAGAGAAGTTGAATGGATCTCATCACCGAGTCAGTGGTGGCTGTTAGTGACATTTTAGCTGACATGTCTGGTTGATTTTGTTGTCTATCAGGAACTTGATATTTCCTTAGTAGTTTAAATGTTAGTCTTTATGTATTTTTGAAACATGGTTTATTAATCTTGTCGGCATTTTCACTTTGCTTGTGGTATTACTAAGACTAAAAGTCTACATGTATAAAATTAATTCAATTGATATATCTTTTTGTAAATTAGTTCCTTCGTTTTTAGCATAGAAAATACTGTCTTAATCAAAGACCAAACAGATAGTGAATATATTCTGTTATTCTTTGGGATATGAGTTTTATTTTTTGTATGTTTGTGTTCAAATGTTTGTGTGGGTGTTCTTGCCTGAGTGTTCAGAGCACAACATCAGGTGTCTTTCTTTACAAATTCCCACCTAATTCCTGAGACAGGTTGTTCACTGTTTGACTATATTTTCTGGCCTGGGAGTCCCTGAGATCCAACCGTCTTGGTTCTCATGTTTGTTCAGCAAACACTTTATACTTTTTTAGTTATCCTCTGTTGCTGTGTTAAAACACCATGCCAAAGAGAGAGAGGCTTTTGAGAGGAAGTTTATTCTAGTTTACAACTGCAGACAGAGCCACAGTGGTGGGAGGCATGGTAGCAGGCAGCTGGAGCAGGAAGCTGATGTCACCTCTCCACCAGCACACAGGAAGCAGAGAGAGGGAGCAGGAAGCAAAGTGAGGACATAGGCCCTCAAAGCCCACTCCCCAGTGACATAGCATCTTCCAGCAAAGCTCCACCTCTTAAAGGTTTTATAGTCTCCCCAAATGATGCCACCAATAGGGGACCAAGTGTTCAAATGGGAGACATCGCTCTTTCAAACCATGATGTCCACTGAGCAATCTTTCCATCCAAGTGTTTATGAGTTCTGACCAGCATGAAATACATTTGGCTCACAACCTGTGATAATCTAACTTGGTTTTACCCAGATAGCAACATGGTTGTTGTTCCAGTTACCTGTTGTAGTATGGAACTGTGGGCAGGCCTACTTTCCATCCTGCCTGGCTCCTGGCCTCCTGGCTAGCTTATGCCTCAAATTAACAACACAAATAGTATTAATTTAAACACTGCTTGGCCCATTAGCTTCAGCCTCTTACTGGCTAACTCTTGACTAACCCATTTCTAATAATCAGTGTAATACCACGAAGTGGTGTCTTACCAGGAAGGATTCAGCATGTCTGACCTGGTGGCTGGCTTCATGGCGACTGTCCCAGAGAGGAGAGGCATGATGCCCGAGGCATCTGCCTCACTTCCCTCTTCCCAGCATTCTGTTCTGTCTACTCCACCCACCTATGTTCTAACCTATTAGGCCAAGCAGTTTCTTTATTAACTAACCAATGAAATCATCAGATAGATAGAAGACACACCTACATCATTCTCCCTTTTTCTGTTTAAACAAAAAAGAAAGGCTTTCACTTTAACATAGTAAAATTACATATAACAAAACATTTATCAAGCAAGAATTACAGTTACAATATTTATATCTACTTTATCTTTTATCATAACTAAGGAAGACTATAACTATCTAGTTTTTTATTTTTAATTGTTATTTTTGAGGTAGTGATGTCTCATTTGTTCTCATACCAGCACCATACAATTTTCAAAATATTCACTGTAAATGACTCACTACAGGACTTCCTCATTTCAAGTGTACTACTTGGTGGTTCCTAGGACAATCACAGCTCGTGGATCAGCCACCACCACGATTACACTTTCACTAGAACCAGTGGAAACTCTGTCCACCCATAAACATTTGCTAATCAATTGCTAAGGTTCTTTCTGAGTTAGTGAGTTTGCCTGCTCAGGAAATTTCCTAATTGTAATCTTTCGCAGCTAGCTGGGATGGCAAATATGCACCACCATGTCTAGTCTGTGTTTTCCGAGCATTTTTTCAGTTATTTGTTCATAACTGTTATTGTTCAGTTATTTGTTCAGTTATTTATTTTTTCAGTTATTTGTCATTTCTTCAAGGGAAATGTATGGTTTTTTTTTTTTTTTTTTTTTGGACAGGCTTTCTCTGTAGCTTTGGAGCCTGTCCTGAAAGTAGCTCTTGTAGACCAGGCTGGCCTCAAACTCACAGTGATCCATCTGCCTCTGCCTCCCAAGTGCTGAGATTAAAGGCATGTGCCACCACTGCCCAGCTGGAAATGTATGTTTGGATCATACCTTTGAACCTTTAAATCTGGTTGCATCATATCACTGAGTTGTTAGAATACAGAGCCATTTTGATCACTATAGAATTGTTAGATTCCCAATGCAACTTTCATAAGTGCTTTTATGGTTTTCATTATTCTTATTTAATTTTCCCACCTAAGTGACAAATAGTATCACTTTGCTAATTTTCAAAAATTACCTTGTTGTAATTTGAAAAATTGGAATTTCATTAAACCTATAGAGTAGTCTCTGGAGAATCAAAATCTTGACCACACTCTGTCTTTCTGTCTAGTGACAAAGTGTGGTGTTTTTTTTCAAAATTAAAAAAATTAGTATGTATGGTATGTGTATGAATGTGCACACACGTGTGTGTATGATGAGTATTTATATAATGTGTGTATAATATGTGTATGGTGTGTGTATGGTGTGTGTTGTGTTGTGTGTTGTGTGTGTGTATGGTGTGTGTTTGTGTGTATGGTGTGTGCATGTGTGGTGCATGTGTGTGTGCCCTGGCATGCATGAAGGGGTTAGAGGATATCTTTAAGGAGCTGGTCCTCTCCTCCCACTGTGGGAGCCAGGGATGAAACTCAGGCATCAGGCTTGTGAGAAAAGCGGTTTTATCCTGATTCATCTCACCAGCCCTAAACTACAATGTCCTATGCTTTCAAGTCTTGTTGAGCATCTCAGCAGTTGTGCGGTGTGATTTGTACAGGGCCATGGGAACAGACATCCTGTCTCCATTTGTATTCCTGATGCTGGGTCACACTCGGAACATAGCAGCCAAATAGTTAGCAGTCTCCTGAGCTGTGAGTGTGTTCATGTGTGCTTCTCTGAGGCTACCACAGTTCTGAATCCTTTTTACAGAGTAACAATATTATTTTGTACATTTATCTTATATCTTGTCATTAAAAATTCTCTTTTAAAGTGTTTTCAGGAGATTCTCTTGGGCATTTTGAGCAGAATTACTTGGTCCCCCCGATTTTAATAGCTGAAATTTACACACACACACACACACACGCGTGCGCGCGCACACATATATTTAAAATATATTAAATATATATTTTATATTAAATATATTTATATATTTAATAAACTAGAATTTCCAGAATCATGTTAAAAACTAAGAGGGGAAAAGCACCCTATATTTTACCACGCGTTTTCCGTGTAGCACGTGTTCTCTAGCATGTACCATGTGTCGGGTTGGTTTAGGTCTGACAGCAAAGGAAATGGCCCTTTATCTATTCTTTACCCATTTATCACTAACACTCTTTTTGACATTTGTTGTATCCCAGTCACTCTGATGGTCACTCACTCAGGTTTCACATATGCCTTAGATGTGACTTCAGCGCCCAAATTGCTTAGGGTCAAGCTGGGTGTTCTGTTCCGAATTAGAGCTCTCTAGTTCAACTCTAGGGACAAAATCTGAGGGGGTACCCACCCAAGGACCAGGGATGAGCTGGTGGGCATGGGGCTGTGAGGTCAAGCTCAGAGGTCTGGATTTCTAATAGAGAACCAAAATTTGAGTCAAGGTAAGTGTAGGTGAGCTTCCATAAAGCTGAAACTTGGGAATCAGGCCAGAGATGGATGGAACTCAAAGCCATAGTCCGCATCCTCAGCCTCAAAGGAGATAGCTGGATGTCCTCCTACAGAAGAAATTACAGCGCAGAAAGGAAAAGGATGATGGAAAGGGGGATGGATGAGACCCAGTCTCTAAAAAGAGGGACACAGAAAACAGTTTCCTTCTGAGAAGACCTGGGCCTGGGGGTGAGGCTAAGGAGGCAGCAGAGTGGGCTGAGGTGTGATGGGGACACTGGGAGGGGGAGCAGGGGTGAGTCTAAGTCACCCCCACGCACATCTCCCACGCCTCCTCATCTTCCCAGCCTTTCTATTCTCCACACTTACCCTGGAGCTGATCCTCATGCCAGCACAGACAGGCAGGAGCAGAGAGAGCCAGCTGGCTTCCTGTCTTTAAATGCACTCCTCCTCCTTCCCCTGGGGGCTCAGGCGTCAGCTCAGTCTATGGGCAGAGCAAGAGCTGTCTGCCTGACCCATGGTCTCCTAGGAGCTCTGAGAAACCAACTGGTCACCTGGCATTCAGGCCGTTCCTGAAGTCTGTGCTGTTCCATGTCCCTATTCTGGAACTAGAGACCCAAAAGAAACAGGATGAACTCAGACCTATGCCCCCAACTCAGCCCCAGATGGCTGCCTGGGTGGCTCTGTCAGGGGAGGGGCAAGGAGGGGGCTTCTGGGTGTTGATTAGTCCAGCAGGCAGGACCTAACTGTCAGGAATGTGGAGCCAGGAAACCAAGGAAAGGCGACTTTTATTGGGTGTGCGTATATGGTGGTGGTGGGAGGGTGTGGAAGGATCGGGGGCTCCTGTGGGATTTATGGGAAAGGGAGACACTGTGAGCAGGAGGATGTGGAATGGCGGGTCCTGCTGAGGTGGGATCTTATCACCCCATCTTAGTGGTGGGTGTTTTTAGGTGACTTACTCTGCGGACCTGTGGTAGTGCTGCTACCAGGATCATCTGGCCCAAACCTGCTTCCCTCCAACCATCCTTTGCCTTGCTTCTCTTTGGGTCCGGGGAAGGAATGATGGGCTCTGGAAAAGCCCATGGAGGAGCAGACCCCCGAGCCAGGCTGGAGATGTTGGGAAGCAGCACACGGGCTTGGAGGAGAGTTCTGGGGTTGAGACTTCACACAAGGATACCCATGTTCATGGGCGTGGGGCTGTGAGAAGCCATCCAGAAACCATGGATGAGGATGAAGGAATAGGAAGGCAGAAACCAAACAAGACTGTGTGGCTTGGAGCCCAGGGCTTGAGTGTGCTTCAGCAGTGATGGGGCAGGGAGGCAGCGGGATTGGTGAGTGGGTAGCCAGAGGGCTGGAGGGCCTTGCAGGACCTGTCAGGGACCCCACACACTACTCACTGGCTGAGGTGTGAGGCTTACCAAGAGGAAGGATCCCCTCTTTCAGGCAAGGTAAATCTCACACACCCTTCCCTGCGTCCTGTGGCCCAGGACTCCAGCCTCTGCCCAGACTCACAAGCCTCCCCCAAACCCCGTTTTATATAGACATTTGTCATTGAATTCAGGTTCTATCTGAATAACAGTAGAATCTCACCCAAAGATTCTTCATTCAACTTCATCTGCAAAATACCCTTTTCCTGTATGATCACATTCACAGGCTCCAGGGGTTAGGACCTGGGCATTTTTTTTTTTGTGAGGCCATTACACAGCTCACTAGAGCCTTTATATGTGGAGTGTAGAAAAAGGAGGAGAGGGTAGGTGAGGAACCTTGCTCTGGGGTCACATGCGGGTGCACGTATGTACGTACGTGTGTGTGTGTGTGTTGGTGAGAAGCCTTGCTCTGGGGTCACATGCAGGTGTTTGTGTGTGTTAGTGAGGAGCCTTGCTCTGGGGTCACATGCGAGTGCACGTACATGTGTGTGTGTGTGTGTGTGTGTGTGTGTGTTGGTGAGAAGCCTTGCTCTGGGGTCACATGCAGGTGTTCATGTGTGTTAGTGAGGAACCTTGCTCTGGGGTCACATGCAGGTGCAAGTGTGTGTGTGTGTGTGTTGGTGAGAAGCCTTGCTCTGGGGTCATATACGGGTGCATGTTTGTGTGTGTTAGTGAGGAGCCTTGCTCTGGGGTCACATGCAGGTGTTCGTGTGTGTTAGTGAGGAACCTTGCTCTGGGATCACATGCAGGTGCATGTGTGTGTGTGTGTGTTGGTGAGAAGCCTTGCTCTGGGGTCATATATGGGTGCATGTTTGTGTGTGTTAGTGAGGAGTCTTGCTCTGGGGTCACATGCAGGTGTATGTGTGTGTGTTAGTGAGGAGCCTTGCTCTGGGGTCACATGTGTGTGCACTTGTGTGTAATTGAGGGGCCTTGATCTGGGGTCACATGTGGGTGTATGTGTGTGTTAGTGAGGAGCCTTGCTCTGGGGTCACATGCAGGTGTACATGTGTGTGTGTTAGTGAGGAGCCTTGCTCTGGGGTCACATGCAAGTGTACATGTGTGTGTGTGTTAGTGAGGAGCCTTGCTCTGGGGTCACATGCAGGTGTACATGTGTGTGTGTGTCAGTGAAGAGCCTTGCTCTGGGGTCACATGTGGGTATATGTGTGATGGTCACGGTGGGGTCCAAAGCTGTGTCCCATCCTGTAGAGGTCTAAAGTCATGGACTCTAGGGAAGCAGCTGAGAAGAATGGGACCTACCTTTGTTAAGGTTGTGGTCAGCCCACACGGGCTTCCTGGGGGAGGTGAGCTTCAAGCCTTGTTGTAGGAAACAGCAGCCCATATTTACTGAGCGAACATTCAGACAGAAAAATGTTGTTCACTCAAGGGTCCTTTGAACACGCAACCCCCAGTTATGCCTCTTCTTTGGTTCAGACGGCTTCCTCCGGCAAGCTGACCATCCTCTCAGACTGGAGTATCCTCCTGCGGGTTGGCAATGTCCAATGAGATGGTGAGATTCTCAGGCTGAAGAGTGCAGAGTGTAGAGGGCAGAGGGCAAAGGGTAGAGGGCATGTCCTGAGGTCCATAGCCAGATCTGCGTGGCAGTTCACCAAGAAGGGGCACAGAATGTGGGTCCAGGCATCTCAAAGGCAACAGAGTCACCTGTGGGCCTGCTCTTTCACCCACCCCCATGCCTGTCAGCTTTTCTTTTCTATCATCTTTCTTGGAAGTTCACCATGGCTGTGCTAGGTCCTTTGGCCCTCTCCATGTACCAGGTACTGCTGGTCTTATCTCCAGTATCCTCTCTGGCGAACTATTAGAGCCTTCATTCTAGGTCATCTCCAAGTCTCCTGCAGGTCAGCCCTTCCAGCCACTTCACTTCTTCCAGCCCTCATCACCTAAGCAAAGGTGATCAAACTCGCCAAGTCTAGACTCTCACCTTGCATTCAAGACTCTCTTTTCCCCAGCCCTCCCTGAACCTCTCAATTCTCCTCACCTGACTCATGTGGTGCCTACCCCTCTGTCTGACTGGCCCTTTCTTCCCAAGCCTCACAAAAGTGGGCATCACCAGCTCTGGAAGCTGCCCTGCTTGCCTTTGTCACAGTGTCTGAGTCTTTCAGAATGAGGGGTTTTGTGGAATCGGTGTGTAGAGGGATGGGAGGAATGGCTGTGGTATGCAGAGTAGATGGGAGGCTTTGGGGAGACAATGTCTCATGGAAGTCCTTGACATTGTTGTAGTCTAAGGCTTCAAATCAACCTGTGTAGACACACGGGGTTACAAAAAGCAAGATTCATAATGGGGCAGCACAAACAGAAACTGACTAGTCAGGGACAACAGCACATATTCGGAAGCTGTGTCCCAGAAGGTTCATCTTACCGAGTATTTAAGCAGAAAATCTACAAACATCTGTGCCAAGTTACAGTTACATTTTCCCACCAATTAGGATTCAAAGATTAGGGACTTTCCCTATCTTTGACAGGACTGTTCCTGTTCGGGAATATTTGTTTAAGCCTGTAAAGATGTATCACATCTGTTTAACTATGCAAAGATGTGTTGCTGTTTTACCTTGCCTGCCTAAGACACCCGATTGGTCTAATAAAAAGCTGAATGGCAAATAGCAGTGGAGGAGGTAGAGGCAGGACTTCTGGGCAGGGAGAGTAAGTGGTAGGAGAAATGTAGGCTTGGGGGAGAAAGAGAAAGAGACACCAGGGAGATTACAGGGGAAGCCAGGCAGACATGGAGGAATCAGGAAAGTAGGACATGCAGAATGAAAGAAAGGTAAAAAGTCCCAAGGCAAACCAGATGAACAGATGAATAGTCTAGGGAGCACAGTGCCCATGCTGCCAAGAGATGGGGCGGGTGGTTTGGGGCCATTTGGTAGGTTATGGATGTTTGTCATCATTTAGTAAAGATAGAGGACAAAAAGATAAGTATTTATCTTCAATGTTTTACATTGATATGGACTTTTGTATAGTGATACAAATTTAAGGTTATTTTTGTTATACTGTATATATGATTCTACTCTTGTTTAAGGTATTGTACCTATGCAGCTCATTTAAAAATGTTATATAAAATTCTAGTCCTTGAAAGCTATTATTTCAAACTGTTTAGGATAATTAAGAGATGTAGGTCAGTAGTTAGTCACCTATAACAATCAAACTTGTAGTTATGTTGGATATGTTTTTTAAGGGTAAACAGATATGTTTTAGATAGATGAGTGATCTATCTTTAGAGACCTACAGAGTATGGCACTTACAATGCTTAATAACCTTTTCATGACATGAGACATGTCTGCTCCTGGCAGCACCGATTTACTTCATAAAAGGATGATGGGCATCAAAGAATCTCCATATGAAGTTCTATCTCATTGTGGCAAAGCTAGCCATTTGGGCAAGAAACTGCCCTTGCCTTGATTGTTGACAGTATACTGTACAAACTGGACAAGCAGGACACAAAGGAAAAAGACTGCCAAACTTTGCCAAGACAAGGTGGGAAAGTTCTTCAAAATTCTTGCTTCACAGAAAAGTTTGTCAGATATTCTAGGTACGTAAGCTAAAGACTGCTGCCCCAGTGGTGCAGAGGAACCTTAGGTGACTGTCCAGGCAACTAGCTGCTTCTGTCATGTCTATGGTTTTGGAAAACACTTGCTCTGCTCTTCTTGTTTACTCAGTTAAGACTGCATCCATCTCAGGTCTCTAATGGGGCTGAAGATGAGATAGTTATAGCTATAGTTTTCCTTGTTACCAAATTTAGAAAAGAAATTTACATGAGATGTAAAGTTTATGGGGTTGAGAAATACAAAAGCTTAGGTTGTTTATCTAGGAAAATGTTTTTTAATTGATTTTTATTGAGCTCTACATTTTTCTCTGCTTCCCTCCCTGCTTATCCCCTCCCCTTCAACTCTCTCCCAAGGTCCCCATGCTCATAATTTACTCAGGAGATCTTGTCTACTACCCATGTAGATTAGATCTATGTATGTCTCTCTTAGGGTCCTCATTGTTGTCTAGGTTCTCTGGTATTGTGGTTTGTGGGCTGGTTTTCTTTGCTTTATGTTTAAAAACCACTTATGAGTGAGTACATGTGATAATTTTCTTTCTGGGTCTGGGTTACCTCACTCAAAATGATGTTTTCAAGTTCCATCCATTTACCTGAAAAATTCAAGACATCGTTATTTTTTTCTGCTGTGTAGTATTCCATTGTGTAAATGTACCACATTTTTTATCCATTCTTCGGTCCAGGGGCATTTAAGTTGTTTCCAGGTCCTGGCTATGACAAACAATGCTGTTATGAACATAGTTGAGCACATGTCCTTGTGGCACGATTGAACATCCTTTGGATATATACCCCAAAGTGATATTACTGGGTCTTGAGGAAGATTGTTTCCTATTTTTCTGAGAAATCGCCACACTGACATCCAGAGGGGCTGTACCAGCTTGCACTCCTACCAGCAATGCAGAAGTGCTCCCTTTCCCCACAACCTCTCCAGCATAAGATGTCATCAGTGTTTTTGATCTTGGCCATTCTTACAGGTGTAAGATGGAATCTCAGAGTTGTTTTGATTTGAATTTCTCTGATGACTAAGGATGTTGATCATTTCCTTAAGTGCCTTTCAGCCGTTTTAGATTCCTCTGTTGAGAGTTCTCTTTTTAGGTCTGTACTTCATTTTTCTATTGCATTATTTGTTTTTGATGACCAATTTCTTGAGTTCTTTGTATATTTTGGAGATCAGACCTCTGTCTGATGTGGGGTTAGTGAATATCTTTTCCCATTCTGTAGGCTGTCATTTTGTCTTGTTGACAGTGTCTTTTGCTTTACAGAAGCTTTTCAGTTTCAGGAGGTCTCATTTATTCATTGTTTCTCTCAGTGTTTGTGCTACTGGGGTTATATTTAGGAAGTGGTCTCCTGTGCCAATGCGTTTAAGTGTACTTTCCACTTTCTCTTCTATGATGTTCAGTGTGGCTGGCTTTATGTTGAGGTCTTTGATCCATTTGGACTTGAGTTTTGTGCATGGTGATAGATATGGATCTGTTTTCATTCGTCTACATGTTGATATCCAGTTATGCCAGCATCATTTGTTAAATATGCTTTTTTTCCATTTGATATTTTTTGCTTCTTTGTCAAAAATCAGGTGTTTGAAGGTGTGTGGATTAATATCTGTGTCTTTGATTTGGTTCCATTGGTCCTCCTGTCTGTTTTTATGCCAATACCAGGCTGTTTTCAATACTGTAGCTCTGTAGTAGAGTTTGAAGTCAGAGATTGTGATGCCTCCAGAAGTTCTTTTATTGTACAGGAGTGTTTTGGCTTCCTGGGTTTTTGCTTTTCCATATGATGTTGAGTACTGTTCTTTCGAAAATGAAGAATTTTGCTTGGATTTTGATGTGCATTGCATTGAATTTGTAGATTGCTTTTGGTAAAATTGCCAATTTTACTATATTAATTCTGCCTACCCAAGAGCATGGGAGATCTTTCCACTTTCTGGTGTCTTCTTCAATTCTTTCTTCAAAGATTTAAAGTTCTTGTCATACAAGTCTTCCATTTGTTTGGTTAGCATTACTCCAAGATATTTTATGCTATTTGTGGCTATTGTGAAGAGTGATGTTTCTCTGACTTTTTTCCCAGCCTTTTTATCATCTGTGTATAGGAGGGCTACTGATTTTTTTGAGTTAATCTTGTATCCTGCTACATTGCTGAAAGTGTTTATGAGTTGTAGAAGTTCCTCGGTAGAATTTTGGGGGTTGTTTATGTAAACTATCATATCATCAGCAAATAGCAAGAGTTTGACTTCTTCTTTTCCAATTTGTAACCCCTTGATATCCTTTTGGTGTCTTATTGCTCTAGTTAGGACCTCAAGAACTATATTGAATAGATATGGAGAGAGTGGACAACCTTGTCTTGTTCCTGATTTCAGTGGGATCGCTGGGAGTTTCTCTCCATTTAGTTTGATGTTGGCTTGCTGTATATTGCCTTTATTAAGTTTAGGTATGTTCCTTATATCCCTGCTCTCTCCAAGACCTTTATCATGAAGGGATGTTGTATTTTGTCGAAAGCTTTCTCAGCATCTAATGAAATGATCATATGGCTTTTATTTTTCATTTGTTTATATGGTGAGTTTTGTTGACAGACTTTCATATGTTGAACCATCCCTGCATCTGTGGGATGAAGCTGACTTGATCATGGTGGATGATGGTTCTGATGTGTTCTTGGATTCAATGTTTTGAGGTCTAAAAAGATGGTTTTGGGTTGATGATACAGGTTAGGATAGAAGGTAAATTAGGTACACAACTTTGGATTCACCAAGATAGAATAGACAATGAAGTATTTTCTCTAAGTTTGCCAAATATAATGGACTGGATATTGTAAATGTAATTCTTACTTGATAATTGTTCTTATTGTGTATAGTTTAACTATGTTAAAGCTAAAAACTTTCTTCTAATTAAGACAAAAAGGGGATGTTGTGGAATATTTATTTACCTATGCAAAGATGCATTGCATAGTTAATGCAAAGCTGTGTTGCTGTTTTACCTTGCCTGCCTAAGACACCTGATTGGTCTAATAAAAAGCTGAATGGCAAATAGCAATGGAGGATGTAGAGGCAGGACTTCTGGGCAGAGAGAGTAAGTGGTAGGAGAAATGTAGGCTTGGGAAAGAAAGAAAAAGAGACACCAGGGAGATTACAGGGGAAGCCAGGCAGACATGGAGGAAGCAGGAAAGTAAGACATACAGAATGAAAAAAAAGATAAAATGTCCCAAGGCAAAACATGGATGAAAAGAAACAGGGTAAGTTACAAGAGTTAGTGGGATAAGCCACACTAAGGCTGAGCATTTATAATTAGCGATAAGTTTTTGTGTCTTTATTTGGGAGCTGGTTGGTGGCCAAAAGCAAAGTCCAATTACATGTCCATCCTTGTCAACATCATAGAACGAAGCTTTGCAGTCTAGATAATCAGATTCATTTGTTCCTTCTGTTGTTAGGAGCAGCTGTGATATTTTTAGAGAGCTAAAGATGAGTAACAGGCCATTTTTCTTGTTCAAAGAGGAAGTGGGTCAGCTATTGGAAAGTTCTCAGCTCCCTTAGGGCTCAGGAATGTGATTTTGTTTCACCTTACAGGTAAAATGGAGTCTGAAGTCAAAATGGAAGTACTTAGCAAAAGGAGCTTTATCCTGTTTCCAACAATATCTGTCTCAAGAGAATCATCTGTGCTCCGTGTAGAGTTCACCAGTGACTTCTGAACTTGTATTGCTCTTACATCTGCACCCCTTAAACCCCAGCCCAGAGAAATAGAACATGTGACCCCAGGAGGCACTGACAGGAGGCACAAGGAGCTGGGCATCTAGACTCTTGAGTATGTAACACTCTGGCTGGAAGTCCTTGGCTAGTCATCCTTCCCTTTTGTGTTTTTTTTGAGACAGGGTTTCTCTGTGTAACAGTACCCACTGTCCTGGAACTTTTTGTAGACCAGGCTGGCCTTGAACTCAGAGATCTGCAAGCCTCTGCCTCCCAATTATTGGGATTAAAGGCATGTGTCATCAAGCCTGGTTCTCTCTCCCTTCTTAAAAGGAGGATGTTAGATTGGGTAGCTTCATGGACTCTCCCTTCCTAGATTGCATGGAAAATAAACCAAAACAACTAAGATTTCGGTGTGTGTGTGTGTGTGTGTGTGTGTGTGTGTGTGTGTGTATGTGTGTGTAAATGCATACACTCCAATGCGTGAGCATTCAGAGGTCAGAAGCTGCTGTCTGCTGGCTTCCTATATTGTTCTGACACAGGGTCTCTGGAAGCTGGGGCTCACTGTTGTTGCTAGTCTGGGGATCACCTGTCTCCACCCCCTAGTCCCAAGGTTACAGATGTGTACAACCATACATTAAAAAACAAAACCAAAAACATTGGTTCTGGGTATCTGTACTCACTCTTGTCCTGTACTTTACCTACTCAGTAGCCCTCCTGGATTCGATTAGGCCATAGTTTCTGTGAGCCTGGCCACACTGTGGATAAGAAGGCTCGTTCATGGTCCTCAGCTAATGACTGCTGTAATTCATTTGGAGAGGAGTGGCAATGCCCCTTTCTGAAGATGAGAACTGAGGCTCTGAGCAGGCAGTCTGAGTAGCCACAAAGCTAGGTCAGAGTGTGTCCCCTGGCTCTCCAGTCTCTGGTACCCACCCTAGTTGCAGAGGCACAGACAGACTTCTGTCTCCTGGATGCTGTGCAGAATTCTCCTTTGTACAAGGGTGTAAGGTGATGAAAAGGGCCAAGAAAAAAAAACACCCTGACTTGACCTTGATTTTGACCCCAGGACCAGGGCTTGGTTACCCCAGAGTCAGGCTGTAGAATCCCTCCAATCCCTGAGCACAGAATCCCACCAATCTCTGAGGTCCCTGAGTGCGAAATCCCACCATTCCCTGAGCTTGCCCCAGAATCAGGCTGCAAAAATCTGATTCCAAATCACCTTGGAAAGCTCCCCCTGCCCGGAGAAACCTATATAAGCTCTGTACCCTGTTCAGTTTGCTGCTGCTTCTCACTCAAACAGCAGCCACCCCTCCTGGATTCTTCCTTCCCAACCAATCTCCTGAGTGAGGGTTTGCTGTGGTGATGTGACATTTTTGGCGGATAGGTGTCAAGCTGTAATGACTTTTTGTTTCAGGTTTGATGGAAGCGGAACTACAGCACTTTCTCTGGGGAAACTTTCCCCCGTGAGCAGAACTGTAACAACTTTGCTGGTGAAACCCTCCCCTCCATAGCAGATAAGTTACATTGGGGGAAAACTTCCTCTAGTGGAGCAGAGCTGTAACAACTTCGCTGGGAAAACCCCTCCCCCTCCAGAGCAGAGAAGTTACATTGGGAAACAGGGCTTGTAGGCTGCTATGCTTAGGGGGACTTTGTGTTGTTCCTTGGTTCCCCGACCGTCAGGATACCTTTCCATTCGAGCTGAAACTCCTACACAAGGTCCTCCTTTTGCTCACCCTGTTCTCTCCTCAAACTTACTCCTCCACTGTTGCTGGGTACAGTCTTAAAAATGGATGCTGTCCCTTTGGTGGATCTGCTGTTTTTCCCCAGCCTTGTCTCTGTCTTCAGGGAAGTAACAGAGGAAACCTTTCAGACAGTAGGCAAACAGTCCAAGAGAAGGGCTTCCCTCAAATCTTGTCCCATATAGAGGGGCAGATAGGCTGTGGAATCATAGGAAATGATTGCAAATTTTGCTAAACATAAAGAGAACTACAATTAAAAAAACCATTTTGGTCTACAATTCCTCCCCTTACAAGGATATTCTGGCCATGCCTTTAGTCACAGCACTCAGTAGGTGGAGGTGAGTAGATCTCAATGAGTTCAAAGCCAGCCTAGTCTACATACTGAGTTCAAGAGGAGTCAGAGTTGCATGTGAGACCCTGTCTTAAAAAAAGGATAGGTATACAAATAAAGCTATCCACAAAGCTGTGACATTTACCAGGGGAAAGGCCAACAGTGCCTTGTCAAGAAGGAGCCAATCAGTTGTCCTCCCCAGTTTTCTGACCTCACCACTTAAAGAGTCTCACAGGCCTGTGTAATGATCCTCAGACCTCTCCCAGCTGTGACGGACCAGCCGGAGAGCTCACCCTTGGCTGGACTAACTGGGTCTAGTGAGGAGTCACTGGACTCCATCAGGCCTGGCTCTGATGTGGCCATTCCTTCTAGAGCACCCCACTTGGGCACAGGCTGGACGGAGGTCACTTTACTGGGCTAGTTGGGTGCACTCTAGAGTCCTGCCCTTCTGTGGGTCTCATGCACACAGAAAGGATGGAGACTCTTCCCTCACAGGGTACTTTGGGCTGGAGTACCCTAGCTCCCCACCCCCAAACTAGGCATCATGCTTGAAGACCTCAGGCTTTAAGTAGAGGGAATTTGAAAAACTGGTGTGGTATGGCTGCAATGTGTGGGGACAGGTGAGAGGTCACCTGAGCCTGGCTGGGGGCTTCAGGGCCCTGATGGAAACCCAGCAACCCCAGCTATTGAATTCTGGTTCCTCCCAGGCTGCAAGATTATTTGGCTGTGGGCCTTTTTGATCTCTGTGAAGCTTCTATTGCTTGCCTGTCCTTTCCAATTCAGTCTGGACACCCCAGGATCCGTGCACTGGTAAACCTCTGACCTCTGCTTGGATCTTCCTCAGCAGCCAGAGATAACTCCCCCCATTCAGTCACAGGCTGCACTTCTCAGAAATGCCACAAGGTGGAACCCAAGCGCCACACACCAGAAGATAACTGCTTCCCATGGTCTGCCCTGAAGGGACTGTGTCTGGGATGTTTGAAGCCCGGCGGGGCTGGATTAGAGCCCCTCTTAGGGCTAGACTTCCCTGTACATCTTTACACACCCTCTAAAGGACTCTCTCCATTCCAGTGTCAAGGCCTGGAGCGGGGGACCTGGATTCTGTTCTGGTTCTGAGCAGTCTTGGAAGTTAATCTCCTTCCCTACCCCCCACTTTGAGACTCAGATTGCTCTTCTGATGAATGAGCACAACAGCAAGACCAACTTCATCCCCTCTTCGGTCCCCATCTTCTTCCTTTTCTTTCTGCCATATTTACTAAACTCCCTAGACTAGGTGTAGCATACAGCTGTCTGCAGGGGCAGTTGAGGTTCCCTAGCACAGACACACACAATGTGGAGTTCTTAACAATATCTGAAACTGTAACTAGTCTTAGAACAACCCTACCCTGACTCACAAAAGAGGAGGCAGGTGAAGGCTCCCCGCCCCCATGGCCGCATGACCAGGAAACAGCAGAGCTGAGATTTGAACCTGGACCATTTGACTCTAAGCCCCATCAAGGCTGGTTTCCATGCTTACCTATGTTGGGTGCTATGGCTTCTCTGAGTTCCAGCCAGTTTTCTTCAGGGGACTTGGGACCAACTTTGGTCATTTTCTTTCATACGGTTGAATGCAAAAGACCTTACAGGATCCTGTATTTATCGCTTGATCATTGGGTGGTAGCTGTTTTGGAAGGCCCCGGGGCCTACCTGGCAGACACAGGCCACTAGGGGGTAGATCTTTGGAAGTCCTGCCTACTTCTGTGTTTGTTTGCTTCCTACTCCACCAAGATGTGAGAAGTGGTAACTGCAAGCCCCTGCCACCAGTCTGCGAGCCCCCCGCCCCCCCCCCCCCCCCGGGCAAAACCTTTCCCATCATCAAGCAGGGTGACTAGGGCACTCACCCATCTGGACCCTAGCCTCCCTCCTTCCTCCCAAGTCCCCACTCCTCCTGCAGGTTTGGGTCCTGGTGAGGATTCACAAGGAGGGCTGGAAAAGTCAGTGGAAGCAGGAGCCCACTGATAACTCAGGGGTCCTTTAGGAGGCTCTAGGCCCAGCTTTTATCTGCCATCTCCTGGACACAGGTCCATCAGGAGCAGAGGCCCAAGTCCTCTGTCCTCGGTTCTGGTCCCGTCGTGAATGCCTGTCGTGTAGATTGGGGCGATTGATCTCATCCTTGCTCCAAAGACTGTGAAAGCATGAGGGTTTTCCCCTTCAGAGAGAGTGTGGGGCGTGTGAGCCTGCCAGAAGGAAGGGGCTGTGGGGCACACATAGCAAGCTCTTTGCTTTTGTTCAGGATGAAGGCAGGAGAGGCATCCATCAGCCTCTGTGTGTCCCCAGTTCTGCCTTTCTCTGCTCTGCATGGGCTTGGTTGCTCATGGTGACGTGTGCCGTGCATGCTCGTCGTGACATGTGCCGTGCATGCTCATGGTGACGTGTGCTGTGCATGCTCATGATGATGTGTGCCGTGCATGCTCATGGTGACGTGTGCCGTGCATGCTCATGGTGATGTGTGCTGTGCATGCTCGTGGTGACGTGATGCCCAACCTGACATGGGCTAAGGGAGAAAAAATACTTTCAGAATTATTAGCACCAAATTCTGTGACCCCCTATTTCATTAAAATACAGCATGGTATAAACTACAGTAAAAAGAAAAATTACCCAGGGCTCTACCTGTGACAGGTGTCATAGACACTGTCTTTAACCTAATAATTTTATGCAGTAGATTGCTTTAAAGTCCCCTCCTGTGTATAAAGAAACAGATCAGAGAAGCTAATCCATATCATGTGTGTATTTGCACAGCAGCAGTAGAGGGGGGTCTCAGTCTAGAGCTACTGCTCCCCACAGGGACAGTTAGACTTGGAGGACAGTTGGGAAGTCTCTGGGTCTTGGCTTATTTTTCTCTAAGTTGGGGTGAGAACATCCACCTCCTGGAGATCTTCTGGGGCACATGGACTGCATGATGTAAGATGTCTGCTTCTGACACAGTAGCCACTTGACCCTAGCATCATCTTTACATCACCCTCGCTCCCTCCCATGGCTGCTGTGAGAAGGAAATGGGGCTCAGGCTGGTAGGGGCATTTGTGACTGACCCTGGGAATGGAGGGGCCATTTCAGTGCCATAGTTCTTGACCTCGTGTCCCAGGACAGGGTGGGGACAGAGTCAGGGCATCTCTCACCAAGTTGGGGGCAACCTGAGGCCCCTAGGAGCCAGTAGCACCTCAGATGGTCAGACAGTGGCTGAGGCTCATGCCTGGGCTTGAGCAACCTGGAGAAACCTGGGGATCAACAGGGACCTGGTGTCCCTCAGGGTTGGGGAAAGTTTTGGCTTCAGCAGAGAAAGTTGTGGGTGCCATGGGAGAAGATTACAGGTGCTCAAACTTTTCTCCCTCCAAGCTCATTGTGGAGTCCCTCAGGCTGCCAAGCGATTTGCCACTAATTGGGCCATAATGAGCTGGACCTTGGTGGCTCCTTTAGGTGCCCCTGAGGATGCAGACTCAGCAGGACACCTGGAGTCCAATTACTGTAGCCTGGGCCTAATGCCTGGTCCAGGTGAGGCCTGAACCCCAGGGAGCCCCATCTGCCCCAGGTGCCCCCTTTTCTTGCCTGGCTAAACTTTTAATGAGTGCTGTGGCTACTTCTCTCACTTCCTCAGGTGTGACCCCTGGGCCCTGCCTGCTTCCCACTTAAAGACACAGAGCAATTTTTAGTGTACTGCAGTTTGAATGGTTCTGTCAATCAACAGGCAGGTCTGTTAGTCAACACTGACCCGTGTGTACGTCTAGTGCAGGCCCTGGTTTAGTCAACACTGACCCATGTGTATGTCCGGTGCAGGCCCTGGTTTAGTCAACACTGACTCATGTGTACGTCCGGTGCAGGCCCTGGTTTAGTCAACACTGACCCATGTGTATGTCTGGTGCAGGCCCTGGTTTAGTCAACACTGACCCATGTGTACGTCCGGTGCAGGCCCTGGTTTAGTCAACACCTGACCCATGTGTATGTCTGGTGCAGGCCCTGGTTTAGTCAACACTGACCCATGTGTACGTCCGGTGCAGGCCCTGGTTTAGTCAACACTGACCCATGTGTACGTCTGGTGCAGGCCCTGGTTTAGTCAACACTGACCCATGTGTACATCTGGTGCAGGCCCTGGTTTAGTCAACACTGACCCATGTGTATGTCTGGTGCAGGCCCCTGGTTTAGTCAACACTAACCTGTGTGTATGTCTGGTGCAGGGCCCAGGTTTCTCAGGACTTTCTTTCTCCAGACCAACAGTCACAGAGTTGACAGGAGGACAAGATGACGTGACACAGACTAAAGACCTGAGTACTGGGAATCAGTATCATTGCCTTTAGCCTGGCTGTGACCTTGACTCTGACCTCTATTCCTAGCTGGACTCAGCCAGCTTTGACCCTGGTGCTCATAAAGGACTGGTATGGGCTTACCGCTCTGCTGACCCCTTAGTTCTCTGCTCCAGGCTGGGTTGACCTAGTGACTGTGCTGTTTGTAGGTCTCCCTGGGCACCAGTCCCTTCCCTATTCTCCCCCGATTTCCTAGGATTTCAGACAGTCAGGCCTGTCCCTAACCAGGCCTGCCCCTCACTGCACAGATGGGAGGAGATACAGGCTTAGGGAGAAGCAGGGTTGCGTGGATACTCTATGCACTTTAGTATATAGTTTGGTCACCTCAGCAGCCATGTGATGGGAAGCAGGCAGCCATCTGCCTACCCGTCTGCAGACTCTAAAGTCATACTGTGGCACAGAGCCTTTCTCCATTATTTCATGAGCACATTGCTGTGCCTCTGTTTCTCCAAATCAGAAAATATAGCATCCGCCTCCTAGGGTAGTTGTGTTAGGTAAGCTCATGCGGAAAGGCTGGAGCTGGTCCTCTGTGTGGTGGGATCTCACAGTTTATTCCAGCCATCTTTGCAGTTACTACGACTCCAGCCGTTGACCCACCAGCTCAAGCGGGCTCTACTGTGTGCCAAGGTTGGTGCTGCTAGGCCCTGGGGTTTGCAGCAGTGTAACAAGGCTGGCCCTTGGAGATAGATTTAAGGGGATTTGGGATACGTAAGGCCATAGTTTCAGGTCCAGGGCTGTGTGTGGCTGAGGTGGGCCAAACCCCTAGGCAGAGGCCCCTCGATCCTAATCTAGATATGGGGCGAAGTAGGTTCCCAGAGGAACTGAAGTCAGACAGGGTATGTTTGAGTCTTGATAAAGGATTGGGCCCTGTCCCAAGTGTTTGTAAACACGGACCTTATCCCACCTAGTTTTCATAGGCAATGAGGTCACTTTTCTACGGGGGGGTGGTGGTTTTAAGCATTAGTTCTCTCAAACCACCCAGCTGGCAAACAGTGGTGCCAGGGTCCAATCAAGTGCTGTTTAAACTCAAATCCTGTCCCCATTTCTTCATCCTTGGGGTGATATTTCTTCACATATGGGGGTGGTTGTGATGGACAGACAGAGGAGGGAGGCCCTAGAGGGAGAAGAGAACCATAAAACTAGCTGCACAGAGAGGACTCGGTCTGGAGATTTCCCCCGCAAGTGTGTGGAGAGGCAGTGTAGACACCGGCACCACTTATCACCACGGGTCTGGCCTGAGGTCACACCGCTGTCCCACTGGCTAGCAGTGTGACTCTGACCTAAAAAAAAGTGACTTCATTGCTGTGCACAGCGGTTTTATTCTGCAAAATGGGAGAAGAGAACGAAAAAGCACACCACGGATTCTTTGCCCCCTGCTGCAGCTTTTTTTGCCATTTCTCCCTCAGCTCTTAGCTGTTTCCCCTTCCCCTCAAAGTAATCTGGGGAGCTTGAAGGAATAGGTTAGCATGTAGGATGGTGCTTGGTACATAGGATGTGGACAGAGAAAGCTTGTCACTACCCCACACTACTAGGGGACGTAGGCACAAGGCCAAGGACGGCAAGCATTTGAGATGTGTCCAAGGTGTACTCCGTGAACAGTGCCACAGGGCGCTGGTATCTTTTCAAAGAATTGAACCAAGAGAAACCACCTTTTCCCCCTCTGAGAGACTCCAACTCATTGAAAGAAATTGTCAGCCCCCCAGCCCTCAAAGCTGAGGGAGAGAGCATACAGTGGTTCCCAAACTCAGGGCCGGGGCCATAGTTACCTTTTTGTTTGTAGCACCAGTGTGTTGTCTCCTAGAAGACAATCGGGAAAACACACGGCTTTCTTTGCCTTTTCCTTTTTTTATTTCTTAAAATTTTTGATTACAGGGTCTCCCGTAGCCAGGCTACTTTAACTGGCTGTGTAGTGGAAGATAGCCTTGAATTTTACATCGTTCTTGCTCCTACCTCCTGAGTGCTGGAATGCCAGTGTGTGCCAAGCTCACAGCTCTTTTGTTTTGCTGTAGTCTGTCACTGCGGGTCTCAGGGTCGCCATGTGGGCTTAGTTTCCTTCTGCAAAATGGGAACACGTGTGTGCACAACAGGGCCTATCGCAATGTTATCAGGACTGAGGAATCAATATAATTCTACACTAATTTCTGACACACAACAATAATTGTTGGCTTTTTTAATAGATGCAAACCTCCTCTGATCCCTCCAGATGTGTGGATCTTGTCCAGAGGTTAGCCCTTTCAGTTTGCAGTATAAGCGGAACATCCACAAATCCCAGGACTGAGATACAGTGATCACTTCCCCCCTTCTCCCCTTGACCTCTGGGTCACTGGGAATGTCACTGGACCAGGGGCTAGGATTCGGCAGCCAAGGCTTTTGGGTGGGCTGGGATGAAGGGCTGATCTGGGGATGGGGCCAAAGGCACAATGAACTCTGGCTGGGCTCTCTTGTCCCCTCAGTGGTGGTGGTGGTGGGGCGGCCGCCCTCCGTTCTGGTGGCTCCGGGAGCTGGCGGGCGGCTGCACGGTTGCCAAGGCCGGGCTTCGGCTGCGCTCCGCTGGGGCTCGTTAGCACCGCGGGGCTGGCCCGTCAACGCTGCGCCCGCAGGAGCCCGGCGATCTCGTAAGACACAGGCTCCCCTGGGGCGCGCTGACAAGGCCCGGGGGAGGCGGCGGGCTCCGCCAGGGGGGACCCGGGCTCGCCAGGCCGGTGCGTGCGACCGCGAGAGGGCGCCCGAGTCCACGGAACGAGCCTGCAGGGAGCGCGAGGCTGCTAGACAACGGGGCGCGCTGGCTCCAGGAAGGCTCCTTGTTTAGGGGCTGCCAGGTGCAGGCGGTTGGGGGAACCTCAGTGTCTCCACGACAAAAACATTGATCCCGATTCTTCTCACTCAGGTTTTTAAAATGAACGCAACAAACTTGTAGCCAGCCTGGGGATGATGGAGCTGCAGGAAAAGGGTCTTGGGCGAACATGCTAGGGGGCGCCTCCCTCTTTTATAACTTTACTTACGTCTGCCTGGCAACAGGCTGTGGTTCTTAAAGCTCTGCTTGTGTTCTAGTTTAATCCGACTAATCTTTCTTTTCTCATTACCAAGGGGAAAATTAAAGCTAAGATGTTAAAAGGATCATATTAACACATGCTTGTAATACAAACCCCAGAGGTGGAGGCAGACCCATCAAAGTCATCCTTGATGTAGCAAGTTTTAGACCAGGAGACCCTGCATCAATAGACAAACAAAAACAAAACCAAAGTAACCAAACAACTCTCCCCTTCCCCACCCCCTCACAAAATAACAAAACCCTAACCACCACCACCCAAGGGGTTAGAACCTGTATTTGGCATTGTTAACCCTGTTGGAGAAACCAGGCCTGCTTGGGATGGGCGTGGCTCTGAGAGAAGGCCCTTTTAGTTCTCTGGACAACCACACCTGAGAGCACTCATCGGCTGCCACGCTTCTTTCTGTTCCTCCATCGTGGAGGGACTGGCTTCTACGGGCCCCCTTCCATCCCGTGTCCTTGTCCTTTCTGTCTAGGAAGCAATAGTGCTTCTTGTCTGGGAGTAGCTCATCCTAATCCTGACGTCCATGGCACTGTGGACGCTCTGACTGCGATGTGCCTTGTGCTTCTGACAGATTGGGTGGGGAGTGTGATGTTTCCTTGAGGGTGGTACCCTCATCAGCTCTGCTTGGGGGTGGCTTACCATTAACTTCTCACACAGGCTTTGGCGTCTGGGTATTTCAAGACTCAGGTGCTGGCAGATGGAGGGCCTATTTAGAGGTGTGCAGAAAAGGGGAGAATAGCGGAAATGAGACTCAGGCATGCATTAAGGAGAAAGGCTTCTTTACTTGAACTTTCCAGCTCCAGTTGGCCTGGCCTTCAGCTCACTGGAGGCAGGGAGCAGGCTGCTCTTGGTGAAGAGAAGCAAGATTTATTGATCTTGGAGGTGGGGTAGGCTAAGGCTTGCTAATTTCCCATCGTTCATGGGCACAGTGGAGCTTCCTTCTTGTGTACAAGAATTCTGGTCTTGGGATTTGTGAGCTTACCGATAGCAACAGAAACTGGGAGCTACTGAGCTCCTTATTGTCTTGTACAAACATCTTAGCTTCTTGGTTTGTGTGGATCAACCTGAGGGACTGTCTGTCCTTCAGTTGCCAAGAAGTACGAGGGGGGGTTAAAGGAAGCTCACCAGGCTCCAGTGGGAAACAGAGAAGTTAGCCTCTGAATTACAGTTTTGGGAAAAAAACTTCTTTTTCTGTCCTGGAGTTCTATCTGTAGACCAGGCTGACCTTGAACTCATGAGATCTGCTTGCCTTGCTGGGATTAAATGGGTGTGTCACCATTCCCAGCTGGGAAAAGAAAACATTTTAAATGATCAACGTCTCTTTATGTGCAGAGTTGAGGAGGATCTGGCTCAGACATTAAGGCAGCAAAGCAGGACAGACACAGTATGAAGCCCGGCCTTCTCACTTGGTTCCCCATCAGAGGCCCGCAGGCGGAGTCGAGGAGTCTGAGTAAACCTGAGCGCTGTGGTAGAAAACCCCGTGTCAGCTGGGCGATATCCTGAATCAGGTTAATTGAGCCAATGCCATTTTGCTCTGACAGACTGTCTGACATTAGAATTGACTTGGAGGATTTGCAAAGGGCGTTCATGCTGGGATGAGGTTTTTTTCTTTCTCACACTTTCCTTTCTCATTTGTGTAGCCATGTTTGAGACCTGACTAGCTTTAGTTTGGTCTAGACATAGGGCTTGGCATTTTGTGCCTTATGATCCAAGGGCTTGGTGATCTTAAGTAAAAAAAAATTCAAGTCTTTAATTCAAAAACAAGGTTAAGAACCCAGAGTTTTATTTGTCCTTTGTTACTCTATGGTGTTCCTATCTGTGGGAGCAAGATAACGAAGAGCCCCTCTTCCCATCATCCTTGGCTTTTCAGAAAGTTGCTGTTTTCTGAGCGGTGTCCTTTTCTCTTTCAAATGTGGCAGGGCCAGCATCAGTTGTGTGGGATGCCATCTCTATGGGACTCCTGTCTTTAAGGTGTCTCTGTCATCCTCAGACCATCTCACGGTGGCCATGGCACTCCTGCCCTCCACTGTGACTGCATGTGTCCATCTGTGGGTGTGCAGGCATGACTTGCTTAGCAATGGGCTCTAAATTAAGAAATTTCATTTTGGAGATTTTGCTGTTGTGTGAACATCGTAGTGTACTTGTGAAAGCTTAGATGGTATAACCTGCAATGCCCAGCTTTATCTGTTACTCTGGCTCCAAGGCCATGCGGAACAAAACATGCTACTAAGACAGGCACTGGAGAAAACTATGCAACCTAGACATGGGGAAGCATGGGGCTTCTGCGGGGCGCACAGAGTTGTTTTTTCTCTTATAAGAGGTCCCCTGAAGGGCATGTCTGTAATTCCAGTGCTCCGGAGAAGCCTTGGATACGAGGTGAAGCAGAACACTTTCTGAAAGTTCCTGTCCTGGCTAACCCAGTGCGCATAGCAAGCAAACAGAGACTTGTCTCCAACAAGCTGGAAGGCAAAGACTGAACACCTCAGGCTGTCCTCTCTGACCTCTATACAAGGCTGTGGCACCCACATTATACCCCAACACATGAATACACAACATGACAAAAAGTGTATTATTATATTTAATATAAGAAGCCTTCTTCTCTCTACCTGGCACAAGCTCCTTGCATCCCTCTTGAGAGCTGAACCCTGCTGGAGGTCTGGCTGCCTCTACACTCTGGCTCCTGGAGGCTGAGGGTCCCTGCTTTCCTTGGGCCAGTTCCTTGCCACAGCTTAATTTCCCTGCAGCCTGTTCTGGCACTGAGCCTTCCCTGGCAGAGCAGGCTGCATGTGAGGAGACTCTGTCACTATTCCTGGCAGTCCTCCAGGGTCTGTGCCACGTAGCTGGTTATTACAATGTGAACGTATGTGACTGCATGTGTTACACTTTAACCAGTCCACAGCTGTGAATTAGCCCTGGGGTTCATGTACGGGTAAGGGGCTGCGCTATTGTGTGAGGGGCTGTGCTAGTCCATGATGCCCTAGGTATCGGGGTTGTGGTGTTAGCTCCTACAGTCTCATGGGACCACTGTCTTATGTGTGGTCTGGTGTTGAATAAAAAGTTGTATGTAGCTCGTGGCTGATGTGGTGATAATTCTGGGACAGAGGGAGGAGTCAGAAGGAAGTGGAGGAATTCCTTTCTCAGCACTTGGGCTCTCAAGTGGCCAAATTGGCAGGACATACCACCGTTCTCACCCTGCGGTATAGAGCATTGTGAGCGCCAACAAACCCAGCCCACAGGGGGTTCCCAAGGGCTCTCACAGGGGGCCATGAGTAGAGCAGGCAAAACTGCTCCTTTCTGCTCTCATCCCTCTCTCTTCCTGGCACAAGCTCTCTCCACCACTCCTGGGAGTGAGCTCTGCTGGGGCCATGGCTGCCTCTACATCCGGTGGCTGGCAGGCTGAGGTCCCTGCTTCCATTGGGCCAGTTCTGCCACAGCTAATTCCCCTGCAGCCTGTTTTGGCACAAGCCTTCCCTGATGGAGCAGACAGAATGTGAGGAAACTGTTCTGGGCCGCAGGCCAATTCGCATCCCGGTCATGCCTGTCAAGTCCCTTCCTAGGTGGATCAGCACGGGCAGAACTTTCCCAGAAGCCTGTATGCTACATTCCTGTGTGTACTAATAACTGCTTCCGGGAGGAAAGTTCTGTAGCTCACAAAGCGTGTTGTTCCCAAAGTGTGTTTTATCTCATCAGATGCGTGGGGGAGATTCTCTTGCCATCTAATGCTGAGTGGGTGTCAGGAGACAGTCTTCCTCACATTTGAGCCTCCAGAGGGTTCTGGGGACACAGGTTCCCATGTTGCCTCCTATCATCCTGGCTGCTGGAAAGATGGCTTCTCATATGGATCTTGCTAGTCCTGCAATGACAGGGGCTCTTTGCTGCCCATTTCCCTCCACACTATAGGTCGCTCTCCAGAATTCACATTGGCAAGCTCTCCCCAAAACGCTGCATCAGACTATCTTGTGCTATGCCAGCTCTGGCAGGACATGCGAGGGGCAGAGAGCAGAAACTCAAATTGGCCTGTTAGAGACAGTCGTCACAGCTTGTGAGATGCCCTAGGGATACCCGGGAAGGGAGCGTGTGGGAAGGTCCGAGCCTCCTCTTCCTAGTTGGGTCTACCCTTGGTCTATGTCTAGTTCACCAGTGGGAGAAACTTTTTTTTCTATAAAAGGTAGTTACCCAGACAAGGATCCATTGTGAAGTTCAGCTCCCCAAAAAGGAATAAGAAACAGTTACGTGAATGTCAGGGATCAAACAAGGAAGCCATCTTGGCCAAATGTGCTTGCTAGCCCAGGTTGGTTTGTGGTCCACTCTTTATATAAAAATGAATGGTTTTGCTAGCTACTTTGCTGTGTGGGTTAAGGTGGTTGTGTTCCTTGTGCGCCCCTGAGATTATTCTCTGTTTTCCTCGGTAGGGAAGTGAGGTCTGACTGAGAAGGCAAAGGTGCAGGAAAGTCATCCAGAGGCTTCTCAACAGTTCCTGGGCCCCACTGTCCGGTTTCCGTTCAGCCGGCTTGTGGCTCAGATTTTGCGTTTCCCCCACGTTCCTCATCAAGTGCAGCTGCTGGTCCGTCTGTCCGTTTGTCCATCCAAGGACAACATTTTGAGGAGTTTTAGTGGTTAGTGATTTGGGAATATTTGCCCTGCAAGGAGTTCCTTAGTTAAAGAGACTACAAGCATAAATACAGCTTTATAGATTTGTCCCTTGCAGCGTTATAAAATGGCACAGGGGTGTTTTTGGTGTTTAGAATCATTATTATAATAATTTATACTCTCAACTTTCCATTCTCTTAATTAATGATATGAACTAAGAATAGAAATAGATTTCCTTATTTTAAGTATGTATATGCTGGGATCGCAGGCACATACCATCATGTCTATGCATCTGTTCTTTTGGGCAGAGGTGAACACTGGAACGAGCCCCAGGTAGAAATGCAGTTTACTTAACTAATCGGCAGGTTCGAATGCTGGCTCCAAGGGAGCTGTGCAGAGACTGTGAAGGCCCTGTCATTGCTAAAGCTTAGGTCTGATGATGACTGTGGTACTGGGGGTAAGTCTCATTGCAGTAGTGTGGTTATTTTGGTTCTGGTCCTCTTGCTGGCGATTTGGATTGCTGTGTTTGACGTCACTGTCCCTATCACAGTGAAGAGACGATATGACCAAGGCAGCTCTTGTAGAAGAAAGCATTTATCTGGGGGCTGGCTTACAGTTTCAGAGCTTTTGGTCCATTATCATCATGGTGAGAAGCACAGTGGCAGGTATGGCAGGGATGGTGCTGGAGAAATAGCTGGAGCTATGTCCTGATCCTCATCGCAGAGAGTGAATGAAAGGTGGTGGACGTTGAGATGGAGGGGAAAGAGAGAGCGAGAAAGAGAGGGGGAGAGGGGAGTGAGGGAACAGGGAGGTTCCTTGCGACCGTCTACCTAGCCCGCTCTTCCTTTTCCTTTCGCTTCTTTCCTATCTCTCTCCTTTTTTCGTTATTTCTTTCATTCCTCCTTGTCTTTCTCTTCCCTTCTCTCTCTCTCCTCCCTGTTTCCTTCTCTCTTCCCTCTTCTCTCTTCCCACCCTCCTCTCTCCTCTACGCTCTGCTCCGTCTCTCTCTCTCTCTCTCTCTCTCTCTCGCTCTCGATCTCTCTCTCTCTTTTCCTGGCTTTTGAAACCTCAGTTACCCTCCATATTCCACTTCCTTCAACCACAGGTTCCAACCTCCTAATCCTCCTAATCCTCTTTAGCTCAACTCCTTGGGGACTGAACATTCAAACACAGGCCTACAGAAGCCATTCTTATCTGGTCACCACACCACATTGACAGCAATCTGTCAACAAACATGCGTTCCTTCACTTAGTTTATAAAAAAAAAAACCCTAACAGAAACCACTTATCAATCCCTGTTGTTATGTGTTTTGAGTTGTCTCTGCTCACCAGGGGTGTGCTTTGAGTGTGGGGCCACAAGGGTACACTTTTTTGTGAAGGGCTAATTTTGCCTGTGGCTATTGCAGGAGGGCCAGGTGTGGTGGTGCACACCTTTATATCCCATCATTCAAGAGGCATAGCCGAGGCAGGAAGATCCCTGTGCGTTCCGGGTCAGCCAGGACTAACCTCTTAAAAAAACCCTTCACCCACAAAACATTATCATCATCATCACCAACAAAAAGAGGCTGGGAGGTTGATGGGGCACCTTTGGGTGTCTGTAATAGTATTTCCAGAGATGATTATTTTATGCGGTTGGTGATCTCTTGGATGAATCCTTTTAATGGATGTCTCTTATTTTAGCATTATTTTGAGATATGTAAAGAGGGGAATTGTGGCCCTACTCCCTGAATTTTATGGAAAGTACAAATTAGAGCTGTTGAGTTATTAATTTAAAAGAAAAAGATTAACGTAAAGTTGGTGGGGTTAAGGAGATGGGGGTGAATCTTTGAAACGTTGGTGTGTGTGATCAAAATACATGTATGAGATTTTAAAGAACACGCAAAAATATTAGCAAATTCATTTTATATTGCTGAGTGGATTAATCATAAGGTTGGTGCCTGCTAATTTCCATTATATCAAGGTAAGTCATACTTCATACAACAGTGCCAAAAACCGTGTTTGTTAAAAGAGAGAACAGAAAACAACAGTGGCACCAAACACCACAACACAATCTATGAAGCATGTAATCTAGGAGGGGCGTTTGCTGAGGAGAGCACGGGTGAGCCTGAAGAAGTGGAACAATTGCCTCATGTGTATAAGTTTTGAGGTGTGTGCGTGTGCGTGTGCGTTTGCATATAAAAATATATTTACATATTCTGAGTCCAATAAGCATTGCCCTTATTTGCATATATTTTGGCTGACAATTTAGGATTGGGGTTTTAATCCCTGAATACACAACAATTTTCACGAAACAGAACAAAACAACAACCTGGCTCTTCCTCTCAGCAGTGGTTTCTTGATCAAGGAGTTCAATCTTGCAATTTTTTTCTAATTGTACGAATACTAAATAACTGTTTTAAAAATATTTCTTTCTGATTCCAATATATGCTTGATTTGCTGAAGAATTTAAATATTTGGGGTCACATAAAAATCCTCAAGCGGAGCCGTTGAGAGGGGGAAAGGTTTTAGAAGCTCTGCTTTAGTCTCCCATAGACACTCTTATTAAAGAATGATCTTTTTGCTTTAGTAGACTGGGGTGGGAGTGTACCCAGGAAGGTCACAATGAATGGGGGAACACTGGCAGATAATCAGTGTGCTCCTATTCATGAGCTAGACCCCCTAGCCATGAGACCCTCTGTGAAAGCAGGGGTGACCAGTGGGGATGTGTTTAATCAGGCAATTCCTGACATTCAGGAGACTGACAATTGGTCCCGAATGGGGTCTGTTAGCTCAGCTGCAAAACATTCAAGAACATGGACTTCCATAGCGTTGTTCTTGGACCCCCTCACAACAAGCTAGTGAAGATAGCCAGATGTTGTTGAAAACATTGGAGTGTGATTTGTATTTCCACCTCTATGAATAGAAGGTGAGATTTCTGGTTGACCATCTGCACGTAGGACTACTTTAAAAACCACATGGTTTTAGCCATCAGCATGTGTGGATCTCCCTCCCCTTCTTCATTTTCCCACGTCACAAAGCCCTGCGTGGGAACAGCCTGCCCATCTTACATTGTCCTCACAGGCCTGGTCTCCCATGGTCCCATGGACCCTCTTTCTCTGGAAGCTGGCAGGAGCAGACATTGGCCTTTCCTTCCAACCGCACTGTTCCCAGGCCTTGGCTGTTTTTCTGGTTCCATGCTGGGAGACTTCTTCTGGATCCCTGCACCACCAACCATTCACCTTCATCTCTGAGTCAGGGATCTTGCTGGTGTTGGCATTTGGCCATTACATCACCATTTGCTACCCCTTGAGGTTCACTGCTGTAGTTGGAATTTTTCTTTGAACTGCCAACCGGTTTCCCAAATAAAGACATGGAGATTTATTATTAATTATGAATGTTTGGCCTTAGCTTAGTTTAACCACTAAAATAGCCACTAGCTCGTTTAACTTAATGTAACCTGTTTCCATTCTACATTTTGCTTTGCTTGGGGCTTTTTTACCTGTCTTTCGTTCTGTGTGTCCTCCTTTCCTGCTTCCTCAGTGTCTCTCTGTCTGGCCTTCCTTTCTTTTGTCCTCCTCGCACTATCTCTGCCCAGAAGTTCTGCCTATAACCTCCCCCTTGTTCACTTTTATTAGACCAATCCGGCGCCTAAGGCAAGGTAAAACAGCAGCAAATCTTTATAGAATTAACAAAAACAACACATCTTTATAGAGTTAACAAAACAACACATCTCTTTATACAGTTAAACAAAACAACACATCTTTATAGAATTAAACAAAACAACACATCTTTGCACAGTTAAACAACGCATCACGGTTCTCTTCCCTTACTCAGGGGTTTGGACACTGCACTGCACACCATGTTTGTGTCCTCCTGGGCGATGTCTGCATTCTGGGTCCACCGATCTGAATCTTATCATTTATGGGGTCAAGATCAAACAGATCTGGGACCAGGTGGTTCGTGTATTATTTTGAAGGCAAATACGACTGATGTTGGAAGCAGACTTTTTGTTTTTCCAAATATAAGAGAAATTTTAGTGTGAGCATAAGGAAGCAGGTGAAGCACCAACCAAATGATTTCTGGTGTTGATGCTTCTAGGTGAATTTTATCCATTAAATGATTCTTTCAAAACCTATACTCTGTCACTAAATCTCAGTGTCTTTGGGGCCTTCCCTGGTTCACATTCTTGCTCATAGAAGGGAGAAGTACACCGGATTGTCTTGCTCAGTCTCTCTTACCCCTGTAACCTTGGACTAGAGAATTAGATGAGATGTGGCTGTGGCAGTGACTGTCCTGATAATTGCAGCATGTTTTACGCTCTGAATCACTTTAATCTCAGAAATCACAGAACATTCTCCTGTGTCCTTTGCATCTTCAGGATCACCACCATTCTGCTTTTGCTCTTACTTTTCCAATCAAAAGGAAAACAAAACAAAAACAAAAACTAACGGGAGTCCATATCTGCTTATAGCCACAAGCACACTCCAACTTCTCAGTTTTCAGGAAACTACCTTGTTTGCTTGTTCACCCATGCCTTTCCCTCTCTGTTTTAGCTTGACCACACATCTCACTGAGCCTGTATTTGGTAGCATCACAGTGATTTTTTTAAACCCCATTGTGTTTGTTTCAACTTGAATATAATGCATAGGAGTGGATCAGAAAGCCTCTCCCACTGCTTTTTGGAAAAGTTCTGTCTCGTGTAGCCCAGGCTGGCCTTTCCCCCTCTGTGTAGCTGGCCTCCAACTTCTGATCCTCAAGCCTTTTCCTCCTGAGTGCTAGGACCACAGCAGTCATCCCACAGTTTCCACCAGAGCCGCAGCGGTGAACCAGAGCTGCCCAAGGCAAACCAGGGCACCTCGCTACCGCACTACTGCTGAATGCGGTGGGTTCGGGCCACTTTCCATACCTGCTTCTGAGCGGGACTTAAAGGCTATTCTCTGCTGTCTTACACTTTATAAGTGGAAAAATCACAACGTGAAAGTGTAACAAGGGAGCTTTTCAGTGTACACTTTAAATAGAAACAATCAGTGTAAAGAAAAAGTGATTATTAGTGTTGAAACTTTATTATAAAGAAATTGATTTCATACATCTAAAAATAAATATGACCAGTGCACACTCACAGGAAGGCATGTTCCTCCAAATTAAAAAACGGTTTTAAATGAAAAATTGAAATAGAATTGCGTCAGTTTCCCTCTTCATATTCTCCCTCCCAACTACCCTCCCCCATTCCTCCCATGCCCCCAATTCAAGCTGATAGCCTGGCTTTCTTTGATTATCATCGTCACATGTATACTATGTGTATGTGTGCACAAATATGTAACTACAACTAGCTGGGTCCATTTTCGTTATTTGTTTCCTTATGGTTTCAAGACTGACAGCCAGTAAGGGGGGTCATCTCTGGGAGAAGCGAGTTCTTCCCCCAGTAGTCATTAGTTGCCTGTAGTTTCATGGGACCCCATGAAACTTACCCCGTTTACACGGATGTGCTTAGCCATGTTGTCATTGTTCTGGTTTTGTTTGGGAAGCCATTCCTTAAGAGACTGTTTTCATTGCAGACTTCCTGGTATTCTGGCTCTTACAATCTTCTCATCCCCTCTCCGAAGAGTCCATTCCTTGAGTCCAGATGCAGGAGCTCAGATGTAGATGTGTCTGATCTGTGGATCTCTGCATCATGTCCAGCTGTGGTTTTTCTGTCATGGTCTTCATTTGCTGTAAAGAGGCTTCTTCGATGAATGGTGTTCATTGTACTCATCTGAGAATCTGTTGCATTTACCAATATCATTATCGGTATTATTGTGTATGTATGTGGAAATAATTATGTAACTCTGTGTGTGTGTGTGTGTGTGTGTGTGTGTGTGTGTGTATGTGTAGATGACAACATGTAGAAGGTGGTTCTCTCCTACAATGTGGGTTCTGGGGATAGAACACAATTTGTCAAACTTAGTGACAACTACCTTTGTCTGCTTAGTCATTCTGTGGGCTCTTTGCCCAATTAGAGACATTAACTGGCTTAACTTCCTCAAGGCATTAGGCTAGATATTCTTGCTGGATCATATTCTTATCTACTAGAGAAATTTTAGGACATTTGATTATCATAATGGATGGGGCAAGGTACTGGTATTTGTGGAGCTGAAGACTCATCAGTGTGATAGAAGGTCTTAGAGATAAGAAATGTATCAGATGTCATCCAATATTTATGTAAGGAAAAACATGTGCTTCCTCTATCTCTTGTTGATGACTCTCAGTGTCTCTGCCTTCTTCTTCCCAGCATTCTCTCTGCCCCCCAAATCCTGCCCACCTATTGGCCACTTAGCTTTTTATTAAACCAATCCAAGTGACAAATCTTCACAGTGTACAAAATAATTATCCTACAGCACTCCAGCGCCACAACGCCATGTGTGCCTATGTGCTGCCATGCTTCCCACGGTGATGACATGGGATTGAGCTTCTGAGCTGTAAGACAGCCCCAGTTAAATGTTTTCTTTTGTAAAAGTTGCCATGGCCGGGTGGTGGTGGCGCAGGCCTTTAATCCCAGCACTTGGGAGGCAGAGGCAGGCCGATCTCTGTGAGTTTGAGGCCAGCCTGGTCTACAAGAGCTAGTTCCAGGACAGGCCCCAAAGCTACAGAGAAACCCTGTCTCGAAAAACCAAAAAAAAAAAAAAAAACCAACCCCCCCAAATCCAAAATAAAAAAGAGTTGCCTTGGTCATGGTGTCACTTCACAGCAAGAGGAATCCAAACTAAGACACTGTTATCAAACAAAATGAGGCACACAATAAAACCAAAGTCTCGAAAAGAAGTTAAGAGAGGGTGAGGGAAGAGAATAACCATAGTGCAATATATATATATATATATATATATATATATACACATATGAACTATGTAAACAAAAGTAAATTTAAACTAAAAATTTGTAGTTGAGAAATGATTGTCTTATACTTATTAGTATAAGACAATCATTTAAGATACCCGGAATAGCTAAAATCAGTTAATTAGATATGCTTCACTTCACTATGATGGCTAATTCTGATCATTAATTTTATACCCTTAAGAGATGCCTAGAGAATTTTTCAGTGGCCCTCTAGTGTGTCTGTGATGGCATTTCCTAAGACATTTCATTAGTATAGCACATCATGGGCGGGGAGATTGCTCAGTGCACAAAGCACTTGCCACACAAACGTAAGGGTCTGAGTTTAAATCCCTAGAGCCATGTAAAAAACACCCGCCATCCTGCTGCTTCTGTGGTGAGAAGTCAGGAGAATCCCCAGAGACTCCTGAGCCAGCTGTCCTGTTGTGTGCAGCAGCAAACAGCACAAAAGAGGTGTCACAAGCGGGAGATGAGTGTGGCAGCCAGGGCTGCTCTCTGGCCTCTGTAAGTCTGGCACAGTAGAGGTCTCCTACACTCACAGACATGAATGTGCACATCCAAGCGTTAGGTAAAGAGCATTGGGACCACAGCTAGCAGCAATGTGCTACATATTTGAAAATTGCAAAGTTCTTGTTAAGATTTCTCGTTAACCAGAAAACGACTGGTTGAAGAAATGCATTCACTAACTAGCTGGGCTTGGGAGCTGGAGAGGTAGCGTGGTGGCTTGCGTTTGGTTCATAGAGACAACATGGCAGCTCGCTCACAACATCTGTAGCTCCAGTTCCTGAGGCTCTCTGATGCCCTCATCTGGCCGCCTGTTGTATTAGGAACACAGACGTAAGTGCAGGCAAAGCAACCACATGCATAAGAGAATAGAAAAATCAAAATATCTTGTTTTGACTATTCCAAAGTGCATGCATTTTAAGATACCATGCTGTATATTCCATAAATGCAAAATCATTAACTAGGTAACTAATTTTATGTTAAATGCAAATAATCAGATTTATGCAGTGTGGAGAGCAATTGTAACACACCATGTAAGAGGAAGATTCAGATGGTGCAGAATGTCTGAGCCCAAGTTCACTTATACATCAAAGCAGATGCTCCCTGGAGTCTGGCCAGTGAGGGTAAAGGGCAGAGGAGTAACAAAGAGCACAGCACAGCATGTCAGGAGGGTGGTGGGTGAGGAGGTGCTGTGTCTGAGGACCGGGTCCATGGGAAGTGTTGCTGGGAAGGTCAGTTAGCGCAGCAATTCCTTCCACAGTTCTCACTGCCAGGAAATGATCAGGTGGGAGCTTTCATTTCCTGGGCTGCCCAGACCCGAATAATCACGCAGAAAACTACATCGACCACAACACTGTTTGGCCGATGGCTCAGGTGTATTTCCAGTTAGCTCTTACATCTTAAATTAGCCAGTGTCTATCAGTCTACGTATTGCCATGTGGTCATGACATTACCTCATAGTTTCTACATGTCTTGTTTCCTTGGTGACTGGCTGGCATCTGCTTGACTCTGCCTACTACCTCTATATCTCTGTTCAAATTTCCTGTGTGGTTTTACTCTGCTAATCCACTGGCTGAAGCAGCTTTATTCATTAACCAATAAAGCAACACATATACAGAAGACGTTCCCACACCATTGATTTTTGCCATCATTGCTAGTGCCTCAGTTGCCAAACCAAGGAGAAAATTTGTGAGAAAATCTTCCCTAAAGTTGAACAGTCAGGGGCTCCCAAAACCCATTCCTTTGCTTCGTCAGCATCTTCTCATATCCCACAACCCTGTCCCCGGCTGGGGAACCCTTAGATGCTATGCCACCCAAGCACCTTCAAAGTCACATCTAGTGACAGATGTCATGTAATTCTAGCATTCATGTTTTAAGTCCACCCATTTAATTAATCATATTTTAATCAATAGATAGTTTATGTGCATGCAAAATGATAAGCACAGGCCAGGTGTAGGAGGTAAATAAGCAACTAAAAAAGACACTGGTCTCATATGCGGAGTCTAGATTTGAATAAATCAATAAACTAATAAGTGACATTAAGATAGAAAAGGGAGTTTGAGGGGACCTAAGAGAGGAGGGCAAGAGAATTTGTCCTCTTTGGGGGAAGACAAAATGCTATGTTTTCTTTTGCATACACAATCTAGCTTTAAATATACACAACGTAGCATGGTTTCTGGTAGTGAGAACTTGAAGGTATAAGAGGGATTATTTGGAGGGAGATTAGCAAGTTGCAGGTGGGAGAGAAGGAGGGTGGGGAAGATGCAGACAGGAGCCAGATCCATGATTTAGCTGTGTGAGAATATTATGAAACCCATTCTGTACTGTAACTGAAATTTTGATTAAAAAATTAAAAAAAGGTAGCAAAAAAAGGAAATCGTGAAGACCTTTGTCTTTATAGTCATTAGCTGCTCTGTCATGTTTGGTGCGGTAGATTGAAAGAAAGGGCCACCAAAGGGAGTGGCCCTATTAGGAGATGTAGCCTTGCCGGAGTAGGAATGGCCTTCATGAAGGAAGTGTCACTGTGTGGATGGGCTTTGTAGTCTTCTATGCTGGAGGCTTTACTCCAGATGGGTTCACAGACCTGGGGAAGATGTGTGGAGTCAGAGCCAAGAAGAGACTGTGACTGCCTGTTGTTGCTCAAGCGAGAGACCCCTGGTAGCCTGGGATGTCTTTATTTATACAGCTCGGACAGTTCTACAACCAGCTTTTACTACCTAAGTTTCTAAAAATGGTTACAATAATTACCAGTTTGTTCCTTCGCTCTTTCCCCTTCTGCCTCCCAGCTCTCCCACTGGTAGCCCATTTTTGATCTGTATAATCTCTGCCATCAGAAGAATAAGCGATTTTGCAAGCTACAAGGGAACTTTTCCAACTAGGCTCACCTACAGGTAGAGCAACGTGCTCACTTGGCAGCACATGTGGTCATGGGGTCATGCAAAGTGAGAGACTGTTCTGTAGTTATTATTTACATTTGTGAGGGTCTGCGTTCTCATGATCGACTCACCAGCCAAAGCTAGATCAATCCATTGCGCGTTTACCCTGTCACCTTTGGGGATATACCAGGTTTTCCCACCTATAGGCACCATTACCTGGAAACTTACTCTTAATAGTTGGCACTGCTTGTCCCTTGTCCTTATGTTTATTTTCCTTAATTTCTTGCAGGTATTGCACAGTTATTAATTGAGGGAACTGAGGGTTTCTTTGATTCTGCTTCATTCCCTCTTCCTTGAATGTTCCCATTAACTCCTACTATCACGTATTTAATATGGTTTCTTTAAAATTTATGTGGCTAAAATTGTCCTTCCCAGAGCAGCTTGCACATATGTGACACAGAACTTTCACCAGCTACTGCGACGGACGTGTTAGGTTGGCTGCAGGATGTTCTGCTTTAAACATCAAAGACTTTAGGGGCTGAATCAGGTCCACTGTGTGTTGTTAACAAAATCCCCTCTGGCTCACACAGAGAGGGGTGATCGGGGGAAGTCTTCTCTTTGTAATAGGTATTTCAGCTGTGACTGACAAAGTGAAATTAAAAGCTTGTATAGCGAAAGCAATGACAACATGTCGCACACATGCTTCTAGGGTCGTGTAGCACGAATTCTTTTTTATTTTATTTTTTGTGTCAAATTATAATAAAATAAAACACAGAGAGGCTTATGGAGTGTCAGAATTTATAGTCTTAACTACATCTATTGAAATAAACTAATTATCCATCTCCCAAAATTAAAAAAAGACGTAAAACCAAATCCAAACACAGTAGATGGTAATAAATAGCAGAGATGCAGATATTAATAAAATAAAAACAAAACCAGAGACAATTGACTAAGATCAACAGCTCTTTTTAGAAACTAATACAATAGATAACCCCTTAACAAAATGACCAGGAAAAATGAAAGAATAAAACAACCAACATGGGATATTGTTAACACTATTCTAGTTTGAACAGGAAGAAATTTAATGGATAAGAAAAATATACTAAAAGTGGTTACATAGAAATAAATCTGAAGTTTTGGAAGAAATGGACAAGTTCCTTGAAAAACAGACTGACCACGTCTTAGCTTGGGTTACTATTGCTGATGGATCACCATGACCAAAAGCAAGTTGACGGGGAGAGAGCATATTTGGCTTAGGCTTCCACATCACAGTCCATCACTGAAGGAAGTCAGGACAGGAACCCAAACAGGGCAGGAACTTGGAGGCGGGAGCTGATTCAGAGGTCTTGGAGGGGTGTTGCTTACTGGCTAGCTCCAAATGGCTTGAGGTAGCATGAATTCTAATTGTTCTTAATAAAAATACAGAGTCAGATCTTAGGGGGTGAAAGCTGAGAGATCAGAGAAGCAGAGCAACCAGCCACTAGAGAGACCTTTTTCCTCTACAGATGCACAGACCAAAGGGGCAATTCTGTCCTCAGACTTCCTCCTCAGACTGACTGCTTCAGACTGCATCCTCAGCCCACATCCTCAGACCACACCCTGAGCTCTTGTCTCTTCCCATTTTATGTTCCTCTCTCTGCCCAGCTATAACCCTTCCTGTCTCCACCTCCTTAGTGTTGGGATTAAAGGCGTGATTAAAGGTGTGAGTTAACACCACCTGGTTCTGTTTCTCTTCAAGACTGGATCAATCTAGTGTAGCCCAGGATGGCCTTGAACTCACAGAGATCTGTCTGCCTCTGCTTCCCAAGACCTGGGATTAAAGGTGTGTGCCACCACTGCCTGGCCTCTGGTGGCTTAGTTTTGCACTCTGATCTTCAGGTAAGTTTTATTTGTCATATTCAGAATTATGCAGAAAACTGTCCACAGGTTCTTGCCAAGTGTGTCAGAGTCTCCAGGGTTTTGCCACAAGATAGCCACTCATGCTATTCTCAGGCATTGTTCCCCAAAGAAGCCATATGTTCAAGCTACACCCAGTGAGACAGTTCAGTTCCTGTTGCCTTTGGGTCAAAATGTAGAATTTCCAGCTCTTTCTCTAGCACCAGGTCTGCCTTCATGCCGCCATGTCTTGCCATGATGATAACGGACTAAACTCCTGACACTGTAAGTCACCCCAATGTTTTCCATTATAAGAGTTGCTGTGGTCATGGGGTCTCTTCACAGCAATAGAAGCTCTAACTAAGGCAGCTGGTCTCAGGGTCATCTGTCTTTACTTGTCTCTGTCTATCATAAGCTGTGTAAGTGGAGGATAAAGGCAGAGAAAGCTATGCTTGGGTGCAGCATCAGGTGAAGTGAAAGTGAAGCAATCAAAGGAGACAAACAATGAAAACAAACGAGTCGGGGGCTGGAGAGATGGCTCAGGGGTTAATGACACTTGTTCTCACAGAAGAGCATGGTTCAATTCCCAGCACCCAAATGGCAGCTCACAACTCCAGTTCCAGGAGATCCAACACCCTCTCCTGGGCTTCAAGGGCACCAGTGATGCATGACCTACATTCAGGAAGAACACATAAATTAGAAATAAACACAATAAAATAAATTGTTAAAAACAAAGAAATCCAACTGTGTCTTAAACAATCAGAGTCCTATTAATGAGCAATGGATATTTTATTCTTTAGACCACAGAGCTCTGCTTTGCTCTCCACTACTCTGAGAATGAATATCCCTTCAACACAATCCTTGTCTGTAGTAATGAGCTGCGGGCTGCGTTCCTGCCGCCCGGCTCCTGGCCACCTGGCTAGCTTTACCCGAAATAATTACACAGAAACTGTATTCTTTTAAACACTGCCTGGCCCATTATTTTCAGCCTCTTAGTCACATCTTGACTAACCCATATCTAATAATATATGTAACACCATGAGCGGTGTCTTACCGGGAAGTTTCTAGCGTACGTCCATCTAGGGCTGGAGCTTCATCTCTAGGGCTGGAGCTTCATCGCATCTGGTTGCAGAGGCAGGGCAATTGTCTGAGCCATCTACCTAACTTCCTTCTTCCTGTTCTGTCTACTCCACCCACCTATTTTCTAACCTATTAGGCCAAGCAGTTTTCTTTATTAATTAACCAATGAAATCAACAGATTGATAGAGAGACCCACCTCCATCACTTGTCGTGAGGATAAAACTTTGCGGGCTGCAGAGATAGCTCAGCAGGTCAGAGCACTTGTTGGGCAAGCATGAAGGCCTTTGTTTGGATCCCATCACCCACGTAAAAAAGCTGAGAGTATCCATGAGTTCCTGTAGTACCAGCACTGTTGAGGAAAGAGGCAGGACAATTACCTGGGTTTGTTGGCTACCAACTTTTCTCCAGGGTCAGTGGGAGACCCCATCTCAAAGAACAAGGCAGGAAGTCATAGAGCAGGGTACTTGACAGCCTCCTCTGGCCTTTGTTCTCATATTAGCATGCATATACATGTTACACACACACACACACACAGAGAGAGACAGAGACAGAGACAGAGAGAGAGAGTGACAGAGAGAGAGAATGAGAGAGAAAGAGAGAGAGAGAGAGAAAGAGAGAGAGAGAACTACTGATAACCAATAAATACTACCAGCATTTTATTTATGTGGAAAATTGTGTTTAACTTCTCTGTAGAGCAGGCTGGCTTTAAACTCAGACCAGGCTGGCTTTGAAATCAGACCAGGCTGACTTTAAACTCAGGGATCTGCTTCCCAAATGCTGGGGTTAGAGATATGTGCCAGCAGGCCGGCAAAACCTAGTCTTTTACAATGAGGGAAAGCTGGCAGGGTGACTACCCAGGCTGAGAACCAGGCCTATAAGGTAGCCCACCCTGACACCCACCTTATCTATGAACTGCTGGAATGTGTGAAGGGGCTGGACCTGCAGATCCAAGGCTATGGGATCTCCATGACACAAGGCAACGATAGTATACCCAAAGGAAAGAGGAGCCCCAGTGAGGGCCCAGTATCGAGGTAATAGCAGAAGCCAGAGGTACAAGCCAGACCAATGACTCGCTGTGATGCACACTTACAAGTAAAGATGTATGGACTGAACGGTTCACTGTATGACTCACTGGGCCATACTACAGCTTCCATTCTCGGATTTGTTTATTTTATCTTTTTGTTGTTTGTTTGTTTTTGTTATATTTTAAATTTTGTTTTGCGGGGAGGTTGCAAGGGCAGAGGGTGGAGCGAGGAGACGGGGAGATGACTGGGATCGGAATGTACGATGTGAAATCCACAAGGAATCAATAAAAACCTAAAAACAGTCTGCTTCCTCCCTTGTTCTCTCTTTGCTACCCGAACTCTGACATCATGGGTCACAAGCACGCTCTTGGGAAGAGCCTGTCCTAGTCGGGCTCTGCTCTACACTGTAGCGTCCCCATGTAGCTGAAGCTGACTTCTGACAACGTGAAAGAACAGAGTCACAAACTGGCCCTGGATCCCTCCGAACAGACGTGGTCCTAAAGAGCTCACATGGTTTGGCACGGGTCTGTCTTTGACTGGTAATAAAATCTTGAGAATCCATAAGTACAAAAGCCTTGCCCCTGATCTCCCTGAGAATCTTTACCATTTGATTAAGAAAGCACTGTCTGAAAGCATCTTGAGAGGAACAGAAAAGGATGCTAAATTCTGATGACTTTTATAGAGAGGAGAAATCACCAGCTGGCTCCTTACTGTAAGACCCAGCATGTCCTCCCACCAAATTGGAAGCCCACAGTCTCTGAGCTAGTGGCATAGTTCTCTGTGTACACAACAATAAAATTATTTTGAATAAATTTAAAAATTAAAAACAAAACAATCCCATCCTCAACCCAGTCTTTTAGATGAAGCTTTCGTCCAGGAGTTTGGGTTGGTCTAAATGTGGTCCTGACAGAACAGGTGCTGGGTGTGTTCTGGTGGAGGAGGTCCTTCTGTTTGTGTGTTGCTTTCATTGGTTAATGAATAAAGAAACTGCTTGACCTGATAGGGCAGAATTTAGGTAGGCAGAGAAAACAGAACTAAATTCTGGGAGGAAGAGAGCAGAGTCAGAGAGCTGCCATGGAGACACCAGGTCAGACATGCTGAATCTTTCCCGGTAAGCCATGAGCTTGTATTGAACACAGATTATTAGAAATGGGTTAAATCAAGATGTGAGAGTTAGCTAATAAGAGGCTAGAGATAATGGGCCAGGCAGTGATTTAAATTAATACAATTTCTGTGTGATTATTTCAGGTGTAAGCTAGCCGGGTGGCTGGGTCACACAAGCTGCCCTCTCTCCTTGCAACAGATTGGCGCCCAACATGGGGCACCAAGTAAAGGCGGAAATGATTGGATGCTTAACAAAAAAGGAATCTCACACTAGCTCAGAACTAAAAAACAGATAGGTGTTTATTAAGGGGTAGACTTACAAGGTTAAGATGTTCTGCTTGAATGATGGACAAAGAACAGATCCAAAGCAAACCAAACAGCCAAAACAGGGCCTAGAGGCAAGCAGAGAGAGGAAAGAAGGGCCAGATGCATTTCTGCATCCAGGTAAATAGTCCATGAGGCCACGCCCCAGTAGGCAAAAAGGTATTAGTTGTAACCTTCCTGCAGCACTGTTCCATCTCCTGACCCTGTAAGAGGCAGCAAACAGTGTGGCTGACTCTGGTGGGAAGAAAGAACTTTGAGGTGGAGGGAGGCCAAGCTGAGATGAAAGTCCAAAGCTGGAGTGTGCTGAGCTCATGGGACAGCATGGTGGAGAGTCACGAGGAAGCCCCGTCCTGCCACTCACTGGTGTGACTCTGGTAAGTCAAGGATTTATTCAATCCTTAGCTCTGAAGTGGAACTTATTATAATGGCTCTTCAGGACACTGAAATCTATAAAGCCAGGCTGGCCTTGAACTCAAAGAGAACTACCTGCCTCTGCCTCCCAAGTTCTGGGATTAAAGGTGTGCCCTCCTCGACTTTTAAAATTTTATTTAATTAGCTAATTAATTAATTAATTTTTGAGACAGGGTTTCTTTGTGAAGTCCTGACTGTTCTGGAACTTGCTGTATAGACCAGACTGGTCTGCAACTCACGAAGATCCTCCTGCCTCTGCCACCTGAGTGCTGGGACTAAAGGCATTCAACACCATGGCTTTGTGTTTAACATTGTTTAATTAGCTAAGCTGTGAAGGTAGACAGAGGAGGCTTTTGCAGGATACCATCTTGAGAGAAGTCAGAGAGAATAGAAGAGAACAGAGAGGTAGGTGTTGACTTTGGAGACTCCACAATTTAAGAAAAAGACTGGTTGAGCAGCCCAGCTTCATCCCAGGAGGGTGTGGTATAAGGCTTTCCCTCAAGTGTTCTCAGAAAAGGATAACAGTGGACACACAAGCTGAATCTGCACAGACCTCCTGTGTGTTCCTGAAGTCTCCAGATGGCCCAGTGATTATACAGATGTTTTTGGGTGGCCTGGCTCTATAATCAAGGTAAGGACTCTAAGAGGCAATGGGATATGTGTTGATAAATTTAAACCTGAAAGCTATGAATTGGCCTCCTGACAGCAGGTATAGAAGGTGAGGCCATGGGAGGGAAGTGGAGAGCACAGGGGCCAAAGAGAACATTTGGAAAAGTGAGGAGAAGCAGCTGGGGATACGGCAGAGGCTCTAATAAGGAGAGAAGATGTAAAATGTTCTGACACAGGACTGTGGGCACCTTGCATGTGAAAAGACCTCTGAGGGGCACAGGCCACGGTCACTTTTCCTGGGATTGACATTGGCAGCCAGGGCAACTTGGCAGGTGGAGAAGACAAGTGGGAACTGGTTTTCCCCTCAAGAAGAGAGCCACGGCTGACAGGTAGGAGTAGTAACTGAAGGAGCAATGTTAAAGAGGAGAAGATAAATAGCAGCTACTGCGCTATCAATGTATCCCCTCGTGTCCTCAGATTTCTTCATCATTATGACTGCAGGATGAGTTCCATTCCTTCCAGACGGTGCCCTCAGAGAGCAGCCTGCCTAGAGCCTTCGCAGAAGCTCTTGGCTTGTCTGTCCTCCCTTCTCTCTAGCTATAAGCCTGTGTCTAGATATAAAGCCTGACGCCCTCCAAACAAAACCAAACCACTGGTTATTGCTTAAAACATGTTTGCTGAAGGAGTAGGCTAGTGAATGAAGAACTGTATTTTGGGAAACAATGAAATTCCCTGTTTGTTTCCAAGTAACAAGAACTGTAATCCACCCCATGCCCCAAATAACGATTGTCTTTTTAATTTTGTTCATTGGTGGCTTGGTTCACTAGGGTGAGCACGGAGAACCTCATTTCAGACACATGAGCCAGGTCATCATTTCTTCTTAAATTAACCTGTCCACAAAAGCTAGAGGCAATTAAGAAGTGCAGAGAATGGGGGAAATAGTCCCCCCAGGGAAGAACACACTAAATGCTATTCAAAACCAGATGATCAGTCCTGAAAACCTGTAAACAAGTAACATTATACAAACTGAGTAGGTTACATTTAGGAATATATATGTATGTATGTATATATAGGAATATATATGCATGTAATAGCAATTATTGAAAAAAGAAGCCATGAATTTGAAACAGAACAAGAAAGGATATATGGAAAAGCCTGGAGGAGAAAAGGGAATAGAGAAATGCTTAATTATATCACAATCTCTGAAAATAAAATAAAGAAAAAAGTCTAAAGAAAAAAGAGTCCTGGTGTATCTTCATAAGTAAACACAGTGAAGTCAGAGAACTTTGTAATCTCATTTGTGTTGGTTGCTTTTTCTTGCTTTTTCGTTGTTTGGTGAGTGGTTCTCATGCAATGCTTTCTAATTACAAAGCAGGGAAGCAGGGAACACCTTGGATGGCAGCTCCCTGCATGATGAACAAAGGAAATATGCAGCCCTGGGTCAAGTGATGGTTAATAAGTGTGATTCTTTCCTCTGGGCTTGTCTCACACTCAGACCCGTTGTATTCCTGGAACATCACTGGCCTTTTAGGGTCAGGTTTTAGTAAACATACATGGGGGGGGGTCATCAATCATTTTAATTCTTGCTTTGAGAACTGTCAAGGTTAAGGATTGAGGAAGCAGGTGTGCTCAAGACCCTTTACAGAAGGAAAAACATTTGCCATATAGCCATCTCCTTGGTTCTCTTCTGTCCTCCCTCCATCCTGGCTACTTTGGATGGAAAACATGTCAGAACCACACTGTGCATTGCTGTGCACTAACTTACACTGCTTCTTCTCTCTTCTGTTACTCAGGTTATGGTTTCACCTCTGACATTCAAGGCAAGCCCTCCAGGCATAAGTGACTCACCCTGTGTGTGTTTGATTCTTTGTGACTGAGATTTAGAGATTAATATCTCTTTTTTTTATAATTCTATGTGGATGTCACTCATTAGAGCATAGATCATCTTTGTCTTGGTGTGCTTCTTATTTTTATATTCAAAAAGATGGAAGGTTTAGAACACAAGGAAAACTCCTAGTGATTGTCACCAAAAACTAAAGGAAGTACATGTTTTCTCCCAGGTCTGTGAACTGGAAGATTTGGGTCTGCAGGGCTTTCTGGGCATGACTATCTTGAACCACACTGCTGTAAGTCACCCAGTCTTCTGCCTGCTGGGAATCCCTGGCCTAAAGGACCACTTCTTCCTTTCCCACATCATAGCCCTGCATGGGAACAGCCTGACCATCTTCATTATCCTCACAGGCCTGGTCTCCATGGACCCATGGACCTCTTCCTCTGCAAGCTGGCGGGAGCAGACATTGTCCTCTCCACCCGCATGGTTCCCAGGCCTTGGCCATTTTCTGGTCCCATGCTGGGGAGACTTCTCTGGATCCCTGCTCCACCAACTGTTCCACCTTCATCTCTGAGTCAGGGATCTTGCTGGTGATGGCATTTGGCCGTTACATCTCCATTTGCTATCCCCTGAGGTACACCACTCTTCTCCCAAACTGTCTGATTGGGAAAATTGGAGGGATCGTTTTTTTTCTGAGAAGTTATCCCCATAATATTTCTTCTGAAAAGATTGACTTTCTGCAAAAGGAGTATCATCCCTCATACTTTTTTGTGAACACATAGGTTTGGCTAAATATGCTTGTAATAACATCCGAGTAAACATTTGGTATGGGTTTTCTGTTCTCATGTCAACAGTGGTCTTAGATGTTGTGTTAATTTTTATCCTCCATGCCATCTTCTGCATGCCTTCCCAGGATGCTCACCATAAAGCGCTCAACACTCCAGGCTTTCCATGCTTGCATAATTATCCTCTTTTATGGGTCTGGGATCTTCATGACTTTCAGAGGTTTGGGTGCCACACTCCACCTCATATCCACATCCTGCTGGCTAATGTCTGCATTCTGGCCCCACCTATGTTGAACCCCATCATTTATGGAATCAAGACCAAGCAAATCCAGGAGCAGGTAATTCATGTCTTGTTTACAAAACATAAGTGAATTTGGGTCAAAAGCTCAGAACTCAGGTTTTGGAATCCACAGTTATCTATGGAGTGGTGTTTGGAACTGGTGGATGGGACAGGTCACCTGACAGATATCTCGGTCAATTTTGCATCTTCAGCAACTTTACTAGGGAGGTTGTAGAACTTAATCTCTGGTTTCGTACCCATGAGAGCAGTGTCGTGTTCTCACGTACTCTACTTAACAAAGAAACTCCTGTGCAGACTCTGGGGTAGATGGGGTTGTTTCCAGACATGTTCCCGTGATACTAGCGTGAGTTTTGGAACAAAGTGAATGAGAACACTCTGTTGCCTTGGGATTCGCTTCATGGAGTTTCTCAATCTCTGAGACATTTTTTTTTTTTTTTTTGGTTTTTCGAGACAGAGTTTCTCTGTGGCTTTGGAGCCTGTCCTGGAACTAACTCTTGTAGACCAGGCTGGCCTCGAACTCACAGAGATCCGTCTGCCTCTGCCTCCCGAGTGCTGGGATTAAAGGCGTGCGCCACCACTGCCCGGCTCCTCTGAAACATTTATGATATCTCTGGGCTATCACATAGAACATTTCATTCCTTCATGCTCTTTATTTTAGTTAAGTGACATCCTGGATCAGTGACTTTGCGCTCTGCTATTATTTCTTTTTAATTTTTATTGCTTTTATTGAGCGATACCTTTTTATCCCCTCCCCTCCCCTCCCCTCCTCTCCTCTCCCTTTTTACCCTCTCCCATGACCCCCAAGCTCCCAATTTGCTCAGGAGATCTTGTCTTTTTCACTTTCCTATGTAGATCTATGTATGTCTCTCTTAGGGGTCCTTTTTGTTGTCTAATTTCTCTGGGGTTGTAGCCTGTAGACTGGTTTTTCTTTGCTTTATGTCTTAAAGCCACTCATGAAGGAATACATATTATATTTGTCTTTCTGTGCCTGAGTTACTTCACTCAATGTTTTTTTTTCTAGATCTATCCATTTGCCTGCAAATTTCAGGATGTCATTACTTTTTTCTGCTGTGTAGTACTTAATTGTGTAAATGTACCACATTTTCCTTATCTATTCTTCTGTCGAGGGGCATCTAGAAAGCAAGTAAGGGTGCCTGCTGAAAGTAGTCACGTGCTAGTGATGTCAAGGAGCAAATGCTTTTTCACTTTCAAGCCCAGACTCCGTGTTTATGTTTTCAAACACACTAGCAGAGGGAAATGTGCTGCTCCTGCTGAGGACCTGAGTTCAGTTCTAGTATGCATCTCATACAGCTCACAACCTCACATAAATCCAGCTCCCAGGCAAATGCACACAAAGGCACAAAAGTGCCCTTATTTACACACAGACATGCATATAATTTAAAAATTAATAAAAATGGAATCCAGTGGTGATTAACTCATTTAACACGATAGAAAGTTAAAGAAATAGAAATCATGAGAGTAAAAAGAAAATACATAGTGTGAGAGTCGATGTAAGCAGAAACAGAACAATATGCATATGTATTTATGTGTGAGTATTCCAAAGGAATGTTTAAGATTTTCAGGTCAACAGTCAACTAATACTGCTTCTTTATGCATCCTACCAATAGGACAACCATCATAAGCTCTGAGGCAGAAACATTAACTGTAAAAAGATGAGAAATCCTATACCATGGAAACACTAATCAATTGAAAGACAATGTTGCCAATTGTCCCTGAACTGCAACATTTCATCCTAGAGGGAGGCTATAAGACTTTGGGAGTGAACAGAATGTGAAATCTCAGGAAAGTACTCAAAACCAACACCATTCACAGGGTAAGGCCACGTAAGTAGTAATGACTGCTGGGAAAGAGAGGCTCTGTGGGGTAATGCTCTTGTACACTGTAAAGATTAAACCCATTTGGTTTAATAAAATGCTGATTGGTCAGTAGCCAGGAAGGAAGTATAGGTGGGGTGACCAGACTAGGAGAATTTTGGGAAGAGAAAGTGTCAATCACTAGTTAGATGCAGAGGAAGTGCTGCCTCACTGAGAAAACCAAGCCACATGGATAAGCGTAGATAAGAATTATGAGTTAATTTAGGTTGTAAGAGCTAGCTAGTAATAAGCCTGAGATAAGAGGACAACCAATTTATAATTAATATAAGCCTCTGAGTATTTATTTGGGACTTAATGGCTGTAGGACTAGGTGGGACAGAAACTTCTGTGTACAAGAGACTCTTAATTGTGTCAAACTGTCTGCCAGTTAGGTAGGAAGTTCCAAGGATGTGGTTTTTATGAGTCATAGCCCATACTGGGTTGGGTTTTTGTGTCCTTCATGCTCCTGGTAGTGACCCCATTCAACTCCTAACCTCGTTAAACTTCTTCATTTGCCAAGTTGGACTTGGGTGGAATCATATCTTGAGCCTGTTATCACTGACTACTTCTGATGAGAAAGATGTTTGTTCTCAACATCCCAGGAGAAGTCACAGAACAACTTCAGAAGAAAGGCCATGACTTGACTCATAATAATTATACTCTATAGTCTCCAGAGAAACATCAATACTTCAAAATCTTTTCACTAAATAGCACAGACTCAAAATTTCATTCAGCACTTTTACATGCTAGATTCCAGAAGTGCACAATGAAAAATGAAGTTCAAAATCAATTAAGATCAAACTAAGTGAAAACAGTTAAAATAAGACTTTGCTGTTTTGTTATCCAAAAGCACTGGATACCCCTTGACTCCTGGAAGCCTTCCTAGCATCTCTTCCTATTTACACATAATTATTCGACTTTATCTTCTGTTTCTGTTCAGGACGGTGATGCACAGAGATGGATTCGGGCCTCTCTAGCATTTGTATACCTCATTGACTCCCCTCAGGGTGCACACAGTTTTACTCTTGGTGAGAGGTTGATTGACTTGTGGTAGCTGATGCTCAACTCACAATAGGACTTGGGCCAAATCAGATCCTTCAGTTTAGCAGAGCAAATTACTTTGCCCTTTGTGGTCCCATAGACTTCTTACTACTGTACACTAATATGTTCAGTGAGCATATTATTTCAATTAGCTTTGCAAAACTTGACCTGGCTGTATTATTTCTGTCTCTTCAAAGATGCAGTTCTATCTTATTCAACTGGTCATCTGATATAGTTCCAGGCACGCCAGCCATGAAGCACAACAGGGAAGTACTATATGACTCTGGTATCATAGACACTATCTTTGGGCACAGCATGAGATTTCAGTTCTCTGTGGAAGGCCGTCCGCATCAGTGGATCCTGCCAACTGCACTGGTCTCGGCTACTCACTTTCCTGCCTGTTGGGCGTCCCTGGCCTAGAGGACCAGCACACGCGAATCCCCCTCCCCTTCTTCATTTCCCACATCACAGCTGTGCTTGGGGACAGCCTGCTCATCTTCAATATCCTCACAGGCCTGGTCTCCATGGTCCCATGGACCTCTTCCTCTGCAAGCTGGCGGGAGCAGACATTGTCCTCTTCACCCACACGGTTCCCAGGCCTTGGCAATTTTCTGGTTCCATGCTGGGGAAACTTCTCTGGATGATCCCTGCATCACCACTGGGTCCACTTTCATCTCAATTTTGCCCACAATATTGCTTTTGAAAAGACTAACGTTTTGCAGAACCAGCAGTCTTTCCACACACAGCTCGTGAACACACTGGCTTGTCCGAGTTTGCTTGTAACAACATTCAAGTAAACATCTGGCTTGGATTCTTTGTTTTAATGTCCACAATCACTTTAGATGTTGTGCTAATATTTATTTCTTACATACCAATTCTCCATGCTATCTTCTACCTCCCATCCCAAGATGCTTGCTACAAAGGTCTTGATCCTTGTGGGTCCCATGTCTGTGTCATCATATTCTTTCATGGCCTGTGACCTTTTCAACCCCCAGACTGTAACTGATACCATGTCCTGCTTGCCAGCGCTTGCATTCTGGCTCCACCAGTGTTGACTCCCATCATCTATGGGGTCAAGACCAAACACATCCGAGACCAAGTGACTCATGATCTGTTGTATTTTCAACCTTCTAGTCACGTATGAGGTGAACTCTGCGGCCCTGGTGGCTGAGCCACGTTGAGCCAAACTATTTATCTCGATGACTCTCTTTGTGGATAAACTTTACTAGGGGAATTGTGATATGCTTCTCAAGGCCTCAGATCAGGAGCGGGATGGGAACACGTGGAGTTTAAGATGCATAGCTTTGTTACTGTATACTCGCTGTGCCCAGTGCTGGGCTCCACTCTCGTTCCAGTATTCACGTCCTGCCAGTGTGCCCACCCCATTTCCTCGTTTCCCCTTTGCTGCCCTTCCTCTTTCCACATTCTTCTATCCTTACTTCGTCTTTCACATCATATACATGTGTATTTATGTATGTCACATATGTGTGATTTCATGCATCTAAAACCTCGGGTTCACAAATGAGAGAAAAGGAGATTTTTGTCTTTCTGACTCTGACTTACTTTGCCTAACACGATGATCTCCAGTATTGTATCCAAGTCTCTGCAAATTATGTGATTTCATCCCTTTTATAGCTGAATGGAAACTGTGTGTGTGTGTGTATATATATACACAATATTTAAAATTATTTTAATTGATTATTTGTTGAATTTCGCATCGTGTATCCTGTTCACAGACCTCCAGTCTTCCCTCGTCTGCTTTCTCTCCCTTATGACCCTTCCCACCCCAAGGCGGAAAAAGTCCATATTTGTGTTGTCCATATGTTTTCTGGAACATGTCACATTCCTAGTGGCCAGTCTCCTAAGGGAAAGACGAGTTCTTTCTTCCGCCTGCATCCATTCCAGAAGTCACCAACTGAGCAGAGCCTTGCAGTGGCCTGAGCCCATGCCACTGCCCTGTTCCTGTCACCAGTTCTGTGGGGGGTGGTGAAATTGAGGGGCCAGCGTGCCTGTGTACGCTCCAGGCAGAGGCCTAGACCACAGCGTTGGCCCGGGGTTTCCGTGGTAACATGGGCAGTAGACACCTGTATCAGGACACTGGCCCCACTCTGGCTCTCGCAGTTACAGGGGCTATGAGCCTCCTAAGACAAGGCCTCAGTGTGTACACATGTCAGTCACATCAGCGTGGCACCCCCGAGGGAGCAAAGCTGGAGGACATCACCAAAGCATCAGGCAATCACACCGACTGCTTATGTCTACACCGGTCTCAGGTTTCTTCGTGGCATGTGCAGCAGCATGGGTCACCAATACTAATTTGGTCTCTGGTGACATCCAGGGCCACAATGGTCCTTCTAGGAGATCCAATTCAGACAGTGAACTGTTGCTCATCTCAGGTCTCCGTGGTTGCCTAGAGCCAGGCACTCTTGTGGCCAGGCTAAGGTAGGTTCGGGGCTGAGTCTGAGTCTGCTTAAGCTCCAGGTTGTTGCGCGTCATCTGGCCGACCGTATAGGATAATGACAGCAAGTAGATTCTAGCCCTCTCTCATCACCTGTGCTTCTGTCTCGTCTCCAGTTCTGCCTGTCTCCGAGCGCACAGCGCTCCGTTTCTCTACCGTTCCCACCTCTCCTCACATGTTTGCTTTCTTAACGATGCCCACCACCCCTGCCACCGCTGTCTTGGGTCCACGAGGCCGTGGGTTGGGGGGGGCGGCACACTGTATTTTCTTTATTCCTCTTCTATTGATGGACACTTAGGCGGATTCCATTAACTAGGTGTTTTAGAGGCTCTGTCTTCTTACCTGACCTCTAATCTTCTCTTCTCTTCTCGTCTCTTCTCTTCTCTTCTCTTCTCTTCTCTATCTCTTCTCTTCTCTTCTACTTCTCTGCTCTTCTCTTCTCTTCTCTTATTCTCTCTTCTCTTCTCTTCTCCTTTCCTTTCTTTGTCTTTCTTTCTTTTTTTTTTGTTTTTTTTTTTTTCGAGACAGGGCTTCTCTGTAGCCTTGGAACCTGTCCTGGAACTAGCTCTTGTAAACTAGGCTGGCCTCAAAATCACAGAGATTTACCTGCCTCTGCCTCCCGAACGCTGGGATTAAAGGCGTGCGCCACCACCGCCAGGCTGACCTCCAATATTCTTAACCCTTCTTTATTACTTTTGTGTTTCTTTGAATTATGCTTGAGTTATATTTCCTAACCTGTATTTACTTTTTGCTAATGATCTTCACCTCTGTCTAATACACCGAATCAACCAAAACATTGAGTTTTATTTTTTATTCAATGATTAAATTAAAAAATTGGTAAAATTGGGCTGGAGAGATGGCTCAGTGGTTAAGAGCATTGCCTGCTCTTCCAAAGGTCCTGAGTTCAATTCCCAGCAACCACATGGTGACTCACAACCATCTGTAATGAGGTCTGGTGCCCTCTTCTGGGTAACTGTATACATAATAAATAAATATATATCAAAATGGTAAAATTTAAGTTATCTTTACAAAAATGTGCAGAAAGTAAGAAATTGGCATTTACTTCTCTTCCCTCCTTCCAGATTGTCTTATTACTAACATCTTGCATTGACGTGATCCATATGTTTGGACTGATAGTGAATACTGGTATATAATAAAATTCATAGTTTCCATTGTCAGGCTTTGCTGATGCATGGCAAACACTGTGAAACCGAAAAGCCACAGTTCCACAGAAGCAGGGAGTAGAACGGTGGCCGTGCAGCAGAGGGCGGGGACATTGGGGAGGCAGTCAAAGAGCTCCACACTTGAGCTACGGGAGATGGATGCACTCTGGAGATCCAGTGTTCAGGGATGTATTGATAGTACACTTGAAATTTGCTACGACTGTAAGTCTTACCTCAAAGCCAAACCCAAAGGAAGTGTGTGAGGTAATGAGTATTTTGATCAGCTTTGTTATGGTGGTTACCTCAGTGCACACACATATCAAAACACACTTTGCACACCTCAAATGCACACATGTTCTTAATTTGTCAGTGACACTGCAGTAAGCTTTGGGCAGAAAGAACAGAGAGAAGAATTTGCTGTCTCCTTGGACACGGGTTGCCAAGAGCTCGCATGTGTTTGCGAAGGAATATAGCAGGTCTGCCTCCAGCACTGAGGAGGGAAAGATGGCACAGTCCCACGTGAGCCGCAGGTTCTGCAAGGAGACAAGCTTGGGAAGCATTTTGCAGTAAAAAATGCACCTTACATGATTTCCTATCTTAAAAGTATCAGTATGTCTCACCCAGCTTAATAAAATTGCACCAAAATAGCCATCGACAAAAGACTTTTCTTTTCAGATTTCCTCTATTGGCTTCATTTCTCTGTGACATAAACCATGGAGGCATTTGTCTTCTCCACTCCTGTGTCTGGGAGTGCCTGGCATGGAGTAGATTTCCAGTGGGATTTTTTTATTTATTTACTTCAAACAGATTCCTAATAAGTATTAAAATGTGAGTTTTCTATGAGTAATAAGATAAAGTACAGGGAAGTGAGAACATTTCTGTCACCGTCTCCATCTTTGGAGGAACTCATATTTACTCAAGTAGTTCAGCGTGTGCGTAGGGATTAGATGCTGGGCTGCCGATGGCTCAGTGATACCAAATCTGTGCAAGGAGAGATTATAAATTATCCTCTGACCTGCACACACGCTCCATGACATGCGTGTGTACAGTTACACACACACAAATCATATACCTCACACATACACACACACCAAAACCCAAAGGAACTGTGTGTCACACAAACAAAAAATTAAAAACTATGTAAATATATTCATCAGCGAATACTCCTAACAGAACAAACTAGAAGCTATGCCAACGTGCAGCAAGTGGGAGAATAAAAAACAAAGAGGCTGACAGGGAGGAAAGGGACGGAGAAGTGATGTAATTTTATTATAATCTCAAAAGTAAAAATCAGAGAAAAGGTGTCTTGGCACACGAGCAGTGAAGAATACTCACTCACCCACTACATTTTTCGAGAAACATTTATAACTCATGTGGTATTGCGCTAAACTGGAGACAAGTGCAGCTGTAACCGTGTGGTGGAGCTGTGCTGTGTGTTTTGGGGTAAGTTTTACCTCTCCTGCCACGAAACAAAAGTGAGATGGAGTAGATAGTCATTTTCTTCCCTGTGGTGACCATTTGCCCTAGTCATCCTTAAAATATACAACAAAATCTAATTAAAACCAAGCCCGATTCTCTGAAGCAGGAAAAAACAAAGAAGCTATGTAGTTATGCACTTATTGCCACAGTACAGTTGGGACATACTGGGGTGTACAGTATACAGTGTGAGTTACAACAAGCAGACAAAGAAGATGGGAGGGTTATCAAGGGAAACATTTTATCAGTAGATGCTGGCATAGCTGGACAGACACAGCAATGTAAATACAGTTTAAGTAGACTTGACAT